>NC_050506.2:2252990-2552990 GCF_012460135.2 Molothrus ater | reverse complement strand
ACCGGGGGTGAGCAGATGCCGCCTCCCAGGCCCGGCCAGCTCCTGCATCCCCCCGTGCCCACCCCACCAGTGAGAGGATGCTGGGGGGGTCAGCGCTGCTGGGAGGCTGAGCTTGCCTTGGTGACAGCGAGCAGCTCGGGTCCCACCTCGGGGACCACCTCGGGGACCACCCACTCGGCGGTGGCCGCTGGGCTGGCGCTGATGTGACAGGTGAGGTTGACGCTGTCCCCTTGGCTCAGCACCACCTCGGGGGGCTCGATGTGGACACTCGGGGGGTCTGCAGGGGCAGGAAGGGTGAGCCATGTGTGTCCCTGTGTCCCTGCCATGCCCAGGCTCAGGACAGGGGACACAGCCATGGCCGGGCACGTACCACAGGCGTGGAGAGCCTGGCTGCCCAGGGCCACGGGCACGCTGCCCTCCCAGCAGAGCAGGGACTGGTTCCCCAGCTCGGCCCGGCTGCTGTTGTGCCACAGCTGCAGCCAGCGGAGCCCACAGGAGCAGTTGAAGGGATTTCCTACCAAGATGCTGAGCAGGGAAGAGAACACGGGATCAGAAGGGCTCCGGGCCCCACATGTCTGTGTGTGTGTCCCAGCAGAGTCAGCCAAGGCTGCACCTGGGCACTCCCAGCCTCCGGCTTTGTGTCACACATGCCCCATGTGCCACCCCTGTCCCTGTCCCCACACCCGTGGATGTGAGAGCCACCATCTCACTGAGCACCTCACCATCTCACTGCGTCCCCAGCTCTGCCTCTGTGTCACTTGAGGGGCACATCCCCAGTGGGAGATGCTCCACACCCACCTCCCCCCCTCTCTCATCACTCACAGCTCTTGCAGGGGCAGATGCCAGAAGGTTTTCCAGGAAAGGCTTTGCAGTGCATTGGAGGAGAGATTCCTGTCGGGACAGCCGCCATCAGCCACCCCTTCCCATCCAACACAGGGGCTGGTGGCACGGGGCAGCCCCGGGGCTGTCACACCGTGACCAAGCAAAACCAGCTCTGCCAGGCGTGCCACCAGCCCTCAGGGGGGATCCCCATGCGCCCCAGAACAGGTTCCCCCCCCGTTTTTGGGGGACCCCACCCTCCCTGGTGCAGCACAGAGCTCCGGGGGGGCAGCAGCTGCCTGCATTCCTGCTCTGATCGATGTTTTCCCACTCAGCAGCAGAGCCCCCGTGCCCCCCCGGCCGGGCTGATGTGCCCGGGGGGCAGCGATGGGACACCATCGATCCTGCCTGGGCACGGGGACACGGGGAGCGGCCACCCTGCAGCGGGCACAGCCCCCGGGGCACGAACGGGAGCAGGGTGTGGAGGGAGGGGAGTGGGGAAGGGGAGACTCACACGTGGCTCAGCCTGGGGGTGTCCAGGAAGGCATCGGCAGAGATGCGCTGCAGCCCCGACCTGGAGATGGTGCTGAAAGGAGGGAAGGGCTGAGCACCTGTGAGAATCTCCGCTCTGGGGACCTCCCCCTCCACCAGCCCTTCCCTCCCCTCATTTCCCCGTGCAGGGACCCCATCCCCGGAGTGCTCACAGGTTCTCTGCTCTGGGATTGTCCCCTGCGACCCCTGGCAGTGGGATGGAGCTCTGGGGACCCTCCCCTTCACCCCCCTCATTTCTCCGTTCAGGGACCCCATCCCCGGGGTGCTCACAGGTTCTCCATTCTTGGAGCATCCCCTGCAACTCCTTACAGTGGGGTTGAGCTCTGGGGACCCCCCCCCCGCTCCACCACAGCCCTTCCCTCCCCTCATTTCCCCATTCAGGGACCCCACCCCACTGGTTCTCTGCTCTGGGATTGTCCCCTGTGATTCTGGCAGTGGGATGGAGCTCTGGGGACCCTCCCCTTCACCCCCCTCATTTCCCCGTGCAGGGACCCCACCCCCGGGGTGCTCACAGGTTCTTCATTCTGGGAGCATCCCCTGCAACTCTTTGCAGTGGGATTGAGCTCAGGGGATCCCCCCCTCCGCCACAGCCCTTCCCTCCCCTCATTTCCCCGTGCAGGGAGCCCACCCCGGGGTGCTCACAGGTTCTCTGCTCTGGGATTGTCCCCTGTGACTCCTGGCAGTGGATGGAGCTCTGGGGACCCTCCTGTCCACCCCTCTCATTTCCCCTTGCAGGGAGCCCACCCCGGGGTGCTCACAGGTTCCTGAGGTCCCGCAGTGTCCGGGTGTCAGCTCGGGTCAGGGTGGTGAGCGCCGGCTGGTTCTCAATGACCCTGGAAGGCAAAGGAGGGGGGTCAGGGTGGGCACAGCCCACGACCCCTCCTGCCCCAAAGAGTGAGGTGAGAGCTCTCCCACCCCCCAGGCTGTGCCCACAGCCGGGGGTGGGGACAAGGATGGAGCTGTGCCGCCCCACCGTGCCTCAGTTTCCCCTGGGATGAGCTGGGAAGAAGGGGGGATGGCAGCAGGTGATCCCCATGGTGCTGAGCCCCTGGTCAGTGTGAACTGTGCGGGGTCAGGGCTCTGCCACCACCTGGAGCCCACACAGAATAAGTTTGCTGGGTCTCAGCCCCCCTCACCCTTTGGGTCCCCACCTTTTCTCTCACCCCAGGCTGTGCACTGTGACAGGGACACTGCTGTCACTGTCCCCCCACCCTTTCCTCCAAGCGGGAGATGAAGAAAAGCCCCTTTGGGAGCAGGTGCAGGGTTTTTCCCTGCCCCACCCCACTCCTGTGAACCCCAAATCATGGGGGTTGGTTAATTGGGGTTCAGATCCACACCAAGGGGGTTTTGGTCCCCGTGACCCCGGTGAGGATGGGACGAGAGCAGCTGGGCTGGCTGGGGCTCTCTCAGGGACCACCATCCCCACCACCAGCCACCCCACCCCACGAGCCAGCGAACAAAGAGCTGGCAGCGCCCGTGGCGCAGCACGCGGGGAAACTGAGGCACGGAGACACCGCAGCCAGGCCCCAGCAATGCGGCACAGGCAGGGCTCTGGGGCGGGGGGAATCCAGCAATTGGGGCACTTTGGTGTCCTGCAGTACCCCGTCCCCCCAGCACCCTGCTGTCTCTGCTCGCTCCAGCCCTGGTCTCCCCACCACACATCCTGCAGCATGGGAAGGAGTGGGAGCAGAGCAGATGCCCCAAAGCAGCAAATTTGGGGTCACACATGCCCACCCACAGGCCCCAGGGCACAGCGACAGCCCCAGGAGGATGGGGACAAGCAGCTCCCCACAGCCCTGCCCTGCCCAGCACAGTATGGGTGCTCCCTGCTGCACCCTCATTGCTGCAGGAGGGGCTGGAGAGCTGCCCCCAGCCCCTCGCTTGCTCCCTGGGGGGACGCTGCACCCCCTCACCCCATCCCAGCTCTCCCCACAGCCATCCCAGCCCATGCAGCCATCCCCGCTCCAGCCCCCGAGCAAATCACCTCCATCATCCCCATCACCGCCCAGTCCACCAGCTCTGCTGCCCCCAGCCACAACCACCACCATCCCCATCGCTCCCTGCCCCTCTGCCCGCTCCCCAAAATCCCTCACTCCCAGCCCCATCACCTCCAGCACTCCCAGCCCCATCACCACCATTCCCGAGCTCTGTCACAGCCAACTCCATCGCTGCTTCAGCCTCATCGCTGCATCCCTCAGCCTCGTCACCCCCAGCTCCTCCGCCTGCTCCCCGAGCTCTGTCACCCCCACCCTGAGCTCTGTCCCCCCCAGCCCCACCGCGCTGTCCCATCGCTCCCCGTGGCTCTGCCCGGTGTCTGAGCTCCATCCCCCGAGCCCCGGCCCCACTCACACGTCGGTGAAGCTGCCGCTTCCCAGCAGCGAGGCCAGGCTGCTCACGGTGTCGGGCTCCCGGCAGAGCAAGATCCCGGCCCCGGGGCAGCGGCAGGGCCGGGGACAGGCACCGGCAGCGCCCGGGGCTGCCGGGGACAGCGGCAGGAGCAGCGCGGCCAGGCAGAGCCAGGCGGGCAGCGGCGGCATCGCGGGGCCGGTCCCGGTGCCGGTCCCGGGGCCGGTCCCGGTGCTGGTCCCGGTGCTGCCGGTGCCGCCCTCCCTCGCACTTGCCCGGCAGCCCGAGCACGGGGCCGTGCGGGGCTTAAAAGCGAAGCACGGACCGGCCTCCCGGGAGGGGCCGGCACCGGCACCGCCCCCGGCCCGGCCCGAGACACCCCCGGCCGTGATTCACCGGCACCGGGAAGGCTCCGAGCCGGGAGAGGGAGATTCTTCACACTGGCACCGACCATGGAGCTCGTCTGTGCCCTGCCCGTGCCCTGCCCGTGCCCTGCCGCCACCCTCCCTGCACGCTGGCACCCCACACCGGCACCCCCAGCCCCACTGAGCGGATCCATCCCACCAAACCCCCAAAATTCCCACCAAACCCCCAAAATTCCCAGGGCACACCCGTGTACACACACACACCCCACACCCGCTCCAGGACCTGGCTCAGGGCGGGCTGCAGTACAAGGGACAGGGGCTTATCGCCACCCCGAGGGCCACCGACTGTCCCCCGAGCTGTCGCACACCCCGACGGTGCCCCCAGACCTCCAGGCGTGACGGCTTCTCCTGGATCAAGCCCTCCCCAGCACCCCGGGGGTGCAGAGATGCTGGAGACGGGGACACGTTTGGTGTGAGGCAGAACAGGACAGGGTTCCCCATCCCCGTTTTGTCCCCGAGCTCGCTGGGAAGCCCGTCGGGGGTGGCTCATCCCAGCGCTGAGTTCTGCACTGAGCCTTTCCCCAAGGCTCATCCCCACCGCCAGCCCCCAGCGGCACCCACGGGACCCCGATTCCTTTGGGGACACCTCCCGAGGGGCCCCACTGGACACCCCAGCACCCACACCCCCCCCCCCCCCCCGGCAGAGCGGGCCGGTGGCTGTTGCCACATCCTCCTAAATTCCACTGCTTTGACGTTTTTCTCTCGAAACGCCCCCGGTTTGGGCACCGCAGGGCAAAGCCACAGGACGCAGATAGGGCTGGGGGGGTGGGGAGTGGGAAGCCCCTTGTGCCGCCCCCCCCCGCGACCCCCCCCAAGCCAGGCACTGCCGCAGCTGAGCTTCATCCCCTTTATTCGAGCTCACATTAGGCAGTGATGCCCCTTCCGTGGACCAGCACGGCCTCTGGGAAGAGACATCAGGGCAACCCCAGGCTTGTCTGAGTCCCGTGACTCAGTTTCCCCACCTGGGAAAGGTGTGGGGATCACAGGGGTTGCTGACCTGGGGAGCGACGACCAGGGCAGATCCATGGGGGACCCCAAATGTCAAACCCTGCTACCCATTCCCATACCCACATTATCCCACCCCCCCCCCAAAAAAGGAAAAATGGGTGTTCTCCTCCCAACCAGCAGCCCCCCACTCCCTCCCCCTGACTCGGAGCACCCCCAATTTATTTTCAGGGGGAAATGAATCCCATGGAACATCCTTGCCTTGCTGCCACCCTCCTCCCAAGGCACCCACGGCTCGGCTGGGCCCTTGGAAGCAATAAATAATGCAGGGGGAGTTCCCAGCAAGTGGGGGGTGGCTGGAGAAGGGCTTGGGGTGCAGAGTCCAGCGGGGTCCGAGGGCACCCCGGGGTCAGAGCGAGGCTGTCCCGTTGGGGAGCTGCCCTGGGCTGTGGTCCCTGCGTGCGGGCAGGGGGGATGCGGGGGGCTCATCCTCCTCGGGGCACGGATCTGTCTCGGTGCTGGAGGGCTCTCCCGAGCCGTGATGGCCGTTCTCGGGGCTGTAGAAGAAGGAGAGGGTGCGGAAAGCAGGCGCCATGTGGTCCTTGATGCGCTCCAGGAGCTGGACGAAGGAGGGGCGCTGGCGAGGGTTCTGCTGCCAGCACAGGCACATCAGCTCGTGGCTGCGGAGAGAGGGCACCCGCTGGCTTTGGGGGGCTCCCAGCAGCCCCCCCAGCACCGCAGAGAGCAGGATTTCCACCCCAGAGCAGGGTGGGGCTGTGGGGGGGTGTCCCCAGCACTCACAGCTCGTCGGGGCAGTTCTCAGGCCGCTCCAGGACGCCGTTGTCCATGACAAAGCGCAGCACCTGCTCGTTGGACATGCCCTGGTAGGGCTGCTCGGCCAGCGTGGCGATCTCCCACAGCACCACCCCGAAGGACCTGCCAGAGCACCTCTGCTCAGCCTGGGGGATCCCCAAATGCCCCGGCTCTGCCCACCCCAGCACCCACCAAACGTCAGACTGGGTGTTGAAGATGCCGTCCTTGAGCGCCTCGGGGGACATCCAGCGCACGGGGAGCAGCCCCTTGCCCCCCTTCCGGTAATAATCCGTCTCATAGATATCCCGGGTCATGCCGAAATCTGGCAGAGGAGGAAGAGGAGGAGGAAGGTGTGGGCAGCAGGAGGCAAGGCTGGCACCGCCACTGCCCATCCACTGTTGCCCTTTTCTGACCCAGAGATGGGGCAACTGAGAGGTGTTTGAAAAACTTTGATTCTATTTTCAGTCTCATGCGAAGGGTGAGACAATACAGATGTTATAATTCATGCCATCACAATCAGAAGCTAATGATTTTCTTAATTACAATACACTCTAAGTGTTTTTTGGCCTATCAGCTTTAGGTACACCATGCTGTAAATGCCTTGCAGCTAATCATCTAAAATTACTCTTTGTGGGTCCTGCTACAATGCATCTTTCATAATTCTATTTCTCCAAAGTATCTAGTCTTTTTTGTAAGGCCATCTTTTGAGATTTGTTTCGAGTTCAATTTTTCTCTCAACAATATTTATCTTATGCCATGGTATTTCTAAGTTAGTATTTTATCTTATCTCAAGATTTGTATACAGATACACACGATGTGAGTCTTCTCACAGAATTCGCAGAATCATTGGGTTGGAAGAGACCTTCAAGATCATTGAGTCCAACCCAGCCCCAACACCTCAGCCAGACCATGACACCCAGTGCCACATCCAGGCCTTTTTTAAACACATCCAGGGATGGGGACTCCACCACCTCCCCAGGCAGGCCATTCCAGAACTTTATCACTCTTTCTGTAAAAAACTTTTTCCTAATATCCAACCCTTGGTGAAGCTTAAGGCAGTGTCCTCTGGTTCTGTCAGTTCTTGGAGAAAGACACCAACCCCTCTTGACTACAACCACCTTTCAGAGAGTTGTAGAGAGTGATAAGGTCACCCCTGAGTCTCCTTTTCTCCAGGCTCAGCACCCCCAGCTCCCTCAGTGGTTCCTCACAGGGTTTGTGTTCCCAGCCCTTCTCCAGCCTCGTTGCCTCCTCAGGACGCACTCAAGCATCCCAACATCCTTCCCAAACTGAGGGGCCCAGAACTGGACACAGTTTTGCCAGGTTTCGAGAATTTTCTGTACATTTCCAATGCCCACCTCCAATCTTGACGGTGAAGTCCTCGGACACCATGCAGTTGCGGGCAGCCAGGTCCCGGTGCACGAACTTGTTGGCGCTGAGGTAGGCCATGCCATCGGCGATCTCCCCCGCCATCTGGATCATGTCCTTCAGCGACGGTGGAGGCAGCCCGGGGTTGTTCTGCACCGTGCACACACTCAGGGATGGAGCAGGGGCACGCCAGGACCCCCCTGGACACAGGGTGAGTGTCCTTTCATCATTGTCCTGTATCCAACCAGCTCCTCACCTCGGCTTCAGGCCTGAGTGAGCGCAGGTAGCTCTTCAGGTCGCCACGTGTCATCAGCTCCATGATGACCAAAGCTGGCTGGCCCTGGGATACCACGCCGAGCAGACGGACCTGCAGGGACAGAGAGGGCTGGCATGTCAGTGGCCAGACCCCCCCATGTCCCCTCCCTCCTCCTCAGCTGCCCACCTACCACGTGGTGGCACTTGAAGGCTTTCATGACGGAGGCCTCGTTGAGGAACTCGATGCGCTCCCGCATGGTGGCCAGCTCGTTGACTGTCTTCAGGGCCACCTTGGTCTCCTCTCCCTCCGTGACCAGCCCCAGCGCCACCCCCTCATACACCATCCCAAAGGAGCCCTGTCCCAGCTCCCGGATCACCGTGATCTTCTCCCGGGACACCTCCCACTCATCAGGCATGTACACTGTGGGGTGAGCGGGGATCGCCCCGTCCCCATCACTGTGACTAACCCCATCTGGATCCCTAGCCTCATCTCCATGCCATCACCATCCTAGTCCCTATCCCCATTCCCATCCTCATCTCCATCGTCATCCTCACCCTCACCTCCATCCCTTTCTCATTCTCATCTCCAGATCATCACCATCCTCCTCCCTGTCCCCATCCACCTGACATTCCCATTCCCATTCCCATTCCCATTCCACTTCATCTCCATCCCATCATCTCCATTACATCACCTCCCTCCTCCCTGTCCCCATCCACCTGACATTCCCATTCCCATTCCCATTCCCATTCCCATTCCCATTCCCATTCCACTTCATCTCCATCCCATCATCTCCATTACATCACCTCCCTCCTCCCTGTCCCCATCCCATTCCCATTCCCATTCCCTTTCCCATTCCCATTCTCATCTTGATCTTCATCCCATTCTCATTCCCATCTCCATCCCATCACCACCCTCTTCCCTGTCCCCATCCCCCTGCCATCCCCATCCCCATTCCCATTCCCATTCCCATCTCCATCCCATCATCTCCATCCCATCACTATCCTCCTCCCTGTCCCCATTCCCATTCCCATCCCCATTCCCATTCCCATTCCCATTCCCATTCCCATTCCCATCTCCATCCCATCATCTCCATTCCATCACCATCCTCCTCCCCATCCCATTCCCATCATCTCCACTCCATCCCCACCCCCATATTCATCTCCATCCCATCCCATTCTCACCCCATCCTATCCCCATCCCCTCCAGCGTGACCCCAGCACAGAAAGGGCTCGGTGGCCCTTTGGGGTGGCCCCTGCCTGTCCCCATGTCCCCACGTACTGTCCGAGGCGCTGAAGTACTCGGGGTTGACGGAGGCGTAGAGGGTCCCGCTGGGGTACCCGTCGTGGTTCCTGCCAGGGGTGGGCAGGGCTCGGAGCTGCTGCCTCCCCCCAGCCCTGCCCAGGCCTGGTTTGGCCAGACCCCAGCCCAGCCCAGCCCAGCCCCGGGGGCGTCATTACCTCTTCTTGTTGTAGAAGAAGACAAAGACGGCCAGGCAGGAGATGAGCACCATGAGCACCACGGGCGTGACGGTGAGCAGCACGTAGAAGCTGCTGGACTCTTCCTCGGCTGCCGGGAGCAGGTGCCCATGGATCAGGGTCTGGGCACTCATCCCAGATCACAGGGGGCACCTGTCCCACCAGCAGGCTGGAAAGGGGGAGCCTGCAGCTCCCTAGAAAAGCAGCACCCTCTGATCCCTGTGTGCCCTCAACCTTTTTGTCCCAGTGTCCATCTCCCCAATCTCCCAAGCCCTCAATCCAGCAGCATCCTTGGATGAAGGATGGGAAGAAGACCAGCCTGGTTGAGCAGAGGTTTTTGACTGGAATTCAGGGAGAAAGGAGAGGCTCTGATCTTTGGAAGAGGGGGCGGAAAGTTCAGGAGGATCTGAGGGAGCTCAGGACAAGAATGAAAATTAGAAGGGCCAAAACCCAGCTAGGACTGAATCTGCCATAAGAGACAATAAAAAATGTTTCTATAAATCCGTTAGTACCCAAGGGAGAGCTGAGAAGAAAGTGAGTGCTGGGCACTGCTGAGGGACCTCAAATCCTGGGGTCAGTTTTGGACCCCACATGACAAGAGAAGGGGGGCTGGAATGTGACCAGAGAAGGGATCAGAACTGGGGAGGGGTCTGGAGCACCAGGAGCACCTGAGGGGATGGGGGGCTGGCTCAACCTGGAGAGAAGGAGGCTCAGGGGGGACCTTGTGGCTCTGCACAACTCCTGACAGGAGGGGACAGCAGGAGGGTCAGGCTCTGCTCGCAGGGAACAGCGACAGGAGCAGAGGAAGTTGCCTCAGGTTGTGCCAGGGGAGGTTTAGATTGGATATTGGGGGAAACTGGGAAGCATTGGAGCAGGCTGCCCAGGGCACTGGTGAAGTCTCTGTCCCTGGGGGATTTAACAGAGGTGTGGATGTGGCACTTGGGGACAGCAGTTAGAGACAGCCTTGGCAGTGCTGAGGGAACATTTGGACTCACTGGTCTTGGAGCCTTTTCCAACCCAAACGATTCTGTGACTCTGTGATGCTCCAGTGTCTCAGCCAGGATCATCCCTCAACCCCTCAACTTCCCAGCCCAGAAACAATTCCCTCCTCCAGCAGTGTCCCCTGACCCCACACGTCCATCCCAGCAGCACAGCCCAACTCCCCAGTGAGCCCCAGCTCCCTGACCCCACAGCTGCCCCCTCCCTGCCCAAAAAGGTCCCTGCTGATGTCCCCCTGTCCCCTGCAGGTACCTGGCCCCAGGATGTAAAACTTGACCAGCCCTGTCCAGGAGCCGTTGCCAGCCAGCGAGGTGGCCCGGACCTTGGCTGAGTAATTCCCTGGCTGGAGCAGAGCCAGGTGGACACCCCCGTACTTGGAGTAGCGGTGGCGTGAGACACAGACAACAGTGGTGACCTCCTGGAGGGGACAATGGGGAGGTGGCAAAGGGGAGTTGTCCCCCCCCAGCCATGTGTAAGGCTTGGGAGAGGGATGGGATGGGATGGGATGGGATGGGATGGGATGGGATGGGATGGGATGGAGATGGAGATGGAGATGGAGATGGAGATGGAGATGGGGACGGGGACGGAGATGGAGATGGAGATGGAGATGGGGACGGGGACGGAGATGGAGATGGGGACGTGGGTGGAGATGGAGATGGAGATGGGGACGGGGACGGAGATGGAGATGGGGACGTGGGTGGAGATGGAGATGGAGATGGGGACGGGGACGGAGATGGAGATGGGGACGTGGGTGGAGATGGAGATGGAGATGGAGATGGGGATGGGGACGGAGATGGAGATGGGGACGTGGGTGGAGATGGAGATGGAGATGGGGACGGGGACGGAGATGGAGATGGGGACGTGGGTGGAGATGGAGATGGGGATGGAGATGAGGATGATGGGATGGGATGAGATGGAGATGGAGATGGAGATGGAGATGGGGACAGGGATCGGGATGGAGACGGAGATGGAGACAGGGATATGGATGGGGATGGAGATTGGGATGGGGATGAGGATGGCATGGGTGCTGTGCCCCTATAACCAGACCTGGCAGGGCTGGGCAGGGGATGCCACAGGGGGTTCTCACCTCAGTCTCCCGGCTGTACTTAATCTCATACTTGAGGATGAGCCCGTTGGGGTTCCTGGGCTCCTCCCAGCGCAGCAGGACACTGTTCTTGCCAGCCGGCTCCCACGTCACGTTGCCAGGAATGTTGTCAGCTTGCACTGGAGAGGGGCACAAAGGGAGTCAGCTCCTGGGGGCACCCCCTGGACCCCAGCCCCCATCTCAACAGCATCCCAGCATGGCCAGGGTGGGGTTTGGAAGGGCTGGGCACGCACGCTCGGGCATGGTCCTGGCGAAGACGAAGGTGGCGGCGCTGCAGCCCACGGTGTGCGCGGCGTGGTTGCAGGCGTGGATGTCGATGCGGTACTCGGTGAAGTGGCGCAGCCGCGACAGCACCGCCCGGTCACGCACCACCTTGTCCTCGAAGATCTGGAAGTCAGGCTTGGGCTCGCCTCCGGGCCGGCTCGGGGCCAGCGGCTCTGCTGAGGAGGTGTTGGCTGCAGGTGTGACGGCCACCACGTCCCTGCGCTGCTTTGGGGTCCTGCAGGACACGGGGACAGGATGTGGTGGGGAGTTGAAGCCCCGAGGTTGTCCCCCAAAATTGGTCAGGGGAGGGGACATCCCCCAGGCTGGTCCCAGCTCACCTCTGTGGGTTCTTATTGATGGATGTCACCTTCCAGGGTGGCCTGAGACAGCGGGAAATCAGTTAAAGGGTCTGCCAGGAGCAGCCACGGGACCCCCCCACCCAGGCAGACCCACGCACCCAGCTTGAGGGAGCCCCCCAAAGCAGGGAACCCCCCCAGATGGCACCTGGGGATGGTGATGGAATTGTGGAGGAAGTTCTCAAACTTCTTCTGGAAGGACTCGGCCTCGCCCTCCATGCGGAGCTGCCCGTCAGTGGGGCGGCAGGGGCAGCACCTCTCCTCCGCATCCTGCTCCCCCTCGGGACCATCCCCAAACCCGAAACGCGTGTCTGCGCTGCTGGTGGGCAGCTTCAGGCCTGTGGGCAGCAACGGGCAGGGCTGGCAGAGCCTGGCTCAGCGGCACCACCCTCATTCTGCCGGTGTCCTCGGCTGCTGGGCTGCCCCTGCCCTGCCTGGCCTCACCTTTGTGGCAGTAGTCATTGATGTAGAGCTCCATGTCCTCGGCCAGCTGCTGCCACAGCACCAGGTAGTAGATGATGTTGCCGTTGCGTTGCGTGGGCGGCTTCCAACGCACCACGATGTGGGAGGAAGAGTTGGACATGGAGATGACATCCCGGGGCACCGTCGGGGCTGGGATGACACAGGGGTGGTCAGCCTTTCCTGTAGGGGTGGGGTGGGTCCACCACGGGCATCGCCAGCCCCGTGCCAGCCCCTTACCCGCTGGCATGGTGCGGATGTAAACCACCTCGCTCTGGGCCCCGTAGTTGCGTCCTTCCTCGGCTGTGGTGAGGGTGATGGCGCGCACAAAGATGGCGTACTGGGTCCAGGGACGGAGGTTGAGCAGCGTCACCCCCGGCTCCTGCTCGCTGCTCAGTGGCAGATCCACGTCCAGCACGTTCCAGCTCTGGGCCCCACAGGCGTCCTGCCCCACGTACTCCGACACGTTCTGGAAGGGTCTGTCCCACACTGGGCATCAGGGAGGGTCCAGCAGGGACAGAGGGCACCACAGGCTGGCATTCCCAAGCCCTCCACCACGGGGACCAGAGGAGCACTTACGACTCCTTGTAGTAGACGATGAAGCTGAGGAGGTCCCGGTACTCGGGGGGCCGGTACCGCTCCCACTTGAGGAAGATGCGGTCGGACTCGGTGACGTTGGAGATGAAGCGCAGGGTCTGGGTCTTGCCTGTGGGGAGGAGGCAGGGCTCAGGCAGAGGCTCGTGGCGCTGCTGGTTGTCCCCATGCCCATACTCACAGGATGCCCGGTCCCCGTTGGTGCGAGGGTTGATCTCCGCCTTGTTCTGCCGGCCCTTGGTGCCCGTCACCTCCTCCATGCGATAGATCTCGGCCAGGCACAGCTTGGGGTTGAATGCAAAGTACATCTTGCCCACGGGGATGGAGAGGATATGGTGGCTCCAGTCCCAGAGCTGCTGCAGGTTCTGGTTGTCCAGGACGTACAGGGTGTAATTCCTGGGGGAGGAGATGTGGGTGGAGGCAGTGGGCAAAGGCACCTTCAGGGCCACAGGTTCCCCCCCAAACCCACACCATCCTCACCCATCCACCATGGAGTCACCACGGATCAGTTTTAGGTTCTTGAAGAAGGACAAGGAGACGAGGGCAAAGGAGTGTTTGATCTTCAGGAAGCCCGTGATGGTCTCAATGAGCCCCAGGCTGCTCTGCAGCTCCGAGGCCAGGTTATCTGGGAATGACACACTGAGTGAGCTCAGGGAGAGGAGCACCTCCCCATTAACCCACCCTGCAAGGCAAAACACCCCCTGCCCTCCACAGCAGCTCTCCCACCCGGGGTGGGTCTGGCAGGGCCACCTCTGGCACTCACAGCCCCGGCGGATGTTGAGGATGAGGTTCCCCTCGATGAGGGTGCAGCCCCCCAGCTCCTGCGCCGCCTGCATCGAGTCGATGGTCTTGGTGCCCACCTTGCACTCCTTGGGACACAGCCCCTCGCACTTGTGGCAGAACATGCTGCGGGCAGGGCGGCAGGGACGGGACGGGACATGAACCATCCAACGTGCCACCACCCCGCCAGGGCACCGGGGTGTGCCAGGGCACCGGGGACACCCCCACCTGCTCTCGTTCCTGGTGTAGCCCGAGGGACACTCGGACAGGCACTGCCGCTGGTGGATGACAAACTTGGAGGCGTCGCGGGGGTCGTGGGAGACCTTGCGGAGGCTGGCGCAGTACTCGGCCGTGACGCAGCGCCAGCCCTCGTACTCGTAGGTGCGGGGCGGGCACGAGGGCAGGCAGTGCCCGTTGAAGTGGAAGTGGCGGCAGGCGACGCAGGCCCGTCGGTCGTGGGGGCGGCCGCAGCCCCCCAGGCACTCGGCGTGGCAGCACTCGCCCGCTGCTGTGCACGCCGAGCCCGCCCCGCACGGGCACACTGAGAGGGGAGATGGGGCCCGTGGGCATGGAACACGGGCTGCATGGATTGGGACTGGGAGCAGGGGGAGAGGAGAGAGGGGGAAGGGTTTGGGGGGCTGCTGGTATCCTCCAGGGATGGGAGAAAACGGGAGTGAGGGTGGGGTGGAGAGATAGGTGGAGGGATGGATGGTGGGATGAAGGGATGCAGGGAGGGATGAGTTCAATGATGGAGGAATGCAGGGATGCAGGGATGCAGGGATGGAGGGTTGGGGGGGTGAAGGGATGCAGAGAGGGATGGATTTAATGATGGAGGAATGCAGGGATGGAGGGAGGGGAGGAGGGTTGGTGGGATGAAGGGATGTAGGGAGGGAGGGATGTGGGGATGGATGCAGTGATGGAGGAATCCAGGGATGGAGGGAAGGATGGTGGGATGAAGGGATGCAGGGAAGGATGTGGGGATGTGGGGATAGATTTGGTGATGGAGGAATGCAGGGATGGAGGGATGGAGGGAGGGATGTGGGGATGGATTCGGTGATGGAGGAATGTGAGGATGGAGGGAGGGATGGTGGGATGAAGGGATGCAGGGAGGGAGGGATGTGGGGATGGATGCAGTGATGGAGGAATACAGGGATGGAGAGAGGAAGGATGGTGGGATGAAGGGAGGAATGTGATGCAAGGACAGAAGGAAGGATGGTGGGACAGAAGGAGGGATGCTGAGGTATTAGGATGCAAGAATGGAGGGAGAAAGGGAAGGATACAGGGATACAGGGAGGTAGGGATGGATTGATGGAGGAGTGGATGGAGGCATGGCAGCACTGGTGGAGGGGTGCCCAAAGGGATGGAGGAACGGATGGATGGCCATGGATGAGGGAGGCTGGCCAGGCAGGTGAGCTGATTGGTGGGTGGATGAGGGGCTGCATGGAGGGACAGCAGGACAGATGGATGGACAAGGTGGGGCTCGGCCCATGCTGAACCCCCTCTGCCCAGTGCAGCCAGGCCAGGCCCACAGCTGAGCTTGCAGCCCAGATAAGGATCTGTGTTTATAGTACATATTTCATTACCAGCTCTCCTGTTTACAGAAAACGAGCTCAGGAGGGGCCTGTATTTACCTCGCCGCTGGGAAAACACAGCAGCCAGGAGCTGGCCTCTCCTCGGAGGATGATACAGCACGGATCTGGTTACCCCACCGTGCTGCCTGCACGGCGCACTCCCGGCAGCAGGGGAGCCACAGCCACACCACCAGTGCCCTCCCAGCTTGCCCCACAGTGCAAACCAGCACCATGCCAGAAAAGCAGCACAACCAGGCCCCGTGGCACTGGCACCCACCTTTCTGGCAGTAGCTGGAGGTCCAGCAGCGATAATCCAGCTGCCCGTTGACGCTGGTCTGCACACACGGCTTCTCCACGTCCAGGATGCCCGGGCAGACATCAGCACACTCTTCAGCCAATTTATTGCCAACGATGTAGGTGCTGTCGCCGCCGTCGGGCAGCAGCAGCCCCCAGTCGATGGTGGAGAGGTGGCAGAGCTCCTGGTTGCGCTCGATGCGCACCGAGCCGCGCAGGATGTGGCCCAGGCTGTGCAGCCCCACGTCCCGCAGGTGCGGCATCTCGAAGATGACCAAGGCGTAGCTGAAGAAGAGGTTGGTGCCGCGGATGACCGAGAGGTTGGGGAAGAGATCCCGCAGGCTCTCCAGCCCGTAGACGCGGAAGAGGAGCAGGTACTCCGTGATCATCAGCAGCCGAGGGAAGCTGAGCCCCCGGAAGTCCTCGGCGCCCGTGGTGAACATCAGCAGGATCTGCAGGTTGCCCTCGATGATGGAGCAGTTCTCCAGCTTCCGCAGCTGCGACACGTCGTGGCGGATGTCCATGCTGCCGCAGACTGGGGTGGCGAGAGGGGGACCCCGTGGGCGGCAGCAGGGATGGGGCAGAGCCCCCCACCCCCAGACCCCCACCCAGGGATCCCTCAGGGGATGCTCAGGGCGGGTTTAATATCCTGGTGCTGCCTGCCAAGCGTGGCTGGAGCTGGAGATGTGAGTGGCTCTGGCAGCAGAGCTCTCCGGGGCATGGCACGTCCATCAGCAGTGATGCTAACGAGGCCTGGCAGGCTGCCCTGCCCCATGTCAGCCCCACAATCACGTCCCAGCCCTGGGGGAAGCTGCCTGGGGGTGCAGATGGATTTTCTCCTTCCCCAGGTTGTGGGGCAGCTGTGGGTGCTCACAGATCTCCCCACTCACCCAGGGAGTGGCAGCTCCAACGAGGCCTGGCAGGCTGACATGGGGCAGGGATCACGTCCCAGCCCTGGGGAAGCTCTCTGAGGGTGTAGACAGCTTTTCCCCTTCCCCAAGTTGCTGGGTGCTCATGGATGTCCCCACTCATGGTTACCCAGGGAGTGGCAGCTCCAGCAAGGTTGTCCCCATTAATTCCTCCTCACGCCCAGACAGGTAATGGGGCACACAAGGTTACCACAGGCGCTCATGTGGCACTGCCCCAGCCCCACATTTGCTGTCCTGGAGCTTTTCTAACCAGAAATGGGCAGCATGAGCCCCAGCACCTCCTGCTTCCTGATCCTGGCAGGGATGCAAGAGCCAGACTGAGCACAGAGCTTCCCATGGACATCAGCCCCAGCCAGAAACCAGGGCCAGGTCCTGGAGGGGATCAGGTGCGTGGTTCCCCCCTCCTCTGCCTGCTGCCAGCTCAGGCTTGTGGCCATGTCCTTGTGACCCCATTCCCGGTGGCAATTTTCCCCTCTTGGTGTCACCCATGAACTGTGGGCACCGTGGCCCCGTGGGCACCGTGGCCCCGTGGGCACCATGGGCACCGTGGCTCTGGCAGCTGCCCATAGCCCCTCACCCCACGTTCAGCCCCTCATGGCAGCCCTGTCCCCTCCCTCTGAGGACTGGAGGGTCCCTCTGTCCCCCTGAAGCACCGACCCCCACTGCCACCATCACCTCCCTGCCCCTGTAAAGCCCCCCTGTAAGGGGAGGGGGTCCCCTGTGCCCCTGATGGCACCGACAGAGGGTGGGGGTCCCAGTGGGAGCAGTTCACAGTGACCTGTGTCCCTTGGGTGCTTCATCCTCTTCCTCCATCATTCCCACCCCCCAGCACAGCACCTCGGAGACTGGGGAAACTGAGGCACGGGTGGCAGGGAGAGGGGAAGGCAGGACAAACAACAGACCCTCCTTGTACCCCCCAGCTGTCCCCTGCTGTGGCCACGAGGCCCCGGACCCACGGCTGCCCCCTCCCCACCCTGGCACCCCCTCCCCAGCCGTTCCCACCCCATGTGTGACAATTTCCCACCCTCCCAGTGGGGCTGAGGGTCCCATCTCCGGCCAAGCTCCCCACTCCATTCCCCTCATCCCATCCCAGCTCTAGGGAGCTCCCACTCTCTGCCCCTCCTGCCCAAAACGGGGGGGTCCGCAGCACTGGGGGGGCAAACCCAGACAGGGAACCCACCCCAAGAACTTTGCCTCGGCGTTTATCCCTTGCAGACCCCCAAGCACAGGCAGCCCCCACCCCAAAACATCCCAGCCCACTCCCCCCCCCCCCCAAACACTCACTTTCGGAGGGAGCCCACACGGGGGGCACCGGGAGGTGGCCAAGGAGCAGCAGCATCACCCCCAGCCTCGGGGCACGCAGCGCCCCTGGCCCCATCCTCGAGCGGGACCCCCCAGGCCCCGTCCCGGTCCCACCTCGGGCTCTGCCGGGTCCCGGATCCCGCTCCCGTCGGGTCCCGCTCGCCGCGTCCGTGCCCGGGGAGCGCCGGGATACGGGGGGGGGGCCCTCGGACCCTGCCCGGACCCTGCGGCCCCTTCACTTTTGTTTTCGGCTGCCGCACACAAAATATTTAGCCTGACAACTGTCAGGGCCGGGGCCAGGGCATGTTTGGGAAATAGAGAGGGGGGGAAAACAGGGCGGCCCCCCCGCGGCCGAGTGGGTGGGAAGGAAGAGCTGCCTCGTGCCTCAGTTTCCCCAGCCAGAGCAGGAGGTTCCAAGTGGCTCTGGCAGGGAAAGCAGCCAGCAACCCGTGGAGCAGCTCAGAAGGGACAATTTAAGGGTGACTGTGCCTGGCAGGGTGAATCTGGGGTGCCAGGAGCCCACGGCGCTGGGGTCCCCACAGAAGAGCAGCCCTGCAGTGAGGGGGGAAGCTGTGGGCACTCAGCACCCGCCTGGCTGACACGAGCCACCCTTAAGGGGAAGGAGAAGCAGGAGAAGAGGATGGAGGAAGAGGAGGAGGAGGAGGTGACATTTATTTTTCTCATTAGGACAAAGCAGGGAAGAGGGCAAAACCTGGGGGCAGGAGTGGGGTGCTGATGCCCCAGTGACCCCCCAGCACCACAGAACTTTGGGAGCTGGCAGTGCCCCTGCCCCTTTGGATGGGGTGATGCGGGCACCCCCAAGGCTCCTCCTGTCTTTTTGGGGAGGAGCTCAGGAGCAGCTGCTTCTCCTCCGGCGCAGCAGAGCGGTCTGGGGGCTCCTCTCCTCCTCTGGGTCGCTCTCACAGCGGCGCTGGGGGCACAGGGAGGCTGCAGGGCATGGCCAGGGCTTCCCCCAGAGGAGAGGGCACCCCACCCTGCACCATGCCCCCATCACACTGCCCTCATCCCATCCCAGCAATGGGGGGGATGCCCAAAACAGGGGGTCTGCAGCACAGGGGGCGCTGCCATAGAGAGAAACTGAAAGAGACCCCCCCCCCCCAAATCCCTTCTTCCCCCTCCCCAGCCCATGCTGGGTGGGGTCTGGGGGCTCACCAGCTCCTCATCCTCCCTCCTGAGGCGGCACAGGCGGTTGCAGGCGGACACGGTGTTGTAGGAGAGCTACAGGGGGACAGAGAGGGAGGGGGTCCGAGGTGGGGGTCCCTCCCCAGATCTGGGGGGCTCCCCAAGGGACTCAGGGGTGCTGGGACCCCAGGGCCGGGCACCTTCCACTTCCTGCGGGCGTTGAACTTGCGGAAGTTTCTCATGTTGATGGAGGAACGGCTCCGGCTCAGCGCCTGCTTCCTGCTCAGGGGCTGCGGGAACAAGGACGTGGCACCGGCACTGGCACTGTCCCCATGTCCCCACCCCGCTGCCAGGGGCCTGGCAGGCCCTGCCCGTGCCGCTCACCTTGATCCAGGGGTGCACCAGGCACTCGGCTGCGCTCATGCGGCGCCTGCGGAACAGAGGGACAGGTTGGGGCTGGGGGTCCTGGTCCCACACGTCCAATGTGGGCATGGGGAGGGGGCCAGGGGCAGGGGCAGGGGCAGGGGCAGGGTTAGGGGCAGGGGCAGGGGAAAGGGCAGGGTCAGTGTCAGGGTCAGGTTTAGGGTTAGGGTCAGGTTTAGGGTTAGGGTCAGGGTCAGGGTAGGGTTAGGGTTAGGGTTAAGGGTTAGGGTTAGGGTCAGGGTTAGGATCAGGGTTAGGGTTAGGGTCAGGGTTAGGGTTAGGTGTTAGGGTTGCGGTCAGGGTCAGGGTTAGGGTTAGGGTCAGGGTTAGGGTCAGGGTTAGGGCAAGGGTGAGGATTAGGGTTAGGGTTAGGGTCAGGGTAGGGTTAGGATTACAGTTAGGGTTAGGGTCAGGGTTAGGGTCAGGGTCAGGGTCAGGGTCAGGGTAGGGTTAGGATTAAGGTCAGGGTTAAGGTCAGGGTCAGGGTCAGGGTCAGGGTTAAGGTCAGAGTTAGGGTTAGGGTTAGCATTAGGGTCAGGGTCAGGGTCAGGGTCATGGTAGGGTTAGGATTAGCGTTAGGGTCAGTGTTAGGTTGAGGGTCAGGGTCTGGGTTAGGATGGTGCTGCTGGGGACCGAGGAAGGAAGCAGGTGGAGGTGGAGATGGTTGGGATGGAGATGGAAATTGAGATGGGATGGAGATAAGGATGGGTTGGGGATGGAGATGATGGGATGGGATGGGATGGGATGGGATGGGATGGGATGGGATGGGATGGGATGGGATGGGATGGGATGGGAATGGTGATGGAGATGAGGTTGGGGACAGACTGGGATGGGATGGGATGGAGATAGGGATGGCGATCAGCACAGAAATGTGATGGAGATGGAAAGAGAGATGAGGATGATGGAGGTGGGGATGGGGATGAAGATGAGGTTTTGACCAGGATGAGATGGGGATGGTGATGATGAAGATGGGGATGGAGATGTTGAGGGGAGCTAACAGAGGTGTAGTGGGGGCAGAGATGGGAAGGAGACGGGAGGGATGGGGCTGGGGCCTCACTGTGGCTCCTTCAGCAGCAGCTGGCGGATGAAGTCCTTGGCCAGCTCCGAGGTCTGGCTGAAGCAGCGCTCCTCAAACTCGTAGGCACCGGCCACAACGTTGGACAGCGTCTCAGCATCTGTCTCACCCTGGAAGGGGGACAGGCCACTGAGCCTGCGGGGACACAACAGAGTCACTGAGTGCCAGGACAGCACCAGCTCGGCCACCCCAGCACCCACAGCGTCCCTGTGCCTCAGTTTCCCCCAGCCACAGAGAGCATTGCCCCATACTCACAGAATGTAGGTGATGACTCCGATGCTCCTGAAATGCAGGGGTGGGGGTCAGGTGCTGCCCTCCCTGGGGCTCCCCCATGCCCTGTGGCACCCAGGGGGTGACCCCCACACCCACCAGCTCAGCCTGTTGCCCCCCCAGGTCCTGATCCTCACCACATGTCAGTCGCGGGGCTCAGTGGCTCATAATTGATCACTTCAGGAGCTGGGGGCAAACACAGAGCCAGGCTGGGACATCAGAGGGACATTAGGGGGACAGGGGGACAGGAGCAAGCCTGGGGGTCCCATCCCCACCCCTGGCTGATGCAGGGACTCCCAGGGATGTGCCAGCCCCCTACCAATGTACTGGGGGGTCCCACAGAGGCTCCTGTAGGTGATGCCATCCTGCAGCTGCTGGGCCAGCCCGAAGTCGATGATCTTGATCCAGGGCTTGGGGACATCCTTGTCCTGCAGCATGATGTTCTCGGGCTGTGGGAACAGGGCCGGGCACAGCGGGGTGACCGAGGGGTGCTGGGGTTCCAGCAGCAGCCCAAGAGGATGAGAGCAGTGGGAGCAGGGCTCTGGAGGTGCCTGGCACCCCTCAGATCCTCAGGGAGTGAGGATGGGGGGGTCCCCACGTGTGGGAATCCATAAAATCAGAGGGTTTGGGAAAGCTGCAAAAGGCAGGCCCCAGAGACAGCAGAACTGTGATTGGAGCTAAAGCAGCTGCCATGAGATTGGTCAGCAGGAAAATTATTTAAACTGCAGAAAAGCAAGGACCAATAGAACTATGATCTGTATATTAAACTCTCTAAGCTACAGAAAAGTTTATCTGGCAAGATATTAGGAAGGTTAAAGCTTAATAATGGAGCTGTGTGCATTGTGTTTTAAGGCTTACAAGCAGGTATTGTATTCGAAATAAGCAAGCATCGTTTTAACCAAAGGTATTTGTGCTTATGGTGATTGGATAGAACTGCTGTCAATGTGCTTTTGCTTTGTGTGATTGGTCAAAAAACTCTTAAAGTGAGTTGTAACACTGAGTTCTTTGGGTGCTGCATCTTCCCATTGTCACAACCATGGGTTATGAGGCTGATGCTGGAAAATCAAACAGCTCAAGGCCCGTTCCACAGCCGCCCCGTCCCGTTTGTGGTGTGTAAGGAGCCCCCCTGCCGGCGAAACCCACGGGCACCTTGAGGTCGAAGTGAGCGATGAGGCGAGCGTGCAGGTACTGCACCCCGCTCAGGATCTGCCCCAGGAACTCGACGGCCTCCTCCTCCGACAGCATCTCCTTCTCAGCAATGAAGTCAAAGAGCTCCCCACCCCTGATCCTGCGCACGGTGGGGACAGGGGAGCTCGGCCACCTCCAACACGTGGCACAAAAAGGGGGGTCCCACCCTCCCAGGACCCCACTCACAGCTCCAGGACGAGCACCACCTCGGCCGTGCTGGCGAAGAGCTCGCGGAGCCGCAGGATGTTGGGGTGCTGGAGCTGCCGGAGGATGGAGACCTCCCGCTCCACCTGAGCCCGCTCCGGCCCCGGCCGGCCCCGCCGCATCCTCAGGAACTTGGCGGCGTAGAAAGCGCCGGTGCTGCGCTCCCGGCAGAGCCTCACCACGCCGAAGTGGCCGCTGCAGAGAGAGCTGGGCTGGGGCACGGCTGGGCTGGCACCGGGCAGGGGGAAAACCCAGAACCCGGGTACCCCCGGGGCTCCCAGGGAGCTGGGACCCCGCCTGTGCCCCACTGAACCTGCCTGGGTTCACCTGCGTGCCCTGGGTTCACCTGCCTGGGTTCACCTGCCTGGGTTCACCTGCCTGCCCTGGGTTCACCTGCCTGCCCTGGGTTCACCTGCCCTGCGAGCTGCTCACCTGGGCTGGGTCCTGCTCACCTGCCCAGACCCCCCTCATCTGCCGAGATCCAGATCCCTGCTCACCTGCCTGGATCCCCACCTGCCCTGTGTTCACCTGCCTGCAACCTGCTCACCTGTGGTGGGTTCTGCTCACCTGCCCAGATCCCACTGAACATGCTTGGATTCCATCCACCCTCCCAGACCCCATTCACCTGCCCAGATCCCTGTTCACCTGCCTAGATCTAGATCCCACTGAATCTGCCCGGATCCTGCTCACCTGCCTGGATCCCATTCACCTTCCCAGATCCCCCTCTGGGCTGTCCCCACCTGCCTGGATCCCCCTCACCTCTTTGCATCTCACTCACCTGCCTGGATCCCTGCTCACCTGCCTGGATTCCAGCTCATCTGCCCAGATCCCACTCTGGGCTGTCCCCACTTTCCCAGATCCCCCTCACCTGTTTGGATCCAGATCCCCCTCACCTGCCCAGGTCCCACTCACCTGTGGTGGGTCTCCCTCACCTTCCCAGATCCCCCTCACCTGCCCAGATTCCTGCTCACCTGCTTGGATCCCACTCACCTGCCCAAATTCCTGCTCACTTACCCAAATCCCCCTCACCTTCCCAGATCCCCCTCACCTTCCCAGATCCCCCTCACCTGCCCAGCCTCTCCAGCAGCTCATACGTGTCCTCCACGCTGCCCGGGCTCGTGGTGGCTGCCAGGCCCTGGCTCCCTTCGTCCTCCCTGGGCTCAGCCATGTCCTGTGAGGCAGCAGCAGCACCTGGCTGAGCCCCTGCCCAGGGCTGGGCCTCACCTGGGGGTGCAGGGAACCCCCCAGATCCCCCCAGGAGCCCCCAGGAACCCCAGGATGCTCCAAAGGGAACTCCCAGTGCTGTGTCAGAGCTCAGCCCCTGCCCAGGGACCCCTCAGAATCCCCCAGATCCCCCCAGGATGCTCCAAAGGGAATTCCCAGTGCTGTGTCAGAGCTCAGCCCCTGCCCAGCTCTCCCAGTTTACACCGAATTTTCCAGCAGGTGGAAATTTGGAGACTTTCAGCCCTTGGGAAGGACCTGCAGGAGCTGCTCAGGGGGCTTGGAAATGGGGCAGGAGCAGGAATGGGGAGGGGAGGCTCACAGCAGCCTCCCCCTCCCTCAGTGTGCTGAGGGTGCAAAATGCAGAGAAAACACAAAGTTTGGGTTTTTTTAAAAAAGCAGATGAAGAGAAGATGAAAGCACAGCGAGCTCAGCCACCCCCAGCGCCCTGGCAGTGCCCCCCGTGCCCCCCCAGAGCTGTGGCTCAGCTGGGGGCTGCCAGGGGCACCCCTGGAACCCCCCTCAGCCGGGACCTGCCCGCTCTGGGCCATCCCTGCAAGACAAGGGGGGTCAGGGGGACACTGGGTCTGGGGGGACAGGGATGGGGACAGGGACAGGGACAAGGATGGGGACAGGGACAGGGACAGGGGGGACAGGGGCAGGGACGGGGACGGGGACAGGGACAGGGACAGGGGGGACAGGGGCAGGGATGGGGACGGGGACAGGGACGGGGGGACAGGGACAGGGACAGGGATGGGGACAGGGGCAGGGACGGGGACAGGGGCAGGGACAGGGGCAGGGACAAGGACGGGGACAGGGACAGGGACAGGGACAGGGACGGGGACAGGGACAGGGACCGGGACAGGGACAGAGATGGGGGCAGGGACGGGGACAGGGACAGAGATGGGGGCAGGGACGGGGACAGGGGCAGTTGCTGTGGGAGCTGCCAGGACCCCCCCATGCCCAGGAGAGCCGGTACCACCACCCTGGGATGGAGCCAGGCCTGGTGGGGATGGTGGCAGCGCTGTGGAAAAACAGAGTCAGGGAGGAAAAAATGGATTGTGGAGAATTGGGAAGTTTTGGGAAGGGAAGGGAAGGGAAGGGAAGGGAAGGGAAGGGAAGGGAAGGGAAGGGAAGGGAAGGGAAGGGAAGGGAAGGGAAGGGAAAAGAGAAGAAGAGAAGAGAAGAGAAGAGAAGAGAAGAGAAGAGAAGAGAAGAGAAGAGAAGAGAAGAGAAGAGAAGAGAAGAGAAGAGAAGAGAAGAGGAGAGAGAAGAAGGAGGGGCGCAAGGGCCTCCAGGGATTCCAGGGCCCCCATTCCCATCTCCTGCTCCCCTGGAGGGAGAGCCTGAGGAGGGAGGGAGGGAGGGATGGTGGAAGATGTTGCTAAGGTTTTGCTTTTCATTATCCTGCTCTGATTTGATTAGTAATAAATGCAATTAATTTCCCCAAGTCGAGTCTATTTTGCCCACGACGTTGAGAGGAGTGAGGGATTTGTCTTTACAGACAAGTTGGTAGATAAAACCAGCACTGAGAGATAAAAGAAACAATGGCAAGGATTCCACTGGTTGATGAATGGAAAAAGAAATTTGATTTAACAAACAAACTGTAGGTTTGCTGATAAATGAAATTGGACATTGAAAGATGAAAGAAACAATGGGGGAAAGCCCTAAATTCCATAAGAATTAAAAATTAAGGGGAGGATTATACATTAGAGGGAAATCCTTGGTATCAGGTGTTTTGGGAAGTCTGAACCTCTCAAGTACCTCAGAAATGGGGAAAGAGAGAGGGAAATTGGGATAAAAATTAGAGAGACCCCAGGGGAATGCCCCATGGCCTCTCCCTTTATTTGAATGGCCATTAAATGAGAAAGTTTTATATTGTCATGTAACGAGGAACTTGTGGCTACTTCTGCTATGGGCAAATGCTTACTGCTCTAAAATCCCACAGCCTCTAAGACTAATATTCATCCAAGCAATAATATAGATATTATTGAAAAATAGAAATTTTTTACATATTTATATCTATATCTATATCTATATATAATTTTATATGTAAATATACAACATATAAACATTGTTTCTGTAAGAAATATTATATATAAATATATATATAAAAATATATATATATAAATGTGAATATATTGTTATATATAATAGAATATTATTTATATAATAAATATTATTTTTATATATATAAAGGACACTCAGTGGCCCCCAAACCCTAAAGGACAGTGCCCAAACCCTAAAGGACAGTCCCCAAACTCTAAAGGACAGTAGGAGGTCCCCAAGCCCTAAGGGACAGTCCCCAAACCCCAAAGGACAGTTGGAGGTCCCCAAGCCCTAAGGACAGTCCCCAAGCCCTAAAGGACAGTTGGAGGTCCCCAAGCCCTAAGGACAGTCCCCAAGCCCTAAAGGACAGTTGGAGGTCCCCAAGCCCTAAGGACAGTCCCCAAGCCCTAAAGGACAATCAGTGGTCCCCAAACCCTAAAGGACAGTCCCCAAGCCCTAAAGGACAGTCCCCAAACCCTACAGGACAGTCCCCAAGCCCTACAGGACAGCCAGTGGTCCCCATTCCCTAAAGGACAATTGGTGGCCCCCAAGCTCAGTTCCCCCCCAGCCTCTCCCCCTCCCAGCCCAGCTGTGCCCCCTCACCCTCCCCGAGCCTTCCTCCACATCCAGCAGCGCCTCTTCCTCACTGCCCAGCCTGCCAGCCCGCACAGGGGACACTGCCTGTCCCCTCTGCCTGTCCCCTCTGCCTGTCCCCTGTCCCCCGGGCGGGCTCCGCTGGCCCTGGCACAGCACGGAGCTGGCCCTGGCACGGCCCTGGCACGGAGCTGGCCCTGGCACAGCACGGAGCTGGTCCTGGCACAGCCCTGGCACGGCCCTGGCATGGCTCTGGCACAGAGCTGACCCTGGAATGGCCTTGGCACAGCCCTGGCACGGCCCTGGCACGGCCCTGGCACGGCACTGCCCCATCCCCATCCCCATCCCGGTCCGTGCCCGGGGGCAGCTGCAGCTGCAGCTGACCAGCACCCCTGGCTCTGTGCCGTGTCCGTGGGGGCACAGTGTGTCCGTTTGTCCCCTGGCGATGGACACAAGCAGCTGATAGCCCCGTGCCTTGTCAGGCATTGTGCTGCTTTTGAAAGGAGGGAAACTGAGGCACGGGTGGCCACAGCCCGCTGAGCTCCTGGGCAGAGCTGGACCCACGGGGGGCAGAGTGTCCTGTCCTGTCCTGTCCTGTCCTGTCCTGTCCTGTTCCCCCGTGTCCTGCTGCCACTCACCAGGACAACCAGCCTGCCCAAAAATGAGCTCCCAGCTCAGCATCCAACTGCCAAAAAGCCCCGCTGGACCCCAAAAAGCCCCGTTGGACCCCAAAACCCCCCCAGCCCCCGAACCTGGTGCGTCATGGGGAGCTGGGACCTCTCACCTCCAGCTCCAGCCTTCCTCCAGCAGCCCCGGCAGTGCCAGGACCTTCCTTAGTGCAGGATCTTCCTCAGTACCAGGACCTTCCTCAGTACCAGGACCTTCCTCAGTGCCAGGACCTTCCTCAGTGCAGGATCTTCCTCAGTACCAGGACCTTCCTCAGTGTAGGATCTTCCTCAGTGCCAGGATCTTCCTCAGTGCCAGGATCTTCCTCAGTACCAGGATTTCCTCAGTGCCAGGATCTTCCTCAGTACCAGGACCTTCCTCAGTGTAGGATCTTCCTCAGTGCAGGATCTTCCTCAGTACCAGGATCTTCCTCAGTGCCAGGATCTTCCTCAGTGTCAGGATCTTCCTCAGCGCCAGGACCTTCCTCAATGCCAGGACCTTCCTCAGTACCAGGACCTTCCTCAATACCAGGACCTTCCTCAGTGCCAGGATCTTCCTCAGTGCCAGGACCTTCCTCAGTGCAGGACCTTCCTCAGTACCAGGACCTTCCTCAGTACCAGGATCTTCCTCAGTGCCAGGATCTTCCTCAGCACCAGGACCTTCCTCAGTACCAGGATTTCCTCAGTACCAGGATCTTCCTCAGTGCCAGGATCTTCCTCAGTACCAGGATCTTCCTCAGTGCAGGATCTTCCTCAGTACCAGGACCTTCCTCAGTGCAGGATCTTCCTCAGTACCAGGACCTTCCTCAGTACCAGGATCTTCCTCGGAGCCGCGGCATTCCCGGGAGCTGCGCCAGGCTCCGGCCACAGCGCCTCGGGACAAGGAGATCTCTTTGCGTTCCTCTTGAAAACACCCCCGGCTGTGCCGAGCAGCCAGAAAAAGCCTTTCAGGAACAATTCCTGGTGGCTGCAGCCTCAGCTCCCTGAGGAACAGCCGGGACACGGCGGGATGAGCCGGGGCAGACGCTGTCCCCTCTCGCCCCGTGCTTTCCCCATTCCGGTGAGCATCGCAAACAGGAAGCCTGGCGGAGCCACGGGAAACGTGGGAGGCCCTGAAGGTTTTGGGGAGGTGATAAACACGAGAGCAAGCTCCCGGACTGAAGTGATTTCAGCTTTTATTATAAAAAAGAAAAGGGCGAGCAGGAGCGTTCCCATGGAAGGTGCTGCAGCACCGGCGCTGGGTTTTCTTGAGCAGGTGGAGCAGCGCAGCTTCCCTGGGTCAGATTCCTTTTTTATCCTGCTTTTTGTCCCTTTGGATCGGTTTCTGTTTGGATCCTTCATGTGCATGAAGGTTTAAGGCCTTGATTGGCCGTGACAGTTCTGTCCAGGCTGGCTCGTGGTGCACCATACGTGCAGTGCCATATTTCTAATAACTACCCCTTTAACCCCTTTTACAATGTAATAACCAAACTAACAGTACATGCTTAGCAATTTTCAAGTATTTTCCAACAGTTTCTGACCTGTTTTTAACAGAGGGACTTTCTGTAGGTGGAGGGAGCCAGGGCTGCCAGGGGGCACTGGGCACCAGCCCAGGGTTTGCAGAGTCACCACACAGCTCAGCTTTGGGAATCCTAAATTTTAAGGATTTTAATCCTCAAAATCTGAGGGGTTTGGGAAAGTTGCAAAAGGCAGCCTCAGAAACAGCAGAACTAAGTGATAACCATAAAATTTGTCAGCAAAAAATGATACAAGAAATGGAAAGTGAGGACAAATAGAGCAATGGTTTGTGTATTGATCCTTGTTTAAAATAACTCCCTAAGCTGCAGAAAAAGTGTATCTAGAGAGATATTAGGAAGTTCTTAGTGAGATATTAGGAAGGTTGAAGCTTAATAATGGAGCTCTGTGCATTGTATCTCAAGGCTTACAAGCAGGAATTGTATTGGAAATAAGCAGGCATTGTTTTAACCAAAGGTACGTGTGCTTATGGTGGTTGGATAGAACTGCTGTCAATGTGCTCCTGCTTTGTGTGATTGGTCAAAAAACTTTTAAAGTGAGCTGTAACATTGAGTTCTTTGTCTACTACCAAAAATGTAAACTGCTGACATCTTCCCATTATCACAACCATGTAATGAGACCAATACCAAAAAAGAAAACAGCTCAAAGCAAACTCCTCAACCGTCCCATCCCATTTGTAATTTATAAATAAACCCCCAACAAACAACACCCCCCCATCCCTGTCCCAGTGCCATGCCAGACCCTGCCCTAATCCCTGCCCCTATTCCCAACCCATGGGATGCAGCAGGGGCTGGCACTGCCCTGGGGCTGGCACTGCCCTGGGGCTGGCACTGCTCTGGGGCTGGCACTGCCCTCGCCCTGCTCCAGCTGGAGCCTGGCACCACCGGGGCGAGAGTGGCAGAGGACACATGGTGGCACAGCCACAGCGTTGGCAGCTCGGCTGCTGCCCCAGAACGGCCCAGAACAGCCCAGCTCTGGCACCCGGAGTCTGAGGAAGGGGATGGTGCAGGATTGCACCATGCAAGGATTGAATCCTGGCTCATGGTGTGAGCCTGGGCCTGCTGAGCCTGCTCTGCTGTCCCCTCTGATCTCTGCTGTCCCCTCCCTGCTCTGCTGTCCCTCCTGATCTCTGCTGTCCCCACCAAGCTCTGCTATCCCAAATGATCTCTGCTGTCCCCTCTGCTGTCCCCACTGATCTCTGCTGTCCCCTCAGCTGTCCCCACCAAGCTCTGCTATCCCCACTGATCTTTGCTGTCCCCTCTGCTGTCCCCACCAAGCTCTGCTATCCCCAGTGATCTCTGCTGTCCCCACCAAGCTTTGCTGTCCCCTCTGCTGTCCCCACCAAGCTCTGCTGTCCCCACTGATCTTTGCTGTCCCCTCTGCTGTCCCCACTGATCTTTGTTGTCCCCTCTGCTGTCCCCACCAAGCTCTGCTATCCCCACTGATCTCTGCTGTCCCCTCAGCTGTCCCCACCAAGCTCTGCTGTCCCCACTGATCTTTGCTGTCCCCTCTGCTGTCCCCACCAAGCTTTGCTGTCCCCTCCGAGCTCCGCTCTCCCTGTGCCCATCAGTGGCAGGTGCCAGGATGCAGACAGGACAGGAGGGACAATGACACCTTTGCAGGCTTGGACGTGCCGGTGGCCAGCCGGCCTCAGTGCTCTCCTCGCCACAGCCCAGCCTGTCCCGAGGCTGCCGCTGTCACCTGGCTGTCACCGCAGGGCCACCATGCCACCTTCCTGTGACGTTTCCCCATCACATGAAGCCTCTTGCAGCTTTGGTCGCTGCTTCCTGCCTGTGGCCGGCAGCAGAGGCAGAGCAGAGCAGGGCAGCGGGGCTGCCTCACCCTGCCTGTCCCCTGCTTGTCCCCTGCTTGTCCCCTGCTTGTCCCCTGCTTGTCCCCTGCCTGTCCCCTGCCTGTCCCCTGTTTGTCCCCTGCTTGTCCCCTGCCAGTCCCCTGCTTGTTCCCTTCCTGTCCCTTGCCTGTCCCCTGCCTGTCCCCTGCCTGTCCCCTGCCTGTCCCCTGCTTGTCCCCTGCTTGTTCCTTTCCTGTCCTGCTCGTCCTCCTGCTCATTCTCTGCCTGTCCCCTTCCTGTCCCCCTGCCCATCCTGCTTGTCCCCTGCCCATCCCCTCCCCATCCTGCCTGTCCCCTGCCCGTCCTGCCCATCCCCTGCCTGTCCTGCCCATCCCCTGCCTGTCCTGTCCATCCCCTGCCCGTCCTGTCCATCCCCTGCCCGTCCTGCCTGTCCCCTGCCTGTCCCCCTGCCCGTCCTGCCCATCTCCTGCCTGTCCCCTGCTCATCCCCTGCCCCTGCATCACCAGCCACAGACACTGAGCAGAGGTAGGAGCTTGGGCTGGGGGCTGGGCTTGGGTTTGGGGGCTGGGGTTGGGTTTGCAGCAAGGCCAAGGAGTGAACCCTGAGCAGGGGACGCTGGACAGGCAGTGCAGGGACGTCCCCCTGCCCAAAGGCAGGACAAAAGGCACATTAATGGGGTGAAAAGAGAGGGATTGTGGTCCCCTGCCCACGCCAGCCCTTCCAGCCAGATCTTATCCTCTCCAAAGGGGGAAGTTCAGCCCGGAACTGTCTCACAGAGCAAAACCTCCAGCCCGTTTCAGGGCTGATCTGACTCGTTCCCACCTCAGCACTGCAGGGTTTCAGAGGCACATCCTGCCCCAGGGAGCAAATCCCCCCCAGCTGCCCCTCCAAAGCAGCTGGGGGAGCAGGGCTGAGCCCCCCAGCCCTGGCCAGCACCCCTGGGGGATGCACAGCGAGCTGGGGACAGTGGCATTGTCCCCAACAGCCTGACCTGGGCAGGAGCTGACCCCGATTCTCCTTCCCAGCACTCCCTGAGCTGGGTTAGTGCAGTTTGGGGTGTTTTGTTTCTCTTTGTCAACAGCTTCCTCACTTTCCCCTGCCTGCAGGGGTGCAGGGCTGGGCTGGGCACTGCTGTGGGTTAAAGGTGCAGTTGGGGTGCCTTTGCTGCATCCCCTTGAAAAGGTGGCTGGGTCCCCTCGCTCTCAGAAAAGGTGGCTGGGTCCCTCTTCCTCTCAAACAAGCCTGGACCCACTCCTCTGACTCAGCTTTGCCTCCCAGATCCAAGCAGCCCCAGCATCTTCCACCCCCTCAAGCATCTGCTGGGCATTAACGTTGTTTTGCTGGGTGTTGGCAGCTCAGGGTCAAGCTCAAGGTCCCTCAGGAGCTGCTCAGCCTCTCCCTCACCTTCCCAGGGCTGAGCTGACACACTGAGGCCTTCGGAGGGGCAGGAGGATTCACATGCTCCCTGCTGAGCTCCTCCCCACCTACATCAGTGTCCCCCCTTCTCCTCTGGGGTGCCAAAGTCACTGTCCCCCGTCCCCCCCCCCCATTTTACAGCCTGGGGAGGATCAGGGTGCTGAGCCTGATCTTGGGGAGCACAAGGTGAAGGTGATGGTGACAGCAGGGCCTGTGGGGGTGTCTTGGAGCCCCCCAGTGCTCTCCCCTGCCCTGAGCCTTTTCCTCCCCTCTCCCTGGCACAGGGCACTCCATGGATGACGAGCGACCCCTCTTCAGCACCTTCAAGCCCCTCGGTGAGGACAGCACAGCCAGAGCCAAGGCAGCGCCCAGCAGCACCCCCAGCCAGCCCCAGGGGGCTTCAGAGCAGCCCCCAGGATGGCCCAGCAGACACAGCAGGGTAGGACACGGGGACAGCAGATATGGCAGGGTAGGACACGGGGACAGCAGATATGGCAGGGTGGGACATGGGGACAGCAGCCATGGCAGGGTGGGACATGGGGACAGCAGCCATGGCAGGGTAGGACATGGGGACAGCAGCCATGGCAGGGTGGGACATGGGGACAGCAGACACAGCAGGGTAGGACACGGGGACAGCAGATATGGCAGGGTAGGACACGGGGACAGCAGATATGGCAGGGTAGGACATGGGGACAGCAGACACAGCAGGGTAGGACACGGGGACAGCAGCCATGGCAGGGTAGGACACGGGGACAGCAGATATGGCAGGGTGGGACATGGGGACAGCAGCCATGGCAGGGTAGGACACGGGGACAGCAGACACGGCAGGGTGGGACACGGGGACACCAGGGTGGGCACAGCCCAGCTCACCCTCCCAGTGCTCCCACGCCCTCTGGGGCTGCACTGGCAGCTGAACGTCCTTTGCTGTGTGTCCTCCCCTGAGCTCCCGGTGCTGTCCCCGTCCCCTCAGGTCCCCCCAGGTTTCCGGCCAGCCCCGGCAGCCCAGTCCCTGCCCGAGGATGAGGAGAGGGTGGCGCTGCGGGCCCGCACCAGGCTGTGGTTCGAGCAGACGCAGGCACAGAGGCTGGGGCCCGAGGGGGAGCTGCCCTCGTGGTTCCACGGCTTCATCAGCCGCAGGTGAGGCAGGGAGGGCAGGGTGGGGAGCAGGGGGTGGGTTCAGCCCGGTGTCCCCTCCCTGGGCTCCCAGCCAGGGAGCTGCAGCCCTGCATCGCAGGGAGGGGATGAGCTCGGACGGCTCGGTGTCATCCATTCCTGCAGGGAGGCAGAGGAGCTGCTGCAGGATCAGCCCCTGGGCTGCTTCCTGGTGCGCTTCAGCGAGAGCACCGTGGGCTTCGTGCTGTCCTACAGGTGAGCAAAGACATGGCCTGGCTGAGGAGGGGCGGCCAGCTCAGGTCCCTCCTGGCTGCTGTGCCATTCTGTGCCATGCCATGCCGTGCCATGCCATGCCGTGCCATGCCGTGCCGTGCCATGCTGTGCCGTGCCATGCCATGCTGTGCCATGCCGTGCCATGCCATGCTGTGCCATGCTGTGCCATGCCGTGCCATGCCATTCCATGCCATGCCGTGCCATGCTGTGCCATGCTGTGCTGTCCTACAGGTGAGCAAAGCTGCGGCCCTGGCTGAGGAGGGGCGGCCAGCTCAGGCCCCTCTTGGCCGTGCCATGCCGTGCCATGCCGTGCTGTGCATACTGTGCCATGCTGTGCCATGCCATGCCGTGCATTCCGTGCTGTGCCATGCCATGATGTGCTGTGTCGTGCTATGCTGTGCTGTGCATGCTGTGCCATACCATACCATGCCATGCCATGCCATTCTGTGCCATACCATACCATGCCATGCCATGCCATGCCCTCTCTCCTCCCAGCGGCTGTGCCATGCCATGCTGTGCCGTGCCATGCCATGCCATTCTGTGCCATGCCATGCCATGCCATGCTCTCTCCCCTCCTGGCAGCTGTACCCATGCTGTGCCATGTATACCATGCCATGCCATTCTGTGCAATGCCATGCATACCGTGCCATGCTGTGCCACGCCATGCCATGCCATGCCATGCCATCTCCGGCCAGGGGCAGGGATCGCTGCCGGCACTTTGTCCTGGACCAGCAGCCGGACGGGCGCTATGTGATCCTGGGCGAGCGCAGCGCCCACGCCGAGCTGGCCCAGCTGCTGCAGCACCACAGCACGGCCCCGGTGGCCCCGTACCGAGAGTTCCTCACCGTGGCCCTGCCCTGCACACGGGTGAGTGCCAGCCCCGGGGGCCCTGAGAGACCTGAGAGACCCTGAGAGTGCCTGAGAGACCCTGGGAGCCCCAAGAGCCCCTGAGAGACCCTGAGAGACCCTGAGAGTGCCTGAGAGACCCTGAGAGTGCCTGAGAGACCCTGAGAGTGCCTGAGAGACCCTGAGAGATCCTGAGAGTGCCTGAGAGACCCTGGGAGACCCTGAGAGTGCCTGAGAGACTCTGAGAGACCCTGAGAGACCCTGAGAGTGCCTGAGAGACCCTGAGAGATCCTGAGAGTGCCTGAGAGACCCTGGGAGTGCCTGAGAGTGCCTGAGAGACCCTGAGAGTGCCTGAGAGTGCCTGAGAGTGCCTGAGAGCCCCTGAGAGACCCTGAGAGTGCCTGAGAGACCCTGAGAGATCCTGAGAGATCCTGAGAGATCCTGAGAGATCCTGAGAGTGCCTGAGAGATCCTGAGAGCCCCTGAGAGTGCCTGAGAGACCCTGAGAGTGCCTGAGAGTGCCTGAGAGATCCTGAGAGCCCCTGAAAGCCCCAAGAGCCCCTGAGAGCCCCCAAGAGCCCTGAGAGCTCCTGAGAGCCCCCGAGAGCCCCAAGAGCTCCTGCATATTGGAATATTACCAATATAGCTGGACAGGATGTGCCTGAGCTTGTCTGGCCCTTGCTGCTGAACCAAATAGTGGCACTTTGGTGTTTCACCCCACAGACACTTTTGGCCGGCTGGGTGTGTGGTGTTTCACCCCAGAGACACTTTTGGCTGCTGGGTGTGTGGTGTTTCACCCCACAGACACTTTTGGCTGGCTGGGTGCTGCAGCTGGGCACTGGAGACAAATCCAGGCCTGCAGGAGCTCTGGTGGTGCTGGGATGGAGCTTCCCCCCATAACAGGGGCTGCTCCTGGGGTTTCCCTCTGCCAGAGAAGCTTTGAGGCAATGGTGAAGGAAAGGAGTTGGTTCTGCTGGAGGGTTTGGATCCAGAGCTTTATTCTGGCCCTCAGGCCTCTGAATGCAGCACCAGCTCCAACAGAACTCCCTGAGCCCGTGGCTGCTGCTCCTTTGAACCACGGGGAGAGGGGCAGGGAAGGGGTAGGGAGGCACCAAGCAGGGACAGGAGGGGAGGGACAAAGGGACAAAGGACACCTGGATGGCCCAATGCCCCCCAGGGTTTGAGTCTGCCAATCACTCGATGCCTTCTGGAATGCCAGGAGTGACAGACAGTGCTGGGAGGGGAAAGGAGAGGTGACTGACACACCTGGCAGGGAATTATCAGGGGAGGGACCCAAGGTTCTGAGCTAAACCCTGAAATCACAACACAACACCTGCAGCCATCCGGAGGATTTTCCCAAGGGAAATCCAAGCATCACAAGAGCTGGGGTTGGAAGCCACCCTGGCGAGCAGGAGCACGGAGCCAGCAGCCGGCTGGGTGTGCCCTGAGCACACACCCATCCCGACGGCTCTCTGCTCTCCCCGCAGAAGGACGAGCCCCGAGGGCGGCCACAGCCCCCGGGTGGGGGCGATGCTGCTCATTCCCCAGCGAGCCAAGCAGCGGCCAAGCTCCCGGAGCCTCCCAGAGCTGAGGTAATGGGGCAGGGGGGATGCAGTGACACCCAATCCCAGCCTCACCTGCGCCAGGGAGATAAAAACAGGCAGGGGGGATGGAGGCACTGCGCAAGAACAGGATGGGAGAGGAGGGGAGGGATGCAGTGACAGCCACTCCCACCCTCACCTGTGCCAGGGAGGATGGAGGCACTGCCCAAGGACAGGATGGGGCAGGGGGATGCAGTGACAGCCACTCCCACCCTCACCTGTGCCAGGGAGGATGGAGGCACTGCCCAAGGGCAGCATGGGAGGGATGCAGTGACAGCCACTCCCACCCTCACCTGTGCCAGGGGGATGGAGGCACTGCCCAAGGACAGAATGGGGTAGGGGGATGCAGTGACAGCCACTCCCACCCTCACCTGTGCCAGGGGGGATGGAGGCACTGCCCAAGGACAGGAGGGGAGGGGAGGGATGCAGTGACAGCCACTCCCACCCTCACCTGTGCCAGGGAGGATGGAGGCACTGCCCAAGGACAGAATGGGGCAGGGGGATGCAGTGACAGCCACTCCCACCCTCACCTGTGCCAGGGGGGATGGAGGAACTGCCCAAGGGCAGCATGGGAGGGATGCAGTGACACTCACTCCCACCCTCACCTGTGCCAGGGGGGATGGAGGCACTGCCCAAGGACAGGATGGGGCAGGGGGATGCAGTGACACTCACTCCCACCCTCACCTGTGCCAGGGGGGATGGAGGCACTGCCCAAGGGCAGCATGGGAGGGATGCAGTGACAGCCACTCCCACCCTCACCTTTCCCTGTCCCATCTCCCCCCAGGCTCCGCCGTCTCTCCCTGCCAAGAGCAGCTCCCGGGGCGCGGCTCGGGGGCTGCAGAGCCCCTCCAGCAGCGCGGCAGCCCCCGAGGCTCCCTATGCCCAGGTGCACAAGGAACCCGCCCGCCCCGAGCCCCCCGAGGCCAAGTACCAGCAGCTCATGTGCTTCCACGTCTACGCTGATCCCCGTGAGGAGATCGACCCCAGCCCTACCAAACCCCAGGAGCCCATCCCAGGGGGACCCCCCACCCCAGGGGGACCCCCCACCCCTGAGGGGCCCATCCCCTTCTATGCCATGGCCCGCGGCTGGAGCCCCCGTGGCAGCCCCGAGGAGAACATCTACTCCGAGGTGGCCCTGGCTGGGCAGGATGTGCCTGCCCGGCCCCCCAGAGCCCCCCAAAACGCCTTCTCCACGCTGCCCCCCAAAGGCCGGCCCCACCGCCGGCTGTTCCGCAGCGTTTCCAGCCAGGACTGCAGGAGGAGGCAGCACTCGGCGGCTCCCAGCACGGACAGGGAGGACACAGGAGCTCCCAGCACGGGCACACAGGTGGGTGGGTCCCCAGGGCAGGTGATGGCTCCAGAGCTCAGCCCCAACACGAGTCCTGGAGTCTGAGGGATCGGGGTTTGCTCCACACCAGGAGCACAGGGAACCTGGAATGGTTTGGGTTGGAAAGAAACCCATCCTATTTCACCCCCTGCCAGGGGCAGGGACACCTTCCATGATGCTCCAAGTCCTGTCCAACCTGGCCTGGAACACTCAGGGATGGGGCAACCACAGCTTTTCTGGGCAACTTGTGCCAGGGCCTCATCACCCTCACAGAGAAGAATTCCTCCCCAATATCCCACCTAACCCTGCCCTCTGGCACTGGGAAGCCATTCCTTTGCAATATCCCATCCATCCCTGGCAGTGGGAAGGAATTCCTCCCCAATATCCCACCTAACTCTGGTAGTGGGAAGAAATTCCTTCCCAATATCCCATCCATCTCAAGCAGTGGGAGGCCATTCCTTCCCAATATCCCATCCATCCCTGCCCTGTGTACTGGCAAGAATTCCTTCCCAATATCCCACCTAACCCTGCCCTCTGGCACTGGGAAGCCATTCCTTTGCAATATCCCATCCATCCCTGGTAGTGGGAATAATTCCTCCCCAATATCCCACCTAACTCTGGTAGTGGGAAGAAATTCCTTCCCAATATCCCATCCATCTCAGGCAGTGGGAGGCCATTCCTTCCCAATATCCCACCTATCCCTGCCCTGTGCACTGGCAAGAATTCCTTCCCAATATCCCACCTAAGCCTGCCCTCTGCACTGAGAATTCCTTCCCAATATCCCCCCTATCCCTGGCAGCAGGAAACCATTCCCCCTTGTCCTGTCACTCCAGGTCCTTACAAAAACTGGGTCCCTGTCCCAAAGCCAAGGGCTGGGAGGGTGAAAACCCAACCCTGTGCTGTTTCCTGGCTCTCAATTCCCTCTCTCTGGGAATCCCCCAGGTTGTCCTGAGCCCTGAGCTGGAGCTGGATGACCCCGTGTACAGCAGGAGCACACCCAGGGACCTGCACCCCACGGCTGAGAATGTGTACGAGCAGCTGCCTGGGGACTGCCCCTAAACCACCTGGACAGCACCTGGCTCCCAGGCAGGAGGAACCTCAGCCTCCCCCTCACTGCAGGAAGCCCTTGGCCCTGGGAGGAGCTCCAAGGCTGCTGTTGGCCCCAGCTGGCAGTGCCAGCCTGCTCCTCCAGCTTCCCAACCCTGCTGGACAGCACAGGGGGAGCCTTACCCTACCCATGAACACATTCCAGGAGACTTCTGGTAATAAAACGAGGGGAAAAGGCTGTTACAGGAAAAACAGGGATGAGTTTGGCACAGTTGGTGGAGGCAGTTGGATATTAAATTGGTCAGAAACTGGGAAAAAGGCTACAGGTTACAGGAAAAACAGGGATGGGTTTGGCACACTTGGTGCATGCAGTGGGATATTAAATTGGTCAGAAATTGCAGTGATGCTACACCGAACCTCCCCAGCCTACAGCCAACACTCCAAGCCCTGCCTGCTTCCTCAGCCACAAAATCTGGGATGACACCACTGTCCCAGGGCTGTCCTGTGAGGCTCCCAGCCCAACAGGAGCGGGGAACCAGGATGGCCAAAGCCATGGCTTGGAGGGGAAAGGAGGGTTGGGGGACTGTAGCTGTTTAATTTCTGGGCAAATTCACTTCTGACCTTTCACAGACCTGAATTTTGTTGCTCTCAGAGGGCTGAAAGTGGAACACAAGGCCTTGGAACTTCCCTTGGTGCTAAACCCAAGCCATAACCCCAATGAGAAATGGAAAGGGGAACGTGGCAGTTCCAGCCCCCACACTGCAAAATCCCCAGGCCAAGAGGGTACCTGGATGAGGATCTGAGCCCCTGGTGATGGAAACAGGGCTGGGTGTGCTCATTTAGAAATATGTTCCTTCAGCAAATCTCTTCTGGGAGGATTTCACTGTACATACAAGATAGGAATAAATTACTCAACAGTAACTTTATTCTGATCATTCAAATACTCAAAACAGGCTCTTCAAAATACTAAACATACAGGGAGCTAAACTAAAAATGAGATTAGTTTAAAATGTTCTAAGAAAAGACTTCAGTCATGGGGGTTTGCCTGTTTTTAAGAGATACCATGGGAGAAAAACCACCTCTTGGGAGTTCTTCTTACCAGAATAACAAATATTGGCCATTTGAGCCAAATAAAGCCCAGATTGGTGGGAATATAAGTTAAATACCCAGGCCAGCTCTCTGCTCCCTTCAGCATCACATGCTTTGGTGAACAACAAAGTGATGCCACAGATTTGGATCCATGGATTGGGCCAGCAGAGCTGCACAGGATTTGCAGTCGCATCACCTTGAGAGAATTCCTTAAATAAAATAAAAAAAAAGGTTTGATTTGAAGAAATTAGGGCTGGGCAGTCTCCTCTTCCCAGCCAGGAGGGTAAAGTCAACACTTAATTGAAACAGAATTGATACAAACAAGCTGGGGAAAAAAAAAATTACAGTTGGCAGCTGTCCTCTGTGTGTGCCCAGAGGAAAGTGCAGAGCTCAGTCCCAGGCAGCCACACGAGGGACACTCACTTTGATGAGTCTGAGAACAGCCTGGGGCAGGACAGGAGGCCTTGGGCTGGGGGAGAAGGAAAGAGGAGGAAAAAGGAAGGACAATGTACATGCACACGTGGCTCAGGGGAACCCAAAGCCCTGAGTGTGCCAGGCAGGAGAACCTCCCCTCCATGTGTGGTGCTTCCCCTGGCACAGGCTCTGAGCTGCACGAGGGTGTCCCCTCAGCACGGCTCAGCCTGTGGAGCCCAGAGAGAAAACACCCAATTAAAAACCAGGATATCAAAATTATTCAAAATTATCGACATGAGAGGAGTGCTGGAGCAGCCCAGACACGAGCAAACAGCTGTGAGGACACCTTAAAGGTAAGGACCAAAATAAAAATTCCAAAGCCAGGCTTGCTCTTGGAACTCACCGTGTTTTAGAAAGGAAAATGACATTCTCAATGCACAGCAAGTCCAAGAGAGGAGCAAAGTGGGAACTGGGAGTTTATTGAGCCTCTGCTGAAGGGTCAGGAGGCCCAGCCTGTTCCCTCAGGCCAGGAGCTGCAGCCTCACACCCAGCACGTTCCCTGCGGTGCCTCGGGACCGTCCTTGGCCGGTGGGAACCTTCCACATTTACAAGGAGGGAGGGGAAGGATTAACAGCTGGAGTTCCAGGACCTGCTTGCAATGCCCCTTCTTCCTGCCAGGCCAGGGAGTGCAGTGTCCTCCCAGCCCCATGCTGGGGCCTGGCTGATCTCCAGGAGCCCAGCAGACACCGGACACAGCAGCCAAAAAGCAGGACAGATGTGTCAGAATCCATACTTGGCTTGAGTCTGCCTTCTGCTGAGCTTGTTTTCAGACCATGTGTTTTTCAGTTCCAGCTCCCTCTCCTTGGCCTGCAGAGATGGAGAGGATGCTGTTAAAGCCTCTGTGTTTCAGTGACTCAGCAGCATTCCTGCCTCATGTGGATTAGGGAGCCCTTCAGCCAGAAGCCTCTGTTACAGGGCTTTGCACAATCATCCTGACAGAGGCCTGGATTAATTGGGAATGCACAGGCATTTCATTGATGCTGAAAAGCAGCTTCTCGTGGGGACAGGGGTTTGCACAATCATCCTGACAGAGGCCTGGATTAATTGGGATGCACAGACATTTCATTGATGCTGAAAAGCAGCTTCTCGTGGGGATGGGCTCAGCAGCCAAGCCCGGGGCAGAATCCAGGACAGGATCCCAGGGCCTCAGAACGTGCAGGAAGGGCAAAGCAAAGCTGAAATCTCAGGGCTGGGATCCCCTCAGAGCCAGGACTCACTTCTGGCCACACTGGGTCTCACCAGGGGCTTCTCAGGGACAGCCCCTGGCACCCCAGCCTTATGTTGCCCTGCAGTTCTGCTGGATCAGTTCACACACCACAGGGAGGTCACTCACCTGGTGGATCAGGTATGTGATCTGGTGTTTTCTCCTCTGCTGTCCTGTGGGCTGATCTCCTTTTTTCTGGAAAAGCAGAAAGAGGTGAAGTGTTCAGCCTGGAGAGGTGCTTGGACAGCAAACCAAGACCAGGGCCTGCACAGAGCCATCCCAAGCAGCATTTGTTCCCCATTAAACTGCAGATTCCTGGGGCTGCAGCACTTCCTGGCTGGCCCTCCCCAGCCACATGCTGTGTTCTGAGGAACTCCACTGGTCTCACATGTCATCATTTCCCCTCCCTGCTGAGTGCCCAGCACCCAGCACAGCTCCAGCAGGATTTAGGCACTGAGCAGAGGCTCCAGGCACAGCCCTCACCCTCCACCCACCTTGCTGAATGACTTCATGGTCTTCTCCTCTGTCAAGGATTTGGTCAGCCACTGCTGGGCCCCGCTCAGCTGGTCGTCACCTTTGATGTCCACAAAGTTGATCTCCTCCCTCCCACGATTCCTCTTGCCCTGCAGACGTTTGAACTGAAGGCAGAACAGAAGAGTTGGAATTACACCCAGCACTGACCTGACACCAGGCACAGCTAACAGTTTTTCAGCTGGGGTTTTGATCTTTTGGAGATTTCCAGTGTGCTGGACATCAGAATATCTAAAACTACTTAGCATGAAGGTTTTAATTTCATTTTCCTATGCAGAAAGCAGCATTTGCTGCTGCTTCCATGCAGTGCCCATCCCCTGTGCTGGCATCTCCAATCCTAGGGTCAGTTTGGGGCCCCTCATGACAAGAAAGAGATTGAGGAGCTGGAGCATGTCCAGAGAAGCAAACAAAGCTGGGGAAGGGGCTGGAGCACCAGGGGAGGCTGAGGGGGCTCAGGGGGACAATCTGGCCATGCACAAGTCCCTGACAGGAGGGGACAGCCAGTGAGCTCTGCTCCCAGGGAACAGGGACAGGACACTAGAAAATGGCCTCAAGGAGTGCCAGGGTTAGATGAGGGTGGACACAGGGAATATTCCTCCACCCCAAGGGTTGTCCAGCCCTGGCACAGGCTGCAGTGGTGAAGTCCCCACCTCCAGAAGGATTTAAAAGCCACAGGGATGTGGCACTTGGGGACGTGGTTTAGTGGTGGCCTTGGCAGTGCTGGGTGATGGTCCTGGGGACCTTTTCCAACCTCAACAATTGATTCTATTCTGTGCTTATGGGGCTGCAGACCCAGCTGGAGCAGGAGCCCACACGTGCCCACAACACAGCACAGGCCCCCCCAGAAAAACCACCCAGCCCAAAGCCCTGGAAACCCAGGCTGTGCTGGAGGGCAGGAGAGTGGCTGCCAAGAGGCTCCTGAGCTCTGGCAGAGCTCCAAGCCAAATTCCACAGAATCTGGGGACAGAAAATCAGGTGCCAACCGCTTCGTCGTCGATGAAGGAGGAGTCGGTGCTGGTCTCCTGTGGTGAGGCCTGGGCTGGTTCCACCTCAGGGTAGTACCCACTGCTGTAGTAATCCTGGCAGGGAAACAGGGAAATGGAAACCAGTTTGGCACGAGAGCAATCCTGGAGTGGCACCAGGCACAGACTGCCCTGTGGGCTGAGCCCATCAGAGGGACAAAGCAACAAATGCTCTGAGGGACCTCTCACAAGGAATGACAGGACAAGGGGAATGGCTTCCCACTGCCAGAGGGCAGGGATGGATATTGGGAAGGAATTCTTCCCTGAATTCTTCCCTTGCAATGAGGTCCTGGCACAAGCTGCCCAGAGTAGCTGGGGCTGGCCCATCCCTGGAAGTGCTCAATGCCAGGTTGGACAGGGCTTGGAACAACCTGGGATAGTGGAAGGTTGGAACCCTGGGACTGGATGGGCTTTAAGGTCCTTTCCAACCCAAAGCAGTCTGGGATTCTATTTATTGGAATTCTATTTATTAAAATTCTATTTATTAGAATTCTATTTGTTAGAATTATTAGAAACAACCAGAGCTCAGACACCAGCTCCAGTGAGCCCTGACTCTGCACCCTCACATGCAGGGCATTTTCACAGGAGTGCAGCTGTTAAACATCTGTCTGGCAAAGCACATCTGCAGCTCTCATGCTGTAGGAATGCCCTTGGGCGTGGTGCTGTGGCTCCCTGTCCCAGATAGCTTGGGCTGGATTACCTGCCCTGTGCCCCAAGCAGCTCACAAAGGCTGGATTACCTGTCCCATGTCCCAGGTACCTCACATAGCCTGGATTACCTGCCCTGTGTCCCAGGTACCTCACACAGGCTGCATTCCCTGCCCTGTGTCCCAGGTATCTCACACAGGCTGCATTCCCTGCCCTGTGTCCCAGGTATCTCACACAGGCTGCATTCCCTGCCCTGTGTCCCAGGTACCTCACACAGGCTGCATTCCCTGCCCTGTGTCCCAGGTACCTCACACAGCCTGGATTACCTGCTCAGGTACCTCACACAGGCTGGATTACCTGCCCCAGGTACCTCACACAGCCTGGATTACTTGCTCTGTGTCCCAGGCAGCTCCCAAGGACTGCACTCCCTGCCCAGGCACCTCACACAGGCTGCATTCCCTGCCCCATGTCCCAGGTAGCTCCCAAGGGCTGCATTCCCTGCCCTGTGTCCCTGATACCTCACACAGCCTGGATTACCTGCTCTGTGTCCCAGGTACCTCACACAGGCTGAACTCCCTGCCCCATGTCCCAGGTACCTCATACAGGCTGCATTCCCTGCTCTGAGCCCCAAGCAGCTCACACAGGCTGGATTACCTGTCCAGATACCTCACACAGGCTGCATTCCCTGCCCTGAGCCCCAAGCAGCTCACAAAGGCTGCATTCCCTGCCCAGGCACCTCACACAGGCTGCATTCCCTGCCTTGTGTCCCAGGCATCTCACACAGGCTGCATTCCCTGCCTTGTGTCCCAGGCACCTCACACAGGCTGCACTCCCTGCCCAGGCACCTCACACAGGCTGCACTCCCAGCAGCAGCACCCAGTACCCAACTGGAGCCACTCACTCACGCAGCTGCTCAGAGCCCTCCTCTCCCCTCTGGCCAACAAACCCACCTGGTAGTAGCCCCCAGGCTCTCCATAGGCAGGGGGGAACTGCCCATAGGGCTGGCTGCCGTAGTCCTCAGTGGCTTTGGGTGCCCAGCTGTGCTGAACTCCACTGGAGCCCACTCCTGTCTTGAACTCCAGCGGGGCGTTAGCAGCCGCGTCCTGGAACTGCGGCTGCGGCTCCGTGCCGGGAGGAGGCTCCTCCGAGCCCGGGTACAGGTAGGGCTCGGTGCCCACGGTGCCAGCGGTGCCAGGCTCGCTCCTGTCGGACAAGGAGAAGTAGTTCTCTGGCTGCAGCTCCTCGTCGCTGTCCTCCTCCTCCTGGGTGATCTGCTTGGTTACCTGCAGCGCCGCGCTCTTGGCCGCCGCCTTGATGGCCGACGGCGACGGCGTGGTGGGCACGGCCGGCTTGGGCACGGCTTTGGGTTTGGAGGAAGAGCTCGGGGTCTTGGCAGGCTTGGAGTCAGAGGAGTTTTCTCCTGCTTTCCTGGAGAAGGCGTAGGGCAGGAGCAAGCGATTGGTCTCTTTCACTGGCGTGTTTTTGGGCTGAGGGAGCAGAGCGGACAAACCGGAGCCTTCGCCGCGTCCCTGGTGATGTCCACGCAGGACAAATGGATCACAGAAAGAAAAGAGGGAGATTATTCACTTTTCATGACTTCCTGACAGTTATCCGCCTCAATTCTAACACTTCTTGTGGGTTTCTCGCCACTTGGTCACTCTGCACTGCATAAAAAGCCAGAGGGGTTTTGAAGGGAAATGTCAATGTTGCAAATATCTGCCCAATTCCCAAATGAATGCCTCTTTAGCCAAGACTTAAACTGCTGAGAGTGCCCAAAAGAAAGGACTTGAAAACCCACAGGATTTCAGGAATATCCCTAAAGGGAGGTGATCTGTGTGGACAAATGGATCCCAGAAAGAAAAGAAGGAGATTATTGACTTTTCATGACTTCCTGACAGTTATCCCCCTCAATTCTAACACTTCTTGTGGGTTTCTCACCTCTTGGTCACTCTGCACTGCATAAAAAGCCAGAGGGGTTTTGAAGGGAAATGTTGAAAATATCTGCCCAATTCCCAAATTAATGCCTCTTTCACCAAGACTTAAACTGCTGAGAGTGCCCAAAAGAAAGGACTTGAAAACCCACAGGATTTCAGGAATATCCCTAAAAGGGGGTGATCAGTGTGGACAAATGGATCCCATAAAGAAAAGAAGGAGATTATTGACTTTTCATGACTTCCTGACAGTTATCCTCCTCAATTCTAACATTTCTTGTGGGTTTCTCACTGCTTGGCCACTCTGCACTGCATCATGTTATGCATTATGCATATGTTAAATGTTACAAATATGTTAAGCATTATGCATATGTTAAATGTTACAAATATGTTAAGCATTATGCATATGTTAAATGTTACAAATATCTGCCCAAGGTGATCAGAGTGGACAAATGGATCACAGAAAGAAAAGAGGGAGATTATTCACTTTTCATGACTTCCTGACAGTTATCTCTCCCAATTCTAACACTTCTTGTGGGCTTCTCACCTCTTGGCCACTCTGCACTGCATAAAAAGCCAGAGGGGTTTTGAAGGGAAATGTGAATGTTGCAAATATCTGCCCAATTCCCAAATTAATGCCTCTTTAGCCAAGACTTAAATTGGTGAAGGTGCCCAAAAGAAAGTGTGGGAATTCTTAAAATCAGAGAGTTTGAGGAAAGGTGTAAAGGTAGGGCAATATTTTTGTTTTATTCCTGGGGGGAAATAAAAAGGTAAAAAATGTATTTATTTCAATGTTTTTTTCATGGGAGGCAAAAAAAATTACTTGGAAACCCATGGGATTTTAGGAATATCCCTAAAGCTATGAGGTGATCAGAGTGGTTGATTTACACAAGTGGAAGGCCAAGAATCAAACACTTTTTCCCAGGAAAATTTTTTAACCAAGTGCCCTTGTTATTTACCTGAAGAGTATTTTTTTTCTTTGCTGGTTCATCTTCCTCTGAATCTGACTGAGAGAGAAAACCAGAGCTCAGAACAATTTGAGACAGCAAACTAAAAAAAGTTATGTTAATAAATCCCAGGAAAATAAACCCAAAGGGAGGGAAGAAGTGCAGGTGCACAGCTACAGGTCAGGGGCAAACAACAACAGAGTTACTGGAGGGGAAGCACAAACCACACAAAGGATGCAAAATTCACTGCAGGGATACAGAGAATTGTTCCAAATAATGCTGAAATTGCTAAATATGTGGTTAAAACTTGTGTGGGAAGCCTGGTTGGCAGCAGAAAAGGTATCTTTATAATTTCATGGCTCCTCAGAGAACTTGGAAGAGGCAGCAGGGATTGAGGGCTTGTGCCAGTTTGCCTCCAAATCATAAACCAGGGAAAGACAAGGAATGTGCATAAATAAAGAGAGTTGGGAGTGATTGTAAACCCACTGCTGGTAGGGGAGAGAGGAGATACTGGAGCATCTCCAGGGGGTGAACTACAGCCATGGGAGGGGTTTTAAGGAGAAACAGGGAACAACTGAGGATGTCAGCCACAGCCCAAGGAACCTCCAGGAACCCCAAGTGGGAACTGCTCACACCAGCTCCACTTTAAGGTACTTTTTGTCCCTTCCAAATTCATCTGCTCAACAGTGAGAACCTGCAGATTGTGTGGTCACAGCAGAGCACAGAGAGGGCCGAGGCAGGAACAGATCCCTGCTCATTCCAGCTGCCTGGAATCCCAGCACACTGCTGCAAGGAGGGACTGGGATATCCCTCGCCCCTCTGTCCCAAAGGCTGAGCCTCCAAAACTGGGATATCCCTCGCCCCTCTGTCCCAAAGGCTGAGCCTCCAAAACATTCCAGCTGCCTGGAATCCCAGCACACTGCTGCAAGGAGGGACTGGGATATCCCTCGCCCCTCTGTCCCAAAGGCTGAGCCTCCAAAACTCTGGGATTTGCCAGCCTGGGATGGTTACTGGGAGCAGGAAGGGATGGGGAACCTGTGTCCTCTCCTTCTCTTTCTGTCACCCCCCCAGACACAGCACTGCCTTCACCTGGGCTCCCCCAAATGCTGCCAGGCCACTATTCATGGACACTGTCTATAAATCCACCTGTCCCCATGGAAATGACCCCAAGCTCCCAGGTCAGCTCTTCCCACTGCCACAGGCAGTCCTGTCACACCAAAACCAGCGACACAACCATCACCTCCACATGGCAACAGGCTGGGCCAACCTGGGCTGGTGGAAGCTGTCCCTGCCTGTGGGCACTGTGAACAGGATGAGTTTTAAGGGTCTTTTCCAACCCAAAAACCACTCCAGGTGATGGCTTAAATAAGATATTAGGAAAAAATTATTCTGTGAAGGTGCCAGGAGGCCCTGGCACAGGGTGCCCAGGGAAGCTGTGGATGCCCCTGGATCCTTGGAAGTGTCCAAGGCCAGGTTGGACAGGGTTTGGAGCAGCCTGGGATAGTGGAAGGTGCCCTGCCCATGGCAAGGGAGTGGAACAAGATCGGCATTAAGGTCCCTTCCAAGCCAAACCATTCCATGATTCTGTGACAGTGCTGTCCCAGAGGAAATGAGCAGTGGGGAGAGGATGAAACCTCATCAGCAGGGATCCCCACTTAAAAAACAGATGCAAAGGGACCTGTCTTTCCCTGCTCTCCCTGTCTGGGTTCACAAGCCTGCAAGGCACAGTAATTACAAAACAAACAAACAAACAAACAAACAAAAACCAACCACAAAATTAGAGGGAAATGGTCACCAAAAAGTTTGGAAGACGCCCGAAGCCTTTAGACAAATAAGCAATAAACTGACTGAACAATCCATCACCTGCACAGGAAACAAAAGATGATTTTGGACTGCAACGCCCTGCAGCTCCACATCATCAACTCTTAAACTCCAGGAATAAGAAGGGTGCAGATAATCTGGGTTTGGCTGCATTATGATTATAAATAAGGTTTCTATATCAGTTTGATTCTGCTAAGCGCTTTAGCATTAGGGCAGGCAGCCAGGACAAATCTGCCCGTGGATGACACAACAATAGATCCCGGTAGCTCGGAGTGACAGAGCGAGGGAAGAGCCCCGCTGGGGGGAAGTTTCACCCCCGAAGGGAAGGGCTCGGGTTCGTTCCATACTCACATCCCCCTTGTGCAGCTCGGGCGCCGCGATCCGCACCGGCTCCGTCCTCTTCTTTGGCTTGGGGAGGCCCAAACCCGCCCCGGGGGAGGCAGCGGGGGGCGGGCTGAGGGGGGAGGCGGCGGTGCCCGCGTTCCTGGGGGGCGGCAGGAGGAGCCCCCTGGCCCGGGGGGACTCTGTGACCCCGTCCCCGCTGGCAGCCGGCTCTGGGGGGCTCTCGGCGCCGGCCTGGCCCGGCGGGGCGCTGCCCAAGCCGCTCAGGGTGGGCGGGGGGCCCATGAGGAACGCCGGGGGTACCGCGGGGGCTCTGGGCGGGGGCAGCGCGGCGAAAAGCCCTCGGGATGAGGGCTGCTCGGCTGTGGATGGGGGAGAGTCGGCGGCTTCCTCCTCCTCGCCCGCAGGCTCCTCGGCATCGCTGTCCTCCTCGCTGCTGGCATAGGCCACGAGGGACATGGCCGCGGGGAGGGCGGCCCTTGGCGGGCAGCAGCCGCTACGCGAGGCCGGGGATCCACCCTCCGCGCTAGGCCGCACCGCCGCCGCGCCTTCAGCGCCCGCAGCGGGGAAGAAGGGGCGGGCGGGGGCGAGGCTACGCCGCCATGGCGGCCCCTCCCCGTGCGGCAGCGGAGCCGCGGAGCGAGGAAAGGCGACGGCGGCGGCTCCGCGCTCCCGGTAATGGCTGCCGGCAGCGCCCCGCTGCCCGCGCTGCAGCCGCGCAGGACTACAACTCCCGGCGTGCACCGCGAGCAGCGCTGTGCCCGCCTCCCTGTGTGCCCCGCCGCGAGGCACCACGGGAAATGTAGTCTGTGGTGCCACGCGGCGGGACCGGGACAAGGCCTGGGCACAGCGGTGCTCTCCCCGTTGCCACACTCCCCTGCTGGCACGGTTTGGGCACGATCGGTGCTGCCAGCCCCAAAAAGCTGCTGGACTGGAATTCGGCATCCTGCCCAGGAGCTGGTTTATCCCTCCAGCACTTTGCTGATTTGGGGTTTGACGCCTTTGGCCTCCTTCTGGCTCGTTCTGGCCTTAATAAAGCAATAAACCGGGCTGGAATTTGGGTTCCCAAACAGCCAGGGAAGCGATCTGCAGAGAACTAGCAGCACAAGTAATTGTTATAGGTAATAAATGAAAAAGCTGAATTAATAATAACAATAATAATGAAAGCAAAACGGAGATAAACGAGGAGTGAAGCCTGAACACTGCGTGGTTTGGAGTGCTGTGAAATCCAGCCCCGTCCCACCCCTCCTGGCCTGAGGAGTGTTAAAAATACAGCTTTAAAAATAGGCATGGAGGCCTTGGGGAGCACAGGAGGATTCCAGGAGCTGGGACACACGAGTTCCGTCGTCCCCCGTGTGAAAAATGCGTGTTTTATGATGGGCTTTTCACAAATATTAAAATGAATATTGTATGTGTTATGTTAGAAAGTTATGCTGTATTAATTTCCTTAAATAGTGGGTTAAATATAGTTTTAGGTTATAGCATAATGTTAAAAGAGAAACTATGCTATGTAAGATACTTTTTTAAAGAGAAAAATAAAGTACTCACACCCAAAATAACAGCCACAAAACACCTAAATCTTTTAAAAAAAAAATTATTGCTCCCTTATCAGAAGAAATTAACTTTTTCCTACCTCGCTCAGCCCTAAAGACACTGTCAAGATTAAGAAGAAGAAGTTAACACTGACCAAAATCCTTTGTTTAAATAGAATTTATACATCATGTATTAAATGTATGAAATGCAATAAACTATTACTTTTAAAAGTTAATCCTCTGTTAACATGTGTCCTTTTTCAGGCTTATTTTACCCAAAAAAAGGTACCCAAACCATCTATAACTCTTTATTTTTATTGTCTCATATTATCCTAACCCTAATTGTCCAAATTTTTACTACTCTAATTTTGTTACTATTTTTATAACCATTTTATTAATATTAAACTTTTAAAATTTTAAACACAAATTTTTCACAAATCCTCATTTCCCTCGGCCTTTGTCCCTTTTTCCATAGCAGGTGGAGATTCCTGGGTTCTGTTCTCACCCCCAGAACAGGATCCTGCTGTCAGCCCTGACCCTGTGGATTATTTATTTGTGTTATTTGCAGCTCGTTAGGAGAAATTAAGCCAAGGAAAGCACAAGGGGATGGAAAAAAAAAGAGCCCAGCCCAGGAACCCCGACTGCCAGGGCAGGGTGGAGGTTCTGGTTTTACAAAATTTAATCTGGGTTTAATCCCAGGTTTGGCTGGGACAGCAGCAACCAAGTTTGATCTGAAACAGGGACTAAGGTGACAATTTATTTAATCCAAATTTATTGGGACTAAGGTGACAATTTATTTAATCTCAATTTATTGAGACCAAGCTGACAATTTATTTAATCTCAATTTATTGGGACTAAGGTGACAATTTATTTAATCTCAATTTATTGGGACTAAGGTGACAATTCATTTAATCCAAATTTATTGGGACTAAGGTGACAATTTATTTAATCCCAATTTATTGAGACTAAGGTGACAATTTATTTAATCCTCTGTTGGCTTTGTCACCCTGTAACCCCACGCTGAGGCTGGCTGGGGCCCAAACCTCCTCCCCAGGCATCAGAGAATTTCCAAAGATTTTCCAGAGATTCTCCAGAGATTTTCAGGTGCCCTGAGCAATCCCAGCAGCTCCAGCCCAGACTCTGTGGTTTTTAAGGAAAAATTCATTTTTCTGCTGGGGGTGAACGGGGCAACCTGGCCGAGGGGACCCTGTGGGGCACCAAATCCTTGATTTTCTCTCTTTTCAAGGCTTTTCTCTCACATTTTCAGCTGCAGCCAAGGTTTGGGATTTTAGGGATGCTGCTACACCGGGTTTACATCATTTTATGCTGGGTTTACACTGGTTTGCACGTTTTGCACTGTTTTACACAGTTTCACCATGTATGTTGTTTTTTTACAGTAAATTTGACAGCTTTACACTGGTTTTGTGCTGTCTCACATAGCTTTTGCACTGTTTTGCATTGGTTTAAAACCAGTTTTCCACTGTTTTATATATCTTTATGCCAATTTTGCACTGTTTTACATATCTTTATGCCAGTTTTGCACTGTTTTACACAATTTTATGCCAGTTTAGCACTGTTCTACGTGTTTTTTTATGCCATTTTCGGTGCTCTTTTACACTGGTTTTGCACTGTTTTACACCTGTTTTTCGCATTCCAGCTTTGCACTGTTTTACATGTTTTTTACACCATTCTGGTGCTGTTTTATGCACTGTCTTACACTGGTTTTCCATGGGTTTAAAACCAGTTTTGCACTGTTGTATGTGCTTTTTACACTATTTTGGTGGTCTTTTACACTGGTTATGCACTGTTTTATACCTGTTTTTCACATTATAATTTTGCACCACTTTACATGTTTTTTACACCATTTTTGCATGGGTTTAAAACCAACTTTTGCACTGTTTCACATGTTCTTGACACCATTTTGCTGCTGTTTTACACTGGTTATTTAGAGTCTTTTACACTGTTTTACACTTGCTTTTCACATTCCAGTTTTGCACTGTTTTACACCATTTTGCTGCTGTTTTACACTGGTTATTTACAGTGTTTTACACTGGTTTACACCTAGTTTTCACATTATAATTGTGCACTCTTTTACATGTTTTTTTTACACCATTTTGGTGCTGTTTTGCACTGCTTTTGCACTGTCTTACATTGGTTTTGCAGGGGTTTAAAACCACTTTTGCACTGTTTGACACAATTTTATGCCAGTTTTGCACTGTTTCACATGTTTTTTACACCATTTTGGAGCTGTTTTACACTTGCTTTTCACATTACCATTCTACACTGTTTTACATGTTTCTTACACCATTTTACTGCTGTTTTACACTGGTTATTTACAGTGTTTTACACTGTTTTACACCTGCTTTTCCCATTATAGTTTTGCACTGTTTTACACATTTTTACACTATTTGTTGTGCTGTTTTTCTCCGGTTATTTACAAGGTTTTAGACTGTTTTACACCTGCTTTTCACATTACAGTTTAGCACTGCTCTACATATTTTTTACACCATTTTTTTGTGCTGTTTTACATTTGTTATTTACAGTGTTTTACACTGTTTTACACCTGCTTTTCACATTACAGTTTAGCACTACATATTTTTTACACCATTTTGCTGCTGTTTTACACTGGTTATTTACAGTGTTTTACACCTATTTTTCCCATTATACTTTTGCACTCCTTTACACACTTTTACACCATTTTTTTTGCGCTATTTCACCCTCCTTTTGCACGTCTTTACCCCCCTTTCCCTCTGTTTCACACCCATTCTGCCCGCTCCAGCACCCAGTTCCCCCCGGTTCCGCACCCAGCCCGTGGCCCTGCCGTCCCTCCCCGTCCCCTGGTGACACACCGCGGTTGGTGCCACCCGCAGCGGGCACATTTCGGGTATTTTTGGGTATTTTTGGGGTGCCGGGAGCGCGCACGGCGCCGTGGGCGGGCGGTGCGTGTGCGCGCCCAGGCAGCGCCGCGAGCTCCGAGCGCATCCACCGGCAGCAGCAGCAGGAGGAGGAGGAGGAGGAGGAGGAGGAGGAGGAGGAGGAGGAGGAAGGGGAATGGTGGCCGGGGGGGTGGGGGGGGTGGCCGAGGGAGGGAGCAATTGAATTTCAAACACAAACAACCGCATGGGGCTCGGGCCCTCCGCCGCTGCGCCGCGCCGCCGCTGACCCCGGCCCGGGGGGCAGAGCAGCCGCTGCCTCTCCCCCTTCGCATTTGGGAGGGTGTTTTGTTTTTTTTGTTTTTTTTTTTTTTTTTTTTCTTTTTTGCCGTTGTTGATTTTTTTTAGGGGTTTTTTATATTTATTTGGCCTATCCCTGCCTGGCCGGGTTTTGCCTCCCAAAGTTCATCCGTAACCCCCCCCCCCCCCTCCTCCCTTCCCCCACCCCCCTCCCCCCGCCCGCTCCCCCGGTCCCGGGAGGAGCCGCCAGCCCAGCCAAGATGTCCCGGTCCAACCGGCAGAAGGAATACAAATGCGGGGACCTGGTTTTCGCCAAGATGAAGGGTTACCCGCACTGGCCTGCCCGGGTAAGGAGCTGGGCAGGGGCTGGGAGGGCGGTGGGACCCCTCAGTGCTCTCCCGGTGCTCTCCCGGTGCTCCCCGTTGCATAACGCGGGGGGATGGGGCGCACCGGGGTCAGGCTGCCCCGGTGGAGCGGCGGGGGGGTGTGTCCGTACGGGGGTCAGGCTCCGATCCCCCCCGGATCTTCCACCGGGGCCGGGGTCCAACTTTGCCGGTTCCTTATGTAAGGCCGGGCCGGGCGGACTCGGGGGTTATTCGGTACCGAGGCTTGCGGAGGCGCTTTCGGGACATTTCTTTGGGTTTGAGGGGGGGTTTCATGTGTTGGAAACAACATCCCGGGCTCCCCCGGGCCCTTTTTGTGCTGTTTATTCATTTCTCTCCCGGAGGAACGGGGGAGGGGGGGGGGTCACCGGTGGAGACCGCGTGGCTTCTGGCACCGCGTGGGAGCGGGGACCCCTCCGGTACCGGGCAGCGGAGCACGAGGCTGGGCCAGCCCGGGGTGACCCCTCCATCCCCCGGTACCGGTACCGGGGGGTCCCTGCTCCACGTGGGGCCGCTCCATGAGCCCTTCCCGCTCCACTGCGAGGCCCCCGGGAAGGGCCAGCTCGGTCCCCCTGCGCTTCACTGATGATTTTGTGGGGGTTTCATCCAAACCGGCGGAGCCCCGAGCGTGTCCCCCCGGCTCTCGGTGGCCTTAGGGGTGCCAGAGAGGTGGCAGCGCTTACGCCGGGAGTTTGGCTTTAGAAAATCGATAGAATTATTGAGGACTTAGGACGGGGGGAAGGGACGAGGGGGGGATCCAGGCCCCACCATGTGCCAGCCCCGCCGATGTCCCCCGAGGGTCCTGCGTGTCCCTAAAGGGGGCCATGAGCCCGGGACCCCCGGGATGAACCCCAAGCCACGGGGCCCGTGGGCAGCTCTGGCTGCACAACACGGCGCTGGTTATTTTTAAGCGGTTGATGATGCAGTTTAAAATTTCCTTGGAGTGTTTTCCACCTCCCCCCCCCCCCCCCCACACACACAGACACACGCTCCCCTCACGGCCTTGCTGCAAAGGGCACCGGGGGCTGCCTGGAAACCCCAAATTGAGCGGAAAAAGGGAGGAATGGGGGCGATGGGGCTTTAAAGGCCGAGGATCTCCCCCCAAGTCCCCCCCTTCCCCTGGCGGATTTGAATAACTTTTGTTTGGTTTGTCGGGTTCTGGCGGGGAGGCCGGGAGGGGGTTGGGAGCCGCTCGGATTTGGCACCGGCCCTCCCAACGCGCATTTGAAAGCGGCTTTTTGCGAGGAGGAGCCACAGAGGATCCCTGGGAGCTTCCACACCGCCTGCTCTTCCTTCCTTCCCTCCCTCGGGGGGAAAAGCGATGCTGCCCCATCCTCCTGCAGCCCCCATCCATCCCACGGGTGCCGGGGTGATGATGCCAGCTCGGGGCTCCCGGGGGCCGCTCGGGTTTCACACCCCACTCATCCTCATCGTTTGGCCGCCACCATCATTTTGGGGCAGGCAGGGAATGGTTTTTTTCCCCTCCTCTCTCTCTCTGGTTGGGCTCCCCAGGGCCAGGGGGGTTTAGGAGCACAGCCCTCCCCACCGTGACTAATCAGGCAGGGCTTGCCCGTGACTAATCAGGTGCTGTGATGAAACCTTACCCGGCCACGCGTGGCGTTCGCTGGGGTGTTTGTTTCCAGCCAGGTGTGGCTGGAGCTGGGAGATAGGGGAAGAAATGGACGGGGGAAGGGTTGTTCCCTCCATTTCTTCCCCTGGGATGGCACCTTGCACTGTTCCCCAGCACCAGCAGCTTGGTGGAAGCCTCTCCCTGAGAGGGGCAGCCTTAAACAGAGGGGAAACTGAGGCACCAGAGTGGGGAGATGAGTCGCTGGCAGCTGGAGGATGATGCTTGCTTCCCCTCACCCTTTCTCTGCAGGGTCCCTTATGGCAGACCATCGTTTTTGGTGCTTCCCTGTCAGATCTGGCACCCCTGACACCCTCCTGGCATCTTTGACATCCCTCCTGGCACCCCTGACACCCCCCTGGCCCCTCTGATATTCCCCCTGACACCCCCCTGGCACCTCCCTGCACCTCCCTGGCCCCTCTGACACCCCCCTGACCCCTCTGGCATCCCCCCTGGCACCCCTGGCATCCCCCCATGCCCCTCTGACGCCCCCCTGGCCCCTCTGACATCCCCCCTGGCACCTCTGACACCCCCCCGACACCCCCCTGGCACCTCTGACATCCCCCCTGGCACTCGTGACACCCCCCTGGCATCTTTCACACCCCCTTGGTATCTCTGACATCCCCTTCCTGAGCATCTCCCATTCCCCTGGCTGTGCCATGGGGTCAGGATCCTGCTGGGCCATTCCCTCTGGAATTTGGTGCCCATTGCCAGCCTGGTGCTGAGATGGGGCCCAGTGGTGCCCCCAGGGCTGAGGGGCACCCATGGGACTCAGGGGTGCCACAGGACCCCCACTCAGTGCGTGTGCCCCCCCTCCCATGTGCTTCATCGACCGTGTGTGACCCACATGATTAATTCCATTAATTAATTAATTCCTGTTCCTCACTGCCAGCCTTGTCCTGCAGGGGGGAAACTGAGGCAGGGAGGGGGCTGCTCCCAGCCCCCCTGGCAGGGCAGGGCAGGCTGATCCAGCCGTGCTCTGTGAGCAGTGGCAAAGGTGAAGAGCAGAGGTTGGGGGCAGAGTCCAGCTCGGGGCTTCGTGCCCGTCCCTCCCCTGCCACGCTCCAGAGCTTCCCCTCCTGGGGGACATTCCCAGCCCCTTTTCAGACCCCTCCCCAGCCCCTGGGTGCTGCCCTTGGGCCGTGACACCGGTGCCATTGGCAGGGGGACAGAAATGGGCACCGTGGACTTTACCCTGGCACTGCAGCCGTTTGTCCGTCTGCTGCCACTGTCCGGACAGACAGCCACGGGCTGTGACAGTGCCCATTGTGAGGCAGTTTGGGGGCAGTGAGGGTTTTTGGGTGGGTTTGCACTGTCTGCACTATCAGTGTCCCCAGTGGGGTGCCACCCTCCTGCCCCGTGTCCCCGCACCCCAAAGTCCCTGCCTGGCCCTGCAGATAGAGCCAGCACATCCCCTGGGGGTGCACCAGGGGCTGATAAAGGGCTGGGAGGGATGGGCTGGGCTGGGCTGGAATCCCATTGCCAGGGGGTCCCATCTGCCCCTTGGGGGGCTGGCAGGGATGGGCAGGGAATCCCACTGGGCAGGGAATCCCACTGCCAGGGGTCCCAGCAGATCCATGGACTGGGCAGGGATCCCACTGCCAGGGGTCCCAGCAGATCCATGGACTGGGCAGGAATCCCACTGCCAGGGGTCCCAGCAGATCCATGGACTGGGCAGGGATCCCACTGCCAGGGGTCCCAGCAGATCCATGGACTGGGCAGGGATCCCACTGCCAGGGGTCCCAGCTCCATGGAGCCCCTCGGTTTCCTGGGCTGGGGACACGGTGACACAGCGCAGCCATCCTGGAGCTGCTGCCTTTCCTTGGGGAAGGAAGTTTGGGAACTTGCTGGGGGATCTCCAGCAGGGTGCTGGCACTGCCAGGGGCTGTGGGGTCCCTGTCCAGGCCTGGCAGGGCATCTGGGTTTGTGTCCTTGCCTGGGGGGGCTGATGGGGCCTTTGGCACACCGTGGCAGGAGTGACCTGCAGGAACGTGGCCTGGGGGAAAGCACCATCCCCGGGGGCTGGGCTGGGCCGGGCCGGGCTGGTGGCCGCCCCTCTGAGTCACATCATCCCCTCCTCCACCTTCGGTGCCACGCAGGGATGGAGCTGCTGCTCCCAGCTGCCACCATGGGCCAGGGTCCCTCTGGGGACTGCAGCCAGGGCCAGGCTGGCCTTGGCTCTGCTGGGGACTGTCCCTGCTCCTGGAGTGTCCCCCGGTGCCATTGGGGCGTGGCAGTGCCAGGAGCCCCGGGGCTGTGGGTGGGAGCAACTTCAATAATCCTCAAACACCCCCTGGATCCTGGTGCAGGACCTGTGTGCCCCAAACCACGTTTGGGCAGTGGGGATGGCACAAAGGCACATCCCAGCCAGGAGTGGGCATCACACCAAGCCTCCACCACATCCTGGTGCCCCTCCCAGTGCCCCATGCCCTCCATGTGCCCCAGGGCTGTGCCAGCCCTGCCCCTCAGCACAGGGACAAGCATAGTGCCATCCCCAGCTCTGTGAAGGAAATCAGGACAAACTCTTGGCCAGGTCCACCCTGTCACAGCACCCAGGCCCTGCTGGCTGGGGAAACTGAGGCTGGGCAAGCTGTGGGGGTCACGGTGACTGAGGTTGTCAGGTTGTGCCATGAGTCAGCAGAGCACTGGGACAGGACCTGGCACCCCAGCTGTCCCCGCTGGCACCGTCCAGCCCGGTGACAGTGACGTGCTGGCGCCTGCCCGAGACCCCCACCCGCATCCTCCTTCAGCTCCTTCCACCTCCCTTTGAGGTTTTCTTGGGGAATTTATGGCTGCTGGCTGCAGGGGGGGGTTATTTTTAGCTGCTATAAAAAGCAGCCGGAGTTGCTTTCGCTCCCTTCCCGCTCGGCGCCTCGGGATTATTCACGCTCGGTGGAGCAGCACCTGCCTGGGGCTTGGCACCGGCTGCTGCCCGACCCCAGGGCCCTGCCAGGCTGTCCCCTTGTCTGCTGACCCCCTTTTGGCCAGGGTGTCCCCCCCAGGCACCCCAATCCCCGTTGCTGGCCCAGGCTGGGGGTGATGCTTGTGGCTCTGCCTGAATTTGCTGAGCAGAGCTTGTGGGAGAAGGGGAGCTCTGCTGACCCCCACACCACTGGGCACGTCCTGCCAGCTCTGTCTCCAGATTGTGGGGAAATTCCCAAGGAATTTTCCTTTCCTGAGCTGTGCCCATCCAGAGGACACTGGAAGGGGTGTCCTGGGGACATCTGAGGAGCTGTGGCACCACTGGCAACGCCTGAATTTGCTGAGTGTGTCTGAGCTGGTCTAGAGCAGAGATTAGGGGGACAGGGGGTGGGATAAGGGGAGCCCTGCTGGCACCCCCTTGTTCTGCTGAGCACTTGCTGCCAGCACCATCTCCAGACAGAGCCACTGCATCCCCTGGGGGTGCAGGAGGGGCTGGGGCTGAGCAGGGAATCCCACTGCCAGGGGGGTCCCAGCTGGGGGGTTCCCAAGGAATTTTCCTTTCTTTTCCTTTCCTGAGCTGTGCCCATCCATAGGACACTGGAGGGGATGTCCTGAATTTGCTGAGTGTGTCTGAGCTGGTCTAGAGCAGAGCTTGTGGGAGAAGGGGAGCTCTGCTGACCCCCACACCACTGGGCACTTCCTGCCAGCTCTGTCTCCAGACAGAAAATTCCCAAGGAATTTTCCTTTCCTGAGCTGTGCCCATCAACAGGACACTGCAGGGGATGTCCTGGGGACATCTGAGGAGGCCCAGGGGTCTCTGCCCTCTCCTCTCAGCCTGTCCTTTGTGTCCCACAGATTGATGAGATGCCAGAAGCTGCAGTCAAATCCTCCTCCAATAAGTACCAAGTCTTCTTCTTCGGGACCCACGAAACGTGAGTGGGAGCTGGGGCTCACAGTGAGTTTGGGAGAGGTGAGACCCCCCCCTTCTGCTCCCACCCCTCACCCTTTTCCCCTGGCACAGGGCATTCCTGGGGCCCAAAGACCTCTTCCCCTACGAGGAGTGCAAGGAGAAGTTTGGCAAACCCAACAAGCGGAAAGGCTTCAGCGAAGGTTTGTGGGAGATCGAGAACAACCCCACAGTCAAAGCCTCCGGTTACCAGGTGGGTCATGAGCTGGGGGGGGGCTCCATCCCAGCTCCCCACACCTTTCCTCCCTCCTGGGAGCCCCCAGTGAACCCCCCCTGCCCACAGCCCACCCAGAAGAAGAGCTGCCCCGAGGCGGCCGAGCGGGAGCCGGAGGGGGACGGGGACAAGAAGGGCAACGCTGAGGGCAGCAGTGACGAGGAGGGGAAGCTGGTGATCGACGAGCAGAGCAAGGAGAAGAACGAGAAAGGAGCCAGCAAGAGGAAAGCTGAGGATGCTTTGGAGGTACTGGGGGGGCTGGGGATGTTTGGGATTGGGGATGTTAGGGACACGGAATAGGGATGGGGATGTTTGGGAGAAGGGATGGGGATGTTTGGGGGAGGGGATGGGATGTTTGGGAGAGGGGATGGGATGTTTGGGAGAGGGGATGGGATGTTTGGGAGAGGGGATGGGGATGTTCGGGGACAAGGGAATGGGGATGGGATGTTGAGGACAGGGGATGGAGATATTTGGGACTGGGGATATTGGGGACAGAGGATGTTTGGGACAGGGGGCAGGGGATGGGGATGTTGGGGACAGAGATGGGATGTTTGGGAGAGGGGATGGGGGTGTTGGGGACAGGGAATGTTTGGGACAGGGGATGGGAATGTTGGGGACAGGGGATGTTGGGGACTGGGGATGGGGATGTTGGGGACATGGGATGGGGATGTTGGGGACAGAGATGGGATGTTTGGGAGAGGGGATGGGGGTGTTGGGGACTGGGGATGTTGGGGATAGAGGATGGGGATCTTGGGGACCAGGGATGGAGATGTTGGGGATGGGGTGTTTGGGACAGGGGACAGGGGATGGGAATGTTTGGGACAGGATGTTGGGGACAGGGGATGGGGATGTTTAGGACAGGGGATGGGAATGGGGATGCTGGGGACAGGAGATGTTTGGGACAAGGGCTGGGCTGACCTGAGTTCCCCTCCCAGGACTCCCCCAAACGCCCCAAGGATGCAGAGGGGCAGGAAGGGGACAAGAAGGTGGCCAATGAAGAGGCCCCCAAGGAGGAGCCCAAAGCCAACCCAGGAGAGGGGGACAAGAACAGCGACGCCGCCGACACACCGGCCACCAACGAGGCCAAGCAGGAGGGCAAGGAGGAGGTCAGAGACCACAAGGAGAGGTGAGGGGGGTGCTCTGAGCCCTGTCCCCACAGCCTCCAGGTTTTGGGGGGTCTGACAAGAGCCTGGCTCTGTTCTTGGCCCCCCACAGCCTGTAGTGGCTTCCCTGGCGAGCTGATCCTTCCCCCTGGCTCCTGGTGCTGCCCCACGCCGGCTCGTTGCGTCCGGAGCTCCAGACAAGGAAATTTCCAAAAGAAAACAAACAAAAAAAAACCAACAAAAAAAGAAAAGAGAGGAATGCAGAGCAGCTGGGTCCTGCCCCCGAGCGCTCTGTGCCTGCCCTGCTGTGGGCACACGCTTTGTGTTGGCGATTCCTCGGGGCTGAGCTGTTGATTTGAAATAAAAGCGAATCTTGCCTTTTTAAAAGTGCTTGTGGGACCTGGGTGAGCCCCTGGAACCTCTGCATGGGGGGGGTGGGTTGGGACCCTTTGGGCTGCTACAGCCCCTCTGGCAACACATGGACCAGGGGGAGAGATGGGGCTGGGGCAGGGGAGGGTTTGGAGGGAGCTGAAATGGGAACTGCAGAATCACAGAATGCCCTGAGCTGGGTCAGACACAGAAGGATCAACTCTTACTGCTGCCCTCAAAATCCCAGCATTGTCTAAACACTCCTTAACCTTTAGGATCATGAAATTATGGAATGTCCTGAGCTGGGAGAGACCCACAGGGCTCATTGAGCTCTGGCCTTGCACAGGACACCCCAAAATGTTCCCAATCCCAACGTCCTAGGGCACTGTCCAAGCGCTCAGCTTTGGTGCTGGGATAGTGGAATATCCTGAGCAGGAGGAGACTCATCAGGATAATCAAGTCCTGCTCTGGGCCTTGCACAGGATATCCCAACATCTTAGAATTTTGTCCAAGCACTCCCATTTTATGCTGGAATAGTGAAATACCCTGAGCAGGAAAGGACCCGTCAGGATAACTGAGTCCTGCTCTGGGCTCTGCACAGGACACCCCAAAATGCTCCAATGCCAACCTCCTAGAGCCTTGTCCAAGCACTCAACTTCTCTGCTGGGATAGTGGAATATCCTGAGTAGGAAGGGACCGGTCAGGATAATCAAGTCGTGCTCTGGCCTTGCACAGGACACCCCAAAATGCTCCCAATCCCAGTGTCCTCATGTTGTCCAAGCGCTCAGCTTTGGTGCTGGAATAGTGGAATATCCTGAGCAGGAGGGGACCTGTCAGGATAATTCAGTCCTACTCTGGGCCTTGCACAGGACACCCTAAAATGCTCCCAATCCCAAGCTCCTAGAGCCTTGTCCAAGCACTCAGATTTTATGCGGGAATAGTGGAATATCCTGAGCAGGAAGGGCCCTGTCAGGATAATCGAATCCAATTCTGGGCCCTGCACAGGACACCCCAAAATGTTCCCAATCCCAAAATCCTAGAGCCTTGTCCAAGCACTCAGCTTTGGTGCTAGGATAGTGGAATACCCTGAGCAGGAACAATCAGGATAATCGAGTCTGGCTCTGGACACCCCAAAATCCCATCCTGTGCCCGAGGGCCATGCCAAACTCTCCGTGAGCTGTGTCAGCCTTGGGGCCGTGACCGTCCTTGGCCGCTCTGTCCCACACACACAGCCTGGCCTGGAGAGGCTGAACCAGGCCAACTAGGCTGTGCCTGGCTCCCTGCACAGGGGACAGCACTGACCGTCCCCTGCCCCTGAACAAACCCCGGGGGCAGGGAGGGCAGCAGCAGAAGATGGAGCCGTGACCGGACTACAGCTCCCGGCAGCCGCTCACCGTGGGCCGGGGCTGAGGGCCGGAGGGGCGGCAGGGACTACAGTTCCCGGCGTGCCCCGCGCTAGGACAACAACTCCCGGCGTGCCCCGCGCCAGGGCTACAACTCCCGGCGTGCCCCGCGACCTCCGCCGCAGCGCGCTTGGCCACGCCCATCCCAGTTGGCCACGCCCCCCGGAGCGCGGGAGCGGCGGGGCCCCTCAGGTGAGGGGGGTCGGGACCGGGACGCCCGAGGGGGCTCTGCGGGGCTATTCCGGGGTGCTGGGGGGGTTTGCCGGGGCTTGGGGCCCTGCGGGGGCGGCCGGGGCTCTGCGGGTGTCGTTCCCGGCGGGTGGAGGGGGTGTGTGCTCTGCGGGTGCCCTTTGGGTGGTGGGGGGGGGCTTTGGGAGCCAGGGGAGGCTTCAGGTGCCAGGGGGGCTTTTGGAGTCAGGGGGGTCTTTGGAGCCAGGAGAGCTCTGGGAGTCAGAGGGGCTTTTGTGAGTCAGGGGGGGCTTTGAGGCTCAGGGGGGTCTCTGGGGTATCCATGGGGCCCTTCGGGAGTGGGGGAGGCTCTGCCCGTGTCCCCCTTTGGGGGATTGAGCTCTGTGGGACCCCTGGGTGCTCCTTGCTGGGGTCTCTCCCCGTGTGCGGGGTGCCCTGTTCCCCCTGGGGAGGGGTGGAGATGTCTGTGGGACCCCTCGGTTCTCTTCGGGGAGTGGGGGGGCTCTGCAGGGCCCCGCTGGGAGGAGAGGGTGCTTTGCAAGACACTGGGGTCCCCTTTGGGTGGGGGGTGCCCTGTGGGATCCCCGGGTCCCTCCGTGGGTGAGGGATGGCTCTGCCAGTACCTGGATCCCCTTTGGGGTGTGGGGATCTGTTGGGGGGGTTGAGGATCTGTGGGATCCCATTTGTGGGGGGCTGCTCTGCCAGACGCTTCCCTCCCATTCCGGGGGTGCTCCGGGTGGCTTGGGGTGACTCTGCCGGACCCACACCTGCACACAATGACCCTGGTGAGGATGAGGGGTGTCCCCAGAGTCCCCCTGCCCTCCCAGCCCGCAGCACCATGCGTCTGTCGGTCCTGCTGAGCGCGGCACGGCCGCGGCTGCCCCCGGGCTACCGGCACGGAACGTGGCCGCCCGACTCCACCGCCGCCCGGCTCCGCAACCCCCCGGGGCAGCGCCGCCGTAAGGTCTTCGTGGAACCCATCGCCAAGGACGACTGGAAGGTGTTCAAGGGTGACACGGTGAGGCTCTCCCTCCCCAGGCTGCCCCCCCTGGCCGGGGTCTCACCTGTGAAAAATGCATGTGTTTTATGGTTGGCTTTTCGCAAATACTGAAATGAATATTAGACGTGTTGTGTTAGAAAGTAATGCTGTGTTAATTCTCTTAAGTAGTGTGTTAAATAGAGTTTTAGGTTATAAAAAATGTTAAAATAGAAGCGATGCTATGTATGATACTTTTTTTTAAAGAAAGGACTTGCAGCGAGATAGCAGCCACAGGACACCTCAGTCTTTCAGAGAAAGAGAATTTATTGCTCCATTATCAGGAGAAACGAATTTCTTCCTGCCTCAAAGGTGCTGTTAAGATTCAGAGGAAGAAGTTGATGATGACCAGACAGAATCCTGTGTTTGAATGGAATTTATGCATCATGTATGAGGTGTATGAATATGCAACAGGCTGCTGTTTTTAAGGGTTAATCCTTTGTTAATGCGGGGCCTTTTTCGGGCTGGTGCTGCCCAGAAAAAGGTACCCGGACGTCTGTAACTCTTTGTATTTATTGTCTCATATTGTCCTAATTCAAATTGTCCAAATTATCATTACTCTAATTGTATTACTATTTTTTATAACCATTTTATTACTACTAAACTTTTAAAATTTTAAAAACGAGTGACTGGCGTTTTTCACACACCTGTGCCCCTCTCCCCACCGCAGGTGCAGGTGCTGGCCGGGAAGGACGCGGGGAAGCAGGGCTTGGTCAGCCAGGTGGTGCAAGCCCGCAACTGGGTGGTGGTGGAAGGACTGAACACGGTGAGGCTGCGGCAGGGAGGGCTGCAGGAGGCCCTGGGGAGGCTGAGGTGGCCATGGGGTCATCAGTGAGCCCCACGGGTGACCCTCATGCCCTCACAGCACTATCGCTACATCAACCGCACCGCCAAGTACTCGGGCACCTACATCGCCAGCGAGGCGCCTCTGCTGCTCAGCCAGATCAGCCTGGTGGACCCTGAGGATCGGTAAAACACGGCTGGGGGGTGCTGAGGGGTCCCCCGCTTTGCTCCTGCCCGCCACCAACGCCGTGTGCCCGCAGGAAGCCCACGGAGGTGGAGTGGAGGTTCACGGAGGAGGGCGAGCGCGTCCGCGTGTCGCTGCGCAGCGGCCGCATCCTGCCCGTGCCCCCGCAGCCACGCAAGGACGGCGTCGTGCCCGAGCAGTGGATCGGTGAGAGGGGTGGCACAGGGGGCTGGGGGCACGGGGAGGGGCACGCAGAGGGGTCAGGGGGGTCAGCCTTGTCCCCTTGGCTGCACAGATGGCCCCAAGGACACGTCCCAGGAGGACGCGCTGGCCAAGACGTACCGGCCGTCACTGAAGACCTTTGAGGAGGAGATCATGGATGCCATGGGCATTGTGGAGACACGCCGGGCCAAGAAATCCTACTGGTATTAACTGGGAGAGCTGGGAGCCCCCTGAGGAAGGCCAAGAAATCCTACTGGTATAAACTGGGGGAGCTGAGAGCCCCCTGAGGCGGGCCAAGAAATCCTCCTGGTATTAACTGGGGGAGCTGGGAGCCCCCCAAGGTGGGCCTAGAATACTTAATACCTACTGGTATTAAGTGGGGGAGCTGGGAGTCTAGATATCCTACTGGTATAAACTGGGAGAGCTGAGAGCCCCCTGAGGAAGGCCAAGAAATCCTCCTGTTATTAACTGGGAGAGCTGGGAGCCCCCTGAGGTGGGCCTAGAAATCCTACTGGTATTAACTGGGGGAGCTGGGGGCCCCCCAAGGTGGGCTCTGCAATAAACACCCCCTCAGTTTGCTGTGTTTGTGTTTTTGGTGCAGTACTGACTCACAGCCAGCCCTGGAGTGTACAAATCCTGGGTTTATTGGTGGTTCTGCCCCTCCCTGGGGGACTCTGCTTCCTCCACATCCTCATCCTCGCTGCTGTGCCCATCCTCAGGGTCCTTGGCCAGCCCAGCCAGGGCTGTGTCCAGTGGGGTTCGTGCAGCCACCAGCACCAGGTTCCGTGGGGAGAACCGGGGGTTGAACAGGGGCACGAGGGCACAGTGGAAACCTGGGGAAAAAGGGAGAAAAAAGAGTTGGGAGAACAGAGAGAGAGAGGGGTGCAGGGAGAGAGGAGACAGCAGGGGGAGCATCACCCTGGCAGCTGTGCCCATGCCCACCTTGCTCCCGCAGGTAGAGCAGCCGGTCCAGCAGGATCAGGGTCTCCACGGCGGGTGCCAGGAGCTGCCCCAGGGTGCAGAACGCCACCACCTTGTGCTGCTGCTCCAGCATGGCCCCCACAGCCCCCGAGTCCACTGGGACCCCCTCTGGGTCCAGCCCCGCCAGGGACAGCCCCAGCTGGGCGTATCTGTCATGGAAAGGGGGGCAGGGGAGTGCCAGGCAGGACTCCCCCAGCCCCAAACTCGTGAGGAGGGTCCCAGGAGGGAGTTCCCCCCTCCCCAATCTCACTGTGGGGCCAGGAAGGGACACAGGAGGTTGATCCCACTCCCTACACATGAAGAGGGTCCCTAAAGGGGGTTCCCCCCTCCCCAATCTCACTGTGGGGCCAGGAAGGGACACAGGAGGTTGATCCCCCTCCCTACACATGAAGAGGGTCCCTAAAGGGGGTTCCCCTTTCCAGTCTCACTGCAGGGCAAGGAGGGGACACAGGAGGTTGATCCCACTCCCCAAACTCACAAGGAAAGTTCCAGAAAAGGGTCCTCCCTCCTCAAACTCATGAAGAGGGTCCTAGAAGGGGGGTCTCCCTCTCCAGTCTCAGTATGGGGCCAGGAGGGGACATAGGAGGTTGATCCCACTCCCCACACTCATGAAGATGGTCCCAAAACGGGGTTCCCCCTCCCCAAACTCACAAGAAAGAGTTCCAGAAAGGGATCCTCCATCCTCCAACTCATGGTGGGCTAGGACATCTCCCAGAAAGGGCTCACTGGGGCCCATAAAGGGATGCACAAGGGGGTCCCCATTTCCAGACTCACTGGTGCCCACCAGGGGATGCAGAAGAGGGTCCCCATTTCCAGACTCACTGGTGCCCACCAGGGGCTGCAGAAGGGGATCCCCATGCCCAGACTCACTGGTGCCCACCAGGGGCTGCAGAAGGGGATCCCCATTTCCAGACTCACTGGTGCCCACCAGGGGCTGCAGAAGGGGATCCCCATTTCCAGACTCACTGGTGCCCACCAGGGGATGCACAAGGGGGGTCCCCATTTCCTGACTCACTGGTGCCCACCAGGGGATGCAGAAGGGGATCCCCATGCCCAGACTCACTGGTGCCCACCAGGGGCTGCAGAAGGGGGTCCCCATGCCCAGACTCACTGGTGCCCACCAGGGGATGCAGAAGGGGATCCCCATTTCCAGACTCACTGGTGCCCACCAGGGGATGCAGAAGGGGGTCCCCATGCCCAGACTCACTGGTGCCCACCAGGGGATGCAGAAGGGGATCCCCATGCCCAGACTCACTGGTGCCCACCAAGGGATGCAGAAGGGGATCCCCATGCCCAGACTCACTGGGGGAAGCTCAGGGTGTGTGCCTTCCTGCCGGGCTGCAGCCCCAGGTGCCTCTTGCTGGGCTCGGCGGCGCGGATCAGGCTCTCGAGCACGGCGCGGTAGCAGTGGGCACGCAGGTGGGCACTGCCCCCTCTCAGCCGGGCCTGGTACTCCTCCAGAGCGTGGCACGCAGCCTCCCGTGCCCGGTAGGACAGCTGGTGGCCCGGCAGTGCCGCCACCGAGGCGCTCAAGGGGTACCCAGGGTGCTGCTGCTGCTCCGGGGCGCTCGACAGCTTCATGTAGCAGCAGCCCACCAGGGCCACGGCGGCCACGGCAGGGCTGCGGGCAAAGTGGCACAGCAGGGCAGGCCCGAGGTCCCCGCAGGCGTGGAGCCCTGTCACCAGCACCCTGTCCCCGTCCTCGGAGCCCCCCGGGCCCCCCAGAGGGTTGCGGGCAGCGGGGCCGGCGCCCGGCGGTTCGGGGGGCAGCAGGAACTGCCCCCAGGGAGCTGTGGGGTCCAGGCGGCCGGGGATGTGCTGGGGGGCACGGGGGGTCAGGGGGCACGGGAGGGCTCCCCTGTGTGCCAGGGCCCTGGCTTTGGTCAGCTCCTGCAGCAGCTCCCGGTCAAAGCGCTCGGCCAGGCCCGACAGGCGGGCGTCGCTCTCCACGGCAGTGACCCTGAGCCCCAGGGCAAAGGCCAGGAACCGGGACAGGTGGCCCTGGGGGGGACACGGGCTCAGCTGGGCTGGGGGGATCCCCTGGGGTGGGACAGGGGCTCAGCTGGGCTGGGGGGATCCCCAGGACCCCCCCTCCATGTCCCCCTGCTCTCACCTGCCCCGCTCCAATATCCACCACGTGCTCGCAGCCGGTGGCGCGGCTCAGCCGCTGCAGCAGCTGTGGGGAAGGGCAGCTCTTAGGGGGCTCTTAGGGGGTTTTTAGGGGGCTGGGGGCAGCCGGGGGGGGGGGGGGACGAGGGGCACCCACCTTGCCCAGGCGCTGGATCTCGTGCTGTTTTTTGGGTTTGATGTGGCGGCGCAGCAGCGGGGGCAGGCGGGAGCTCTGGCACGGCGGGCGCGGGGCCGATCCCGAGCAGCCCCGGGGGAAGGCCAGGGCACGGGCAGCGGCCCCAAAGGCCAGCAGGGACAGCGGCCAGGCCGCCCTCGGGCCCCCACGGGCCCCCAGCAGCCCGGCCAGCTGCTCTGGGGTGGCACCAGCCAGGGCGGGCTGCCAGGCTGGGGGCAGCTGGGACCACAGATCCTCGGTGAAGAAATCCTGCGGGGAGAGGGGGCAGCGTGGGGCACAGACTGGGGGGACAGCCTGGGGGGGACAGCACAGGGGACACAGCCTGGGGGGTCAGCATAGGGGGCACAGCCCTGGGGGACAAAATAGGGATCATAGCTCAGTGGGCACAGGCCAGGGGGCACAGCTTGAGGGGCACAGCTTGAGGGGCACACCCCAGCGGGCATAGGTCAGCAGGCACAGCCTAGGGGACAGAATGGGGGTCACAGCCTGAGGGACACAGCCCTGGGGGACAGAATAGGGATCACAGCTCAGTGGGCACAGCCCTGGGGGTGCAAGTCGGGGGACACAGCCTAGGGATCACAACCTGGGGTCACAGCTCAGTGGGCACAGCCTGGGGGTCACAGCTCATGTGGCACAGCTCAGGGGTCACAGCCCTGGGGCACAGCCCGGGCAGAGCTCCGGGACACTCACAATGACGAAGGCATCGAGCAGGGGCCGGTAGAGGCTCAGCAGGCGGATGATGTCGGCGGCTCTGCGCTGCTCCGGGCTCTGCCATGGCGGCTCTGCGGCTCCAGGGGCCACGGCTGCCATGGCGGCTCCTGCGGGACATCAGCCCTGGCACCCTGGGGGCAGCCTGGCACTCTCACCCCTTCCCCGGCTCTGTCCACGCCATTCAGCACCCGCGTGACGTCATTGGGCAGTGACGTCACGCACGAATGCGTCCCGCCGTGACGTCACGCAGATGTAATAACACCGCAGCCCCTCCCTCGCACCGAGACGCCCTCCGGAGCCATGACATCACTCACCCCTGGACACCCTTGACGTCACCGGCCCGTCCGGCACACCGGGCATGTCGTCGCCGATGCTCCGTGACGTCGGCCTGACGTCATCACACACGTCACGGAGCGGCCGCGCGCGTGTCCCTCAGCGCTCGGCGCCGCCGAGTTCCCGCCGCGGCGCGCGCGGATGACGTCACTGCCGGGATCGGGCCGGCCGCGTGTTTCCCGGGAACTTCCGGTTCCGGGGCGCGGAGGTGAGAGGGGGGTACGGGTGAAACCGGGAATCTCCGGTACCGGGGGTCGGGGATTGCCCGGGAGTCCCGAGGGTCTGCGGTTCCCGGTACCGGGAGTCCCGGGGGTCGGGGATTGCCGGTACCGGGAGTCCCGGGGATCCCCGGGGCCGGGAGTCAGGGGTTTCCGGTGCCGAGACTCCCGGGGGTCGGGGATTGCAGGGACCGGGAGTCCTGGGAGTCAGTGGTCGTGGTTTCCCGGTACCACGGTCAGGGATTGTCGGTACCGGGAGTCCTGGGAGTTGGGGGTTCCCGGTACCGGGAGTCCTGGGAGTTGGGGGTTCCCGGTGCCGGGAGTCCTGGGAGTTGGGGGTTCCCAGTACCGGGAGTCCTGGGAGTTGGGGGTTCCCGGTGCCGGGGGTCCTGGCGGTCCGGGGGTTCCCGGTGCCGGGTGTCCCGGGGGTGGGGGGTTCCCGGTCCCGGGGTTTCCCGGTGCCCAGGGCCCTGCCGCTGACCCCCTCTCCGCCCCGCAGCGGCCCCGCCATGGACGATCTGATCCTCAACGTTGATTTCTCCGCCCCGGAGCGCCGCTCCAAGAAGGAGCCGGGGAACCGAAAGCACCAGAGCTTCGTGCGGCGGCGCCGGGAGCTGGAGCGCCGCGGGGTCCTGCGGCAGAAACAGCTCCCGGCAGCACCGGGAGCGCTCCGGCCAGGCCGGGCACGGCGTGCGGGGGCCAAACGCAGCCCCAAAGAGAACGGTGTTGCCAGCACCCCCCGGTGCCCTCCGGTATCACAGAACGGCCCCGCCGGGAGCAAGGGGAAGGCTCGGGGGGCGGCGCAGAACGGCCCCACCGGCACCGGAGCTCCTGCTCAGAGCAAGGACAAGGCTCGGGGGGTGTCCCAGAACGGCGGCACCGGAGCCAAGGGCAAGGCTCGGGGGGTGTCCCAGAACGGTGCCACTGGCACCGGAGCCAAGGGCAAGGCTCGGGAGGTGTCCCAGAACGGCGGCACCGGAGCCAGGGGCAAGGCTCGGGGGGTGTCCCAGAACGGTGCCACTGGCACCGGAGCCAAGGGCAAGGCTCGGGGGGTGTCCCAGAACGGTGCCACTGGCACCGGAGCCAAGGGCAAGGCTCGGGGGGCTGTGGGGGCCCCCCCGGCGCCCCCCAAGCTGGTGGCCCTGGACTGTGAGATGGTGGGCACGGGCCCCGGGGGTCGCACCAGCGCCCTGGCCCGCTGCAGCATCGTCACCTACGAGGGGGACGTGGTGTACGACCGGTACGTGCGGCCCGAGGCGCCCATCGTGGATTACCGGACCCGCTGGAGCGGCATCCGCCCGCGGCACATGGCACAGGCCGTGCCCTTCCGCAGGGCACAGCAGCAGGTCAGCCTGACGGGCACACAGAGCGCCATGGGCACGGGGACAGGGGCTGTGGGAGCTGGGGACAGGGGGTGGGGGGTATGGGGACAGGGGGTGTGGGGTGTGGGGGACAATCCCCACAGGGCAGGGGGGGACAATCCCTGTGCCCCTGGGACAATCCCTGTGCCCCAGGTACATTCCCTATGCCCCAGAAGGCAGGGGAAACAATCCCCACGGGGCAGTGGGGACAATCCCTGTGCCCCACAGGGCAGGTGAGGACAATCCCTGTGCCCCTCACAGGGCAGGAGGGACAATCCCTGTGCCCCTGGGACCATCCCTGTGCCCCACAGGGCAGGGACAATCCCCAGAGGGCAGTGTGGGCACAATCCCTGTGCCCCACAGGGCAGGTGAGGACAATCCCTATGCTCCTCACAGGGCAGGAGGGACAATCCCTGTACCCCAAGGACAATTCCTATGCCCCACAGGGCAGGGGGGACAATCCCTGTACCCCTGGGACAATCCCTGTGCCCCAAGGACAGTCCCTGTGCCTCACATGGCAGCGTGGGGACAATCCCTGTGCCCCAGGGACAATTCCTAGGATTGGACTGGGAGTGCAGGGCTGGGAGGGGGTGGCTCTAGGGCTTGGGTACAGGCTCAGGGCTGGGGTTATGGGGTGGGGATGGGGGCTGCAAGGTCTGGGGTTATGGGGTGGGGATAGGGACTGCAAGGTCTGGGGTTATGGGGTGGGGATGGGGGCTGCAGGGCCTGGTTCTGCTGGGGAACACCAAAATTGCGAGGCTGGGGGTGCAGGGCTGGGCTCGTGGGCTGGGGCAGGGAGTGAGGGATGGCAGGGCCAGGGGTGGTGGGGGGCACAGGGTCGAGATCTGCAGCTCAGGGGCTGTGTGGGGGTCTAGGGGCTGCCCTCTGGGGAGCAGGGATTGTCCCTGGGGCACAGGGATTGTCCCCTCCTGCCCTGTGGGGCACAGGGATTGTCCCCCCTGCCCTGTGGGGATTGTCTCCCCTGCCCTGTGGGGCACAGGGAATGTGCCTGGGGCACAGGGATTGTCCCTGCCCTGCCCTGTGGGGCACAGGGATTGTTCCTGGGGTACAGGGATTGTCCCCTCCAGCTCTGTGGGGCACAGGGATTGTCCCCACACTGCACCCCCCCCACTCAGCCCCACAGCTCTGCCCCAAGGGGCTGCCCCTGTTCTGGGGAGGGGGGCAGGAAGCTCCCCCAGAGCAGGCATGGTCCTGCTGTGGGTCTCACCCCCCTGTCTCCTGCAGGTTCTGCAGATCCTTGCTGGCAAGGTGGTGGTGGGCCACGCCATCCACAACGACTTCAAGGCTCTCCATTACTGCCACCCCAAAGCCCTGACCAGGGACACGTCCCAGATGCCGCTGCTGAACCGCAGGGCTGGCTTCCCTGAGAACGTGGCCATCTCCCTGAAACGCCTCACCAAGGCCCTGCTCAACCAGGACATCCAGGTACCCTGGGCACCCCCTCACCACGCCAGGGGACAGTGGGGAGGGAGGGGGGAAGATCTGAGGCACCCTGAGTTCAGTCATGGCTGCCAGTGCTGGAGCAGGGCAGCCCCGTGCCTCAGTTTCCCTTTCAGCTCAACTCCTGCAGCCTTGGGAGGTTTTTTCCTGCTCTTTCCCCTTTATGCACACCCCACAGCTTTGCCTGCACCTCCCCAATTTTCCCTGTATCCCCAGAGCTTCCTGTACCCCTCTAAGCTCCCTCCATCCCCCCTAAATCTCCCTGTACCCCCCTAAGCTCCATGCGTCCCCCCAGAGCTTCCTGTACCCCCAAATCTGCTTGCATCTTCCCCTGATCTCTCTATACCTCTCTATGCTCCCTGCATCCCCCTACATCTCCTTGTACCCCATAAGCTCCCTGCATCCCCCTGTACCCCTCTAAGCTCCCTGCATCCCCCCCAAATCTCTCTGTACCCCCTTAAGCTCCCTGCATTCCTCCCCCAAATCTCCCTATACTCCCCAAATCTGCCTGCATCCCCCCCAGAGCTTCCTGTACCCCCAAATCTGCCTGCACCCCCTGATCTCCCTGCACCTGCCCACCCAATCTGCCTGCAGCCCCCTGGAGCTGCCCATAGGCCCTGATCCACCCCAAATCGTGCACCCCAAATCTTCCTGCATCCCCCCTGCCACAGCTGCCTGCACTCTCTAATCCCTGTACATTCCGCCCCCCCTCTCTCCCAGTTGTGGCTGCCCCCCCAAACTGGGAGCTGTGGCCACTTTGTGTCTGCCCACAGGTGGGGAAAAGCGGCCACTCCTCGGTGGAAGATGCCCGAGCCACCATGGAGCTCTACAAGGTGGTGGAGGAGGAGTGGGAGCAGCACCTGCAGCAGAACCCGGAGGAGAAGTGACACCTGGGGGGCTCAGAGTGACACCCCCAGCCTGGTCCTGCCTCTGGGGGGGCTCAGAGTGACACCCCCAGCCTGTGGGGGGGGCTCAGAGTGACACCCTGGGGAGCTCAGTGACACCCCCAGCCTGGTCCTGCCTTTGGGGGGGTCCCACAGTGACACCCCCAGCCTGGTCCTGCCTTTGGGGGGACCCACAGTGACACCCCCAGCCTCTGGGGGGACCCACAGTGACACCCCCAGCTCGGCCCTGCCTTTGGGGGGGTCCCACAGTGACACCCCCAGCCTGTGGGGGCGGGCTCAGAGTGACACCCTGGGGAGCTCAGTGACACCCCCAGCCTGGTCCTGCCTTTGGGGGGGTCCCACAGTGACACCCCCAACCCAGTCCTGCCTCTGGGGGGACCCACAGTGACACCCCCAGCCCGGCCCTGCCTCTGGGGGGTCCCACAGTGACACCCCCAGCCTGGTCCTGCCTTTGGGGGGACCCACAGTGACACCCCCAGCCTGGTCCTGCCTTTGGGGGGGTCCCACAGTGACACCCCCAGCCTCTGGGGGGACCCACAGTGACACCCCCAGCCTGGTCCTGCCTCTGGGGGGTCCCACAGTGACACCCCCAGCCTGGTCCTGCCTCTGGGGGGTCCCACAGTGACACCCCCAGCCTGGTCCTGCCTCTGGGGGGACCCACAGTGACACCCCCAGCCTGGTCCTGCCTTTGGGGGGTCCCACAGTGACGCCCCCAGCCCGGCCCTGCCCCTCGAGGGTCCCGTGAGCGCTGAGGCGCTGCCGTGTCCGTGGCTGAGGAGGAGCCCGGTGCGATGTCCCTGTCCCCAAGCCTGTCGTGCCTTGTGCCGCTGTCCCCAAGGCGAGGGCAGGGCCGGGGCCGGTGCCTTCCCCTCCCAGGGGAGGAACCCAGAGGGGTCACAGGGATTCTGCACACCCAGAACTCTGCGGAGCTGCTGGAGTGACTTTGGGGCATCCTGAGCACAGCCGCCATCCTTGGGGCGTGGGGAGTGGAGCAGGCTCCTTCCTCCTCCCCAAACTACCTCTGTGAGCCCCGGCACTGCGCCTGGCATCGCTTTAGGATGGTGAAATTCCACCTTCCTCGTTGTGCAAGGGGCGGGATAACGCCGGGCATGGCGAGCAGCATCGCCCCGTCCTGCCCGAGCTGCCCCGGGGGTGACCCTGGGGGTCCCGGGGCGAATCCCCCCCTGCGCTGCCCCGGGGACACCCCCGGAGAGGCAGCCGGAGACCCTGAAGGCGCCCGAGCCTTGACGGGAACCGCTTTGAACTGAAAGCTTTATGTACAAAATCCTAATTAAAAAGAAATGATTCAAGAGCTCTTCCCTTCGCTGGCGGCGGGGAGGAGCCCCCGGCCCCGGTGGGCGGGAGCGGGGGGTCCCTTACCGGGCCGTCACCCGGCACCCTCCGACATCTGCTCTTCCTCCTCCGCCTCCTCCTCTGCCTGCCAGAGCCCAGCTGGCCCCTTCCCCACCCCCCCGCACCCCGTTTACTCCCCGGTGTTGCCGTTACCGGGAGCGGTGCCGGTGCCGGTGCCGAGCCCGCAGCCGCCCCCGCCGGGCTGGCCGCGGCCCCGAGCCCCCGCCGCGCGTCATTTTTTCCAGCCTTTCCTCGTGTTTACGTGGCTGCGCTTGGCTCGGGGCGCTGGAGCCCGAGGGAAGGTTTTGGGGTACAGGAGGAGAGGCCATTCCTGCTTTTTTTTGGGGGGGGATTTGGATCCCCCCGCAGTGCTGGGGGCCGAGCATCCCACGGAGCTTGTGGGGTTCTGGGGGTTCATCCCCCCCTCCGATCGGCCTGGTGGGGGTGGGAAAAGCTGTGCGAGCCCCGAAATGCGGAGGAAGGTGGGAGGGCGGAGGAGCAGGCGGGAGCCTTTGTGTCTGCGCTGGCTCTGGCGCTGATTAGGGGCTTTACAGCGGTTATAAATGGCCGGTCGTTAAAGGGGTTTATGGCCCTGGAAATGAGAAGCAGCCGGCCGGGCCCCAGCCCCCGGAGGGTGCGGGATGCGCGGCAGGGGCCGGGGGATGGCTTCGATCTCACCCTGGGGTCCCTCCGGATGGGGCTGGAACGGCGGGGGGGGCTTGGCGGGGCTGAGGAAGGGTCCCAGACTGGGCTGGGTCAGGGTCTGGAACAGGGGCAGGGTCCTGGAGCTGAGGAACGGTCCTGGAGTTAAGGTTTGGAACCAGGGCAGGGTCCTGGAGCTGAGTGAGGGTCCTGGAATGAAGGGTCCTGGTGCAGGGCAGGGTCCTGGAGCTGAGGAGGGGTCCTGGAGCTGAGGAGGGGTCCCAGCCCAGGGCAGGGTCCTGGAGCTGAGTGAGGGTCCTGGAGCTGAGTGAGGGTCCTGGAGTTAAGGTTTGGAACCAGGGCAGGGTCCTGGAGCTCAATGAGGGTCCTGGAATGAAGGGTCCCGGCCCAGGGCAGGGTCCTGGAGCTGAGTGGGGGTCCTGGAATGAAGGGTCCCGGCCCAGGGCAGGGTCCTGGAGCTGAGTGGGGGTCCTGGAATGAAGGGTCCCGGCCCAGGGCAGGGTCCTGGAGCTGAGTGAGGGTCCTGGAGTTAAGGTTTGGAACCAGGGCAGGGTCCTGGAGCTCAATGAGGGTCCTGGAATGAAGGGTCCCGGCCCAGGGCAGGGTCCTGGAGCTGAGTGAGGGTCCTTGAGTTAAGGTTTGAAACCAGGGCAGGGTCCTGGAGCTGAGTGGGGGTCCTGGAATGAAGGGTCCCGGCCCAGGGCAGGGTCCTGGAGCTGAGCACGGTCCCGGCCCAGCAGCGCTCCTGGGGCACGCGTGCTCCCTCCCGCCGCACAGCCGGGGGTCGCGGCGGCCGCGGGGCCGGGCCGGGCTCGGCCGCGCCGTCCAGCTGTGTTTCCAGCTGTGTTTCATTTCCGCAGCGGCCGTGGCCGTGGCCAGAGGCGGGGGGGGGGGTGGGGGCCGCGTCCCGCCAGCTGCGGAGCATTTGTGGGGACATGGGGCGGGCACGGCGGTGACCTGCCCTTGCTCAGGCTTCACCCCACACACGCACAGAGAGAGGAGCCCCCCAAATGTTCTCTCCCAAACTGGGGTGACCCCAAACAGCTTCAGCTCCTCTATGGGGTGAGGGTACCCGAGAGCCCCTCCCGGGGTGGATCCCGGCACTGAGGAGGGGGAAACACCCCCAAGCACCCCCCTCCATCCTCCCGGGAGGGCTCTGGGAGCAATTTGGGGGGGTCCCGGGGCAGCGATGGAGCCCTGGCCGGGCTGGGGGAGCCCCCCAGGGTTTGCGCTCGGGATTTCTGCGGTTTGTGAGGATTTCTGCCGGGAAGGGGGGGGTGGATGGTGCCGGATGTTTCCGGAGGCTGAGCCAGCTGGGGCTGCTGCCCTGGCACCGGCTCACGGCTCATCCGTGCCCTTCCCAGGGGTGACCGGCGCCCCGGGGGGGTTATTTGGGGCCAGGCCTTCACCAGGATGGGAGGGAGGGAGGGAGGGAGGGAGAGGAGGGTGCGGTGCAAAGGCTCCATCCGCCCTTCCCGGCAGAATCCCTTCCAGATGTGGGGCTGCGGGGCTGGCGCTCCCACCCCGCTGGGTCATGGTACCCAGCACGGGGGGGATTTGCAGGCAGATCCCACCCCAAACCCCCCACCCACTTACCCTGGAATGGAGATGATTTTTCCCCCTCCCGGAATGGAGATGATTTTTTCCCCCTTGGAATGGAGATGATTTTTCCCCTCCTGGAATGGAGATGATTTTTCCCCTTCCCCCCTGGAATGGAAATGATTTTTCCCCCTCCCGGAATGGAGATTATTTTTTCCCCCTTGGAATGGAGATGATTGTTTTCCCCCTCCCCTCCTGGAATGGAGACGATTTTTTCCCCCTCCAGGAATGGAGATGATTTTTCCCCCCTCCCCTCCTGGAATGGAGATGATTTTTCCCCCCTCCTGGAATGGAGATGATTTTTCCCCCCTCCTGGAATGGAGATGATTTTTCCCCCTCCTGGAATGGAGATTTTTTCCCCCTCTCCTGGAATGGAGATGTTTTTTCCCCCTCCTAGAATGGAGATGATTTCCCTCCCCCCCCCTGGAATGGAGATGATTTTTCCCCCTCCAGGAATGGAGATGATTTTTTCCCCCTCCCCTCCAGGAATGGAGATGATTTTTTCCCTCCCTGGAATGGAGATGATTTTTTCCCCCTCCCCTCCTGGAATGGAGATGATTTTTCCCCCTCCTGGAATGGAGATGATTTTTCCCTCCCTGGAATGGAGATGATTTTTCCCCCTCCCCTCCTGGAATAAAGATGATTTTTCCCCCCCATTTTCCCCAGATTTCAAGCAAACCCAAGCGACTCCGCATGGGGGGGAGGCATCTCCTGCATCTCTGGGATGCAGGTTTTGGGGTGAGCCCTCCCCAGCACCCCGCAGCTCTGCCTGTCCCTGTGGCTGTCCCCGTGCCCTGTGGCACGGCCCCGGCGCTGCTGTAGGTGAGGTTGTGTCAGAGCCCGCTGAGAAATCCTGTTCTTCAGGGGATTAGGGATGCGGCAAGCCGGGACTTGGCCCAAACCGGAGCTTCTGGGGGCACTGGGGGGATGTCACCAGGAGCAGGGGGGCCACGGGGGGCTCTGCGAGGCCTTTTCACCCCAAATCAGAGAAGATTCCTCTCTCCTTCCATTCCAGAGCTCCTGCTGAACCAGAAACGCCATTTCTTGCTTTTCTTGCCCAGAACCGGCCCCGCGGCACAACCTGCCCTTCCCGCGGCGGTTCCCAGGGCTGAGAAAGCTCGGGAAATCCCTCGGAGCTCCTTACCCGGCTGGGAGAGGGGGTTCCACCTGCCCCTGGTGTGCGCAGACACGGGTGGGAGTTTGTAGTGAGTTCGTGCGTGAATTTTTGTGCGAGTTTTTGTGGGAGTTTCTGTGTGATGGTGAGGCTGGGAAAGTCGAGGATCAAACCCACGTGTGCACAAGTGAGCACGGGCACCCCACCCGTGCCCGTGCCAGCATCACACACCTGGGCAAACACGCGTGCCCTGTGCACACTCGGGGGGGACAGCGAGATTTGGGGGGGGTAGAGGCAGATTTGGGGGGGATACAGACAGATTTTGGGGTGTAGAGGCAGATTTGGGGCAGGAACAGGCAGATTTGGGGGGATTACAGGCAGATTTTGGGGGGACAGGCAGATTTAGGGGTTACAGACAGATTTGGGGGGGACAGGCAGATTTGGGGGGTAGAGGCACATTTAGGGGTTACAGGCACATTTGGGGGGGATACAGACCGATTTGGGGGAGGTACAGGCAAATTTGGGGGAGGTACAGGCAGATTTAGGGGTACAGGCAGATTTGGGAGGTAGAGGCAGATTTAGGGGTTACAGACCGATTTGGGGGGGATACAGACAGATTTAGGGGTTACAGACAGATTTGGGGGAGGAAAAGGCAGATTTGGGGGGTAGAAGCAGATTTAGGGGTTACAGACAGATTTGGGGGGGACAGGCAGATTCGGGGGGGTAGAGGCAGATTTAGGGGTTACAGGCACATTTGGGGGGGATACAGACCGATTTGGAGGGAGGTACAGGCAGATTTGGGGGGGTAAAGGCAGATTTGGGGGGGACAGGCAGATTTGGGGGGGGATACAGACAGATTTAGGGGTTACAGACAGATTTGGGGGGGTTACAGGCACATTTGGGGGGGATACAGACCGATTTGGGGGAGGTACAGGCAGATTTGGGGGAGGTACAGGCAGATTTGGGGTGCAGCACGTGTGGGGTGCGGGCAGTTTCGGGGGGATGCTGGCGATCAGGGGGACCCAGGGAGATGCCGCAGCCTGGGGAGCCGAGCAGGGCACGGATCTCGGGGGGTGGGGGGATTTTGGGGGGCACGGGCAGAGCTCCCCACGGCAAACGGGGGCGGGGGGCTCGGCCTGGGCTCTCGCTCCGCAGGTGAGCGCGGAGCCCCCGGGCCGGGGCCGGGGCCGGGGGGTGGGACCAGCCCGGCGATAAAAACGGCGGCGGCGCGGGCGGGACGGGACGGACGGACAGACGGACGCAGGGAGCCAGCGGCGGGGCCGGTGCCGGTGCCGAGGGAGCGGCGGAGCCCTCGAAGCGCTCATTCCCCCCCCTCGGTGCCCTCCCTGAGCCCCCCGGGCCGGCAGCCGCGATGCCCAACTTCTCCGGGAACTGGAAGATGAAGAGCTCGGAGAACTTCGAGGAGCTGCTGAAGGCGCTGGGTGAGTGGATCCCCGTTCTCCGGGGCTCCCTCGAGCTTGGGGGGCCAGAGGGGGGTTCCCCACATCTCCCCCCAAATCCTCTTGCAGCCCGCGGTGCCCGGAGCCGCCGTGTGCCGCGGGGATCCCTCTGCTCCCCCTTTTCGCCAGGCTCTGGCGCTCGGTGCCCGCTGAGGAGCCGCAGGCACGACGGGGCCGGGCAGCGTGTGCCGCTCCCGAGGGATCCCCCCCCTTTCGTGCCTCAGTTTCCCCACCCTGGTGCTCCCCCAAGCACCACCTCGGTCCCCTCCGCCCCCCACCCCAAAAGCCCCCGCGGGCTCACCTGCCCCAGGGACCCCGGGTACAGCCGGTGTCCCCCAAACCAGCCCGGGCAGGAGCCGTTTGGGGGGGATTTTGTGGGGGTTTTGGGGTCCCACACTCCCCAGCCTCATCTCGGGCCCCTTTGCCCCCCATGGCAGAGCCGGCTCCGCGCTGAGCGGGGGTGGGGAGGGCCCGGACTCACGGTGGGGGCTGGAAATGGGGGGGGGGCTCGGGCCTGGGGGGGTCCCCGGGGCTTTGGGCCGGATCAAATCCAACTCCCGCACTGCTCCCCTCCTCCTGACCCGCTCCTCGCCAGCCCGAGCAGAATATTTTCCAGGTTAGGGGATACGTAACGAATATTTCAGGATAATTATCACTTTCTTGGGTTTCACTCCCGGTCCCCCGGCTCTCCCCTTCTCCCCGCCCTGGCCCCGCTGATGGAACCGGCTCGGGGAAACCTCAGCAGGAAAATAAATCTGACCCCCCCTCCCCTCCCCTCCCCGAGCCTTCCTCCTTTCCCACGGCGCGAGTGGGTGGGGGCTCCCCCCCCGACTGCTCCCTGCGGGGTGCGGGCAGATTTGGGGGGTAGAGGCAGATTTGGGGGGGGGTACAGGCAGATTTGGGGGGGGTAGAGGCAGATTTGAGGGGGGTAGAGGCAGATTTGAGGGGGGTAGAGGCAGATTTGGGGGTTACAGACAGATTTGGGGGTTACAGACAGATTTGGGGGGGGTAGAGGCAGATTTGGGGGTTACAGACAGATTTGGGGGGGTAGAGGCAGATTTGAGGGGGGTAGAGGCAGATTTGGGGGTTACAGACAGATTTGGGGGGGTAGAGGCAGATTTGGGGGTTACAGTTCCCCCTGCGGGGGTCGGGGGCTTCCTCAGCTCCAGCCCCCCCGACTGACCCCACCCGCCCGCCCCAGCCTTGGTTTCGCTCCCTTTGGGGGCTGTTTGTGCTCCCCACCCCCACCAGCATCATGTGGGGGGCCGTGTCCGGGGTCTGGGGAACCCCCCCGGTGTGAACCAGGCCTGGGGGTGTTGCTGGGGGGCTTGGAGGGGTCCCCTGAGGGATTTGTCCCTTCCCATGCTGGGGGGGGGGTCCCAGCTCCCGCAGCCCCTCCGTGTTCCCACCCTTGCTCTACGGGGGGCTCCTCCTTTGTGCCCTCTCGGGGGGCAGGGGGGGCTCAGTCCCGTCCCCACCGCGAGGGTGACACGGGAACAATGTCCCCAAAGAGCCCCCCCGTGACAGCCGCGGGCCGCGGGCCGTGATGGATGAGCCGCCTCTGGAGCGGGGACAAAGCCGCAGCTGCCGAGGGGGGGACGCGGGACCCCCGGGGGGGTCACACAGGTCGCGGAGCACAGCGCTGGGAGCGGGGCCCTTGTCCCCGCTGTCACCCCCGGCCCGGCCCGGCCCTTCCCCGGGGCGCATCCGGCGCCACCGCCGCCCCCTCCGCAGGTAACGAGAGCCAGATGTGGCCAGATGTGGCCCGGGGGGGCTCGCCCGTCCTCCCCCAGCCCCCCCCTCCTTGGGCTGCCTGGAGCCACCTGCGGCCCTCGCTGGGCCCTGGGGGTGGCACCGCCGAGTGCGGGGCCGAGCCCTGGTCACTGGGCACCACCGTGTCCCCATTCAGGTCACCGGGCACCACCTGGGTCACCGGGCACCACTGTGTCCCCATTCAGGTCACCGGGCACCACTGTGTCCTCTTGGGTCACCGGGCATCACTGTGCCCTCAGCCAGATCACTGGGCATCACCGTGTCCCCACCCGGGTCACCGGGCACACTCAGTGCCACCGTTTCCCCCCCGGTCACCGGGCACACTCGGTGCCACCCCCTGGGTCACTGGGCACACTCGATGGCACCATGCCCCCTTCCCCCGGGTCACCGGGCACCACTGCGACCCCCTGGTCACCAGGCACCCTTGGTGCCACTGTGTCTGCTCCCAGTCACTGGGCACTCTCGGTGGCACTGCATCCCCTCGGTCACCGGGCACGCTCGGTGGCACCGTTTCGCCCCCCGATCATCGGGCATGGGCACGCTCGGTGGCACCGTGTCCCCTCCAGGTGTGAACGTGATGCTGAGGAAGATCGCGGTGGCGGCGGCGGCCAAGCCGGCGGTGGAGATCCGGCAGGACGGGGACGGGGAGAGCTTCTACATCCGCACCTCCACCCCCGTGCGCACCACGGAGATCCAGTTCAGGGTCGGAGAGGAGTTCGAGGAGCAGACGGTGGATGGGCGGCCCTGCAAGGTGGGAGCAGCACGGGGGCACGAGAGGGGACAGGGGGAGAGGGGGTGTGAGAGTGGGTGTGAGAGAGTGAGAGTGAATGTGAGGGTGAGAGTGAGTGTGAGAGAGTGAGAGTGAATGTGAGGGTGACAGTGAGTGTGTGAGAGTGTGAGTGTGTAAGAGTGGGTGTGAGAGAGTGAGAGTGAATGTGAGAGTGAGTGTGTGAGAGTGAGAGTGTGTGAGAGTGAGTGTGAGAGTGGGCGTGAGAGTGTGAGTGACTGAGAGACTGTGAGTGTGTGTGTGAGACTGTGAGGGTGTGAGAGTGTGTGTGAGTAAGGGTGTGAGTGTGTGTGTGAGAGTGAGAGTGAGTGAGTGTGGGTGTGTGTGAGAGTGTGTGTGTCTGTGTGAGTGTATGAGTGTGAGTGTGAATGTGAGTGTGAGAGTGTGAGCGTGAGAATGTGAGGTGTGACTGTGAGTAAGGGTTTGAGTGGGTGAGTGTGGGTGTGTGTGAGTGTGTGTGAGTAAGAGTGTGTGTGAGTGTGTATGGGTGTGTGTGTGTGTGAGTGTGGGTAAGGGTGTGAGTGAGTGTGACTGTGTGTGTGTCAGTGTGAGTGTGTGAGACTATGAGTGTGAGTGTGAGTGTGTGTGAGTATGAGAGTGTGAGTGTGTCACTGTGAATGTGTGAGTGTGAGTGTAACTGTGACTGTGAGTGTGAGACTGTGTGTTTGTGTGTGTGTGACTGTGTGAGTGTGAGTGTAACTGTGACTGTGAGTGTGAGACTGTGTGTTTGTGTGTGTGTGACTGTGTGTGAGTGTAACTGTGAGTGTGAGACTGTGTGTTTGTGTGTGTGTGAATGTGTGAGTGTAACTGCGACTGTGAGTGTGAGACTGTGTGTTTGTGTGTGTGAATGTGTGAGTGTGAGTGTAACTGTGACTGTGAGTGTGAGACTGTGTGTTTGTGTGTGTGTGACTGTGTGAGTGTGAGTGTAACTGCGACTGTGAGTGTGAGACTGTGTTTGTGTGTGTGTGACTGTGTGAGTGTGAGTGTAACTGTGACTGTGTGAGACTGTGTGTTTGTGTGTGTGACTGTGCGACTGATAGTGTGTGAGTGTGTGTGGGTAGGAGTATGTGAGTGTGACTGTGTGTGTGACTGTGAGTGTGTGTGTGGGTGTAACTGTGTGTGACTGTGTGTGACTGTGAGTGTGAGGGTGTTTCTGTGCATGTGTGTGTGGCTGTGTGTGTCAGTGTGACTGTGTGTGACTGTGTGTGACTGTGCATGTGTGTGTGACTGTGTGTGACTGTGTGTGTCAGTGTGACTGTGTGTGACTGTGCATGTGTGTGACTGTGTGTGACTGTGTGTGACTGTGTGTGTCAGTGTGACTGTGTGTGACTGTGCATGTGTGTGACTGTGTGTGACTTTGTGTGACTGTGCATGTGTGTGTGACTGTGTGTGTCAGTGTGACTGTGTGTGACTGTGCATGTGTGTGTGACTGTGTGTGACTGTGTGTGACTGTGTGTCAGTGTGACTGTGTGTGACTGTGCATGTGTGTGACTGTGTGTGACTTTGTGTGACTGTGCATGTGTGTGTGACTGTGTGTGTCAGTGTGACTGTGTGTGACTGTGTGTGTCAGTGTGACTGTGTGTGACTGTGCATGTGTGTGACTGTGTGTGACTTTGTGTGACTGTGCATGTGTGTGTGACTGTGTGTGTCAGTGTGACTGTGTGTGACTGTGCATGTGTGTGTGACTGTGTGTGACTGTGTGTGACTGTGTGTGACTGTGTGTGACTGTGCATGTGTGTGCCTGTGTGTGACTGTGTGTGACTGTGCATGTGTGTGTGCCTGTGTGACTGTGCATGTGTGTGACTGTGTGTGCCTGTGTGTGACTGTGCATGTCTGTGTGCCTGTGTGTGTGTATGATCGTGTGACATCACAGGTGTGCACACCCAGCTCTGGTGGGTGTGTGCAGGGATGTGTCTGTGCACACAGTGATCTTGCACACACGTTTGGCACGAGGCCAGCAGCTCTCACGTGTGTGTCTGTCTGTCTGTGTCTGTGTGTGTGTCTGTGGTGTCTGTCTGTCTGTGTGTGTCTGTCTGTGTCTGTCTGTCTGTGTGTCTGTGTGTGTCTGTCTGTCTGTGCACACAGCCACCTCTCCCCGCAGCTGCTTCCCCTCCTCCTGCACCCCAACCTCTCCTCGTGCCCCCCAGGCCTTTCCTGAGCTCCTCATCCCCTCCTGCACCCCCATCCCTGCCCCGGGTCCCCCAATCCCGTCCCTGTGCCCCCAACCCCTCATTGTACCCCCCAATCCCTTCCCAGTGCCCCCAGCCCCTTTCCTGTGCCATCCATCTGTTCCCTGTGCCATCATCCCCTTGTCGTGCCCCCCGACCCTTCCCTGTGCCCCTCAACCTCTCCCCGTGCCCCTCAACCCCTTCCTTGTGCCATCAACCCCCTCCCTATGCCATCACACCTTCACTGTGCTCCCAACCCCTTCCCTATGCCCCTCATGCCCTTGTTGTGCTACTCAATCCCTTCTCTGTGCCCCCAACCTCTCCCCGTGCCCCTCAACCCCTTCCCTGTGCTCCCCATTGTGCCCCCATCCCCATGTGTGCCCCCATCCTTTCCCTGTGCCCCCAACCCCTTCCCTGTGCCCCCCAACCCCTCCTCGTGCCCCCAGCCCCCGTTTGTGCCCCCCTGGTGCCCGGTGCCCCCTGGCACAGGAACAAAGGGCCCCTTCTGCCCCCGGGGCTGGTGGCAGCTGCCCCAGGGAGGGCAGGAGGTGCCCCAGGGAGTGCAGGAGGTGCCCCGGGGAGGGCAGGAGGTGCCTGGGGGTGCCCCCAGCAGCCCCCCCCCAGCGCTGCCCCCTGTGCCCGCAGAGCCTGGCCAGGTGGGAGGGGGAGAACAAGAACAAGATGGTTTGCGAGCAGCGCTTGCTCAAGGGAGACGGGCCCAGGACGGGCTGGTCCCGGGAGATGAGCAACGACGGGGAGCTCATCCTGGTGAGGGGAACAACGGGGAACCGGGGCCAGCAGGGGCAAACTGGGAGCAACCGGGGCCAACTGGGAGCAAACGGGGCCAACTGGGAGCAACTGGGGCCAACCAGGGCCAACCGGGGCCAACTGGGACCAACCAGGGCCAGCAGGGGCTTGGGGGCAGCGCTGCACGCTGGGAACTACCTCGGAGCTGGGATGGGGACAGGAGGGGGCTGTGATGGGGACAAGAGGGGGCAGATGGGGACAGGAGGGGGTGGATGGGGACAGGAGGGGGGGAATGGGGAGACAGGAGAGGGGGAATGGGACTGGAACGTGCTGGGATGGGGACAGGAGTGGGGAGATGGGACAGGAGGGGCAGGAGGGGCTGGGATGGGGACAGGAGGGGGTGGATGGGGATGGGGGGGCACGAATGGGGACAGGAAGAGGCAGATTGGACAGGAGGGGACGGATGTGGGGACAGGAGAGGGGGAATGGGACTGGAACGTGCTGGGATGGGGACAGGAGTGGGGAGATGGGACAGGAGGGGGCCGATGGGGACAGGAGGGGGGGAAAGGGACAGGAGCGCACTGGGAGTGGGGCAGGAGGGGCTGGGATGGGGACAAGAGGGGGTGGATGGGGATGGGGGGGCACGAATGGGGACAGGAAGGGGCAGATGGGGCAGGAGGGGACGGATGTGGGGACAGGAGAGGGGGAATGGGACAGGAGCATGCTGGGATGGGGACAGGAGTGGGGAGATGGGACAGGAGGGGGCCGATGGGGACAGGAGGGGACAGGAGTGGGCAGATGGGGACAGGAGGGGGCAGATGGGGACATGAGGGGGCAGATGGGGACAGGAGGGGGCGGATGGGGACATGAGGGGGCAGATGGGGACAGGAGGGGGCGGATGGGGACATGAGGGGGCAGATGGGGACAGGAGTGGGGAGATGGGACAGGAGGGGGCAGATGGGGACAGGATGGGACAGGAGTGGGCAGATGGGGACAGGAGGGGGCAGATGGGGACATGAGGGGGCACAGCCGCGCCTGTGACCGACCCCGCCTCTCCCTGCAGACCATGACCGCCGACGACGTTGTGTGCACCCGGGTGTACATTCGGGAGTGACCCCCCCTCCCCGCTCAGCCCACCCCTCCCCACGTCCCCCCTGCCCTCCCCGTGTCCCCTCAGTCCCCTGCACTCCTCCCCCTGTCACAGGCGGGTGTTGCATCCCCGAACCCCCTTTTTTTGGGGGGGATTTCCCTCCCCCTGCAGGGCGGGGCTCTCCGGGGGCAGCAGAATCTCCCGTCCTGTCCTGGCCCCGCTCCTGGCTCGGTGCCGGCTGCGGCGGGGGGGAACGCGGCCCCTCCCTGCCCTTTTGGGCTGCTTTGAGCTGGTTTGGCTTCGGGGCTGCTCTTGGTTCCCGCAGCCCCCAGCCCTGCCCCGCGACCTCTCCCCGGTATTTATTTGTGAATATGGCACAGGTGGGGACACCAAACCCCCCCAGGCTGGGGCAGTGCCAGGTCCTAGCCCCCCCCAGGGTCCAGCTTCCCTCTGTTGCCTCCCCCCTTTTTCAATAAATGTCCTGTGACCCCCCCGGGTATCCCTGACTCTCCTCCTGGCCCCACTGGCACACACAGATCCCACACCCTGGGGCTCTGGATCCACATCACAGATTCTGCACCCTAGATCTGCACCCCGGATCCCACAGCCTGCATCCTGCACCCCAAATCCTATACTCCAGATCCCACAGCCTGCATCCTGCACCCCAAATCCCACCCAGTCTGAGTCCCACAGCCTGCATCCTGCACCCCAAATCCCACAGTCTGGATCCCACAGCCTGCATCCTGCACCCCAAGTCCCACCCAGACTGAATCCCACAGCCTGCATCCTGCACCCTAAATCCCACAGTCTGGATCCCACAGCCTGCATCCTGCACCCCAAATCCCACCCAGACTGAATCCCACAGCCTGCATCCTGCACCCCAAATCCCACAGTCTGAATCCCACAGCCTGCATCCTGCACCCCAAATCCTATACTCCAGATCCCACAGCCTGCATCCTGCACCCCAAATCCCACCCAGTCTGGATCCCACAGCCTGCATCCTGCACCCCAAATCCCACAGTCTGGATCCCACAGCCTGCATCCTGCACCCCAAATCCCACAGTCTGGATCCCACACCCTGCATCCTGCACCCCAAATCCCACCCAGTCTGGATCCCACAGCCTGCATCCTGCACCCCAAATCCCACCCAGTCTGAATCCCACACCTTGGATTCTGCACCCCAAATCCCACACTCCAGATTCCACACCCTGGGTTCCACATGTCAGATTCTGCACCCCAGATCCCACAGTCTGAATCCCACACCCCGGATTCTGCACCCCAGATCCCACAGCCTAAATTCCACACCTCAGATCCCACACTCCAGATTCCACACCCCAGATTTCCACACACCGGGTACCACACCCCAGATCTTTCAACCCGGATTCTGCACCCCAAATTCCACACTCCAGATCCCACACCCAGGATTGTGCACCCCAGATTTCCTCACCCCAAATCCCACACACCGGATACCACACCCCGGATCTTTCAACCTGGATTCTGCACCCCAAATCCCACACGCTAGATCCCACACCCTGCACCCCAGATCCTGCAGTCTGAATTCCACAGCCTGCATTCTGCACCCCAAATCCCACACTCCAGATTCCACACCCCAAATTTACACACACTGGATGCCACACCCCGGATCTTTCAACCCTGATTCTGCACCCCAATTTCTACACTCCAGATCCCACACCCAGGATTCTGCACCCCAAATCCTGCAGTCTGAATCACACACCTTGTATTCTATATCCCAAATCCCACACTCCAGATCCTACACCCCGGATTCCACACCCCAGATTTCCTCACCCCAAATCCCACTCTCCAGATCCCACACACTGGATCTTTCACCCCGGATTCTGCACCTCAAATCCCACACTCCAGATTCCATACCTGGATTCTACACCCCAAATCCTGCAGTCTGAACCCCACAAACCAGATTCTGTACCCCAAATCCCACACTCCAGATCCCACACACCGGATTCCACACCCCAGATTTCCACACACCGGATACCACACCCCGGATCTTTCAACCCGGATTCCGCACCCCAAATCCCACACCCCAGATCTCACACTCCAGATTCCACACCCTGGATCCTACACCCCAAATCCCACATCCCAAATCCTACACTGCAGATCCCACATTCCAGATCCCACACCCTGGATTCTGCACCTCAAACCCCACACCCCAAATCCCACACCCGGCTCCTGCCCTCCCACATCCCCTGTGGGGCCGTTGCGCAAGGGGCCGGGGGCGAGGGCGGCAGCGGGGTTGGCGCATCCTGCATGGGAAACGGGTGCTGGCTCCGAGGTGACCGTGGGGTGACCCTGGGGTGATTGTGGGGTGACCATGGGGTGATTGTGGGGTGACCATGGGTGGCTGTGGGGTGACCGTGGGGCAGGGAGGGCAGTGTGGGGCCGGGGCTTTGGGCTCTGCCCCAGCTCTCAACATGAGACCCCATCCGGGCTGGGGCGGGGGAGCCGGGGGCACCCCTGGGTTTGTTCTGTGGGTTTGTTAATGATCGGGCTGGCCGATAATTGCTCTGCATGGGACGGCGTTAATTAGCCCAGGACACCGGGGCTGAGCTGGGGGGTGTGCAGGAAAGGGTCAGGGTGCAGGAAAGGTTCGGGGTGCAGGGAGGATCGGGGTGCGGGGAGGTGCAGGAAGGGTTGGGGTGCAGGGAGGGTCGGGGTGCAGGGAAGGATCGGGGTGCAGGGAGGGTCGGGATTCAGGGAGGATCGGGTGCAGGGAGGTGCAGGGAGAGTCTGGGTGCAGGGGGGATTCGGGTGTAGGGAGGGTCGGGGTTCAGGAAGGTTTGGAATTCAGGGAGATCGGGGTCAGGGAGGAGCGAGGTGCAGGGGGGATCGGGGTTCAGGGGGATCGGGGTGCAGGGGGGATCGGGGTTCAGGGGGATCGGGGTGCAGGGAGGAAGGATCGAGGTGCAGGGGGAATCGGGGTTGAGGGGGGATCGGGGTTCGGGGGGGGTCGGGGTTGAGGGGGATCGGGGTGCAGGGAGGTTTGGGATTCAGGGAAGGTCGGGGTTCAGGAAGGATCGAGGTTCAGGGGGGATCGGGGTGCAGGACTGCCCTGCCTCGAGCTTTGGGGTGCTGCTGCTGCTGCCCCCCCGTTCCCTGCCCAGCTCGGCTCCCCCAGACCGGGCCGGGCCCCCTCGGGGGCAGTGCCCCCCACCCGAGCGGCCGTGGGGCAGTTGGGGGGCACCGCCGCCCCATCGAGCGCTGATGGGGGTGGGGGGGGATGGAGAAGGGAGCCAGGGCTCGGTGTTGGCTTCACCCCCACGGCCGGGCTGTGATCCCGCACCCCGGGAGCTCGTCCAGGAGCAGCAAGGGTGGAATTACACCTTCCCTGGGGAGGAGGAGGAGGAGGAGGGGGAGGAAGGCTGCGGTATCTCCAGGTGGACACTTGGCAGGCGCCCATCAGCCCTGGCGCGGTTCCCAGAGCGCTGCCAGGGCCGTGTCCCGCCCCTGCCGAGGGTCCCGGCCCCCTCCCCACTTCACCCCCGCGGCCCCGGAGACCCCCGGGAGCCGCCGGTAATGGAATCCAGCCGTGCCCCCGCCCCGCCGGAGGAATCTCCGCTTTCCCCGGGAGCCCTGGGGACGGCTCCGCTTCGCCTCGGCCTGCGGGGGATCCTGGGGGGGCTCCGAGAAATGGGGGGGGCTGGGGCTGCCTGCGCTCCCCCCACAGCAGCCCCGGGGGTCCCGTTCGGCTGCTCCGGGGGGCTCCGGAGGGGCAGCCAAGGGAGGCGCCCCCTCCCCGCAGCTCGGCGGCTCTCGGAACAAAAGCGAATTCCTGGAGCTGGGCAGGGGGCTGGGGCGGAGGGGCCGTGAGTGACCCCAAAACTGCTCCGGGGGGCTGTGCCTCCCCTCCCGCGGCTCCGCCTGGGTGGTGTCGCGGTCCCCGGCGCCTCTAATCCGGCACTAATCCTGCCCGGTGACCCCGCTGCCCCCCCGGGCTGGGGAGGGGGCCGGGCTGGCCCCTCGCCTTTCATCTGTGCAGACAAAGCGGGCAATGAATGCGCGACCCTGGGGGGCCCTGGCCCCTCACCCCGGAATTTTTCCGTGCATTTTTCTGGAAGCTGAGGTTGGGCTGGGTGTGGGGGAACAGCGTCGCTCTCATCCCCCTCCCTCCCTGCTCCGTGCCGGGAGGGAACGGGGAGGGGGCTTCGGTCTGCCTGAATCCGGGGGGGTCGCTGGGATGTCCCTGCAGGGGACAGGGGGACAGGGGAGTCCCTAAAGGGGACAGGGGGACAGGACAGGGGTGTCCCTAAAGGGGAGAGGGGGATAGGACAGGGGTGTCCCTAAAGGGAACAGGACAGGGGAGTCCCTAAAGGGAACAGGACAGGGGGGAGTCCCTAAAGGGAACAGGACAGGGGTGTCCCTAAAGGGGAGAGGGGGATAGGACAGGGGAGTCCCTAAAGGGAACAGGACAGGGGAATCCCTAAAGGGGACAGGGGGATAGGACAGGGGTGTTCCTTAAGGGGACAGGACAGGGGTGTCCCTGCAGGGGACAGAGGGACAGGGATGTCCCTAAAGGGGAGAGGGGGACAGGACAGGGGTGTCCCTAAAGGGGACAGGACAGGGGAGTCCCTAAAGGGGACGGGGGACAGGGATGTCCCTAAAGGGGAGAGGGGGACAGGACAGGGATGTCCCTAAAGGGGACAGGACAGGGATGTCCCTGCAGGGCACAGGGGGACAGGACAGGCTTGGGGGGTCACCCAGCCCCGGTGACGCTGGGGATGAGGTAGAGGAGGGAGGCTGAGCTGGAGGAACAACCCCCCCCCCCACCAGACACACATCCAGCATGACCCCAGCCAAGCTGTGCCCCGCAAGGGCTGGGGTCACCCCCCTGTCACCCCCCTGTCACCCCCACAGTCCCCAGGCCGGCTGCTGCCCAGCTCAGTGCCCACCCTGGAGGGTCCAGGCCGGCTGCTTGGCATCCCCCACCCCAAAATGTCCTGAGTGACCGAGAAGTTGGGGACAGAGAGGTGCCAGCTGCACGGGGGTCTCTGGGTGTGTGACAAACCTGGGGACCCTGCTCGGTGCCTGGCACGGCTGGGGCACCACGCAGCCACGGTGCCACGTGCCCAGGTGGGTTCTGGCACATGGCACAGGGTCCCTGTGTCCCCCTGCTCTCGGGGGTGCCACCGTGTCCCCCCCCGGGAGTGTCCCCACGGCTCAGGGCAGCAGGGACACTGCTGCCTGGGTGGCTCAGCGAGGCGTGGTGGGGACAGGGCTGTCACTGTCACTGCCCAGTGAGCCCCGGGGGACAGAGGGACAGGGACTGTCACTGTCACTGCCCAGTGAGCCCCAGGGACAGGGGGGACAGGGCTGTCACTGTCACTGCGGGTGAGCCCCGGGGACAGGGGGGACAGGGACTGTCACTGTCACTGCCCAGTGAGCCCCGGGGGACAGGGGGGACAGGGACTGTCACTGTCACTGCGAGTGAGCCCCAGGGGACAGGGGGGACAGGGACTGTCACTGTCACTGCCCAGTGAACCCTGAGGGACAGGGGGGACAGGGACTGTCACTGCAGGTGAGCCCCAGGGGACAGGGGGGACAGGGACTGTCACTGTCACTGCCCAGTGAACCCTGGGGGACAGGGGGGACAGGGGGGACAGGGACTGTCACTGCAGGTGAGCCCCGGGGACAGGGGGGACAGGGACTGTCACTGTCACTGCCCAGTGAGCCCCAGGGACAGGGGGGACAGGGACTGTCACTGTCACTGCCCACTGAGCCCCAGGGGACAGGGGGGACAGGGACTGTCACCGTCACTGCCCAGTGAGCCCGGGGGACAGGGGGGACAGGGACTGTCACTGTCACTGCCCAGTGAGCCCGGGGGACAGGGGGGACAGGGACTGTCACTGTCACTGCCCACTGAGCCCCAGGGGACAGGGGGGACAGGGACTGTCACTGTCACTGCCCACTGAGCCCCAGGGGACAGGGGGGACAGGGACTGTCACCGTCACTGCGGGTGAGCCCCGGGGGACGGGGGGACAGGGACTGTCACTGTCACTGCCCAGTGAGCCCCGGGGACAGGGGGGACAGGGACTGTCACTGTCACTGCCCAGTGAGCCCCAGGGACAGGGGGGACAGGGCTGTCACTGTCACTGCCCAGTGAGCCCCGGGGACAGGGGGGACAGGGCTGTCACTGTCACTGCCCAGTGAGCCCCAGGGACAGGGGGGACAGGGACTGTCACTGTCACTGCCCAGTGAGCCCCAGGGACAGGGGGGACAGGGACTGTCACTGTCACTGCTGGGTGAGCCCTGAGGGACAGGGGGGACAGGGACTGTCACTGTCACTGCCCAGTGAACCCTGGGGGACAGGGGGGACAGGGACTGTCACTGTCACCGCCGGGTGAGCCCTGAGGGACAGGGGGGACAGGGACTGTCACTGTCACTGCCCAGTGAGCCCCGGGGGACAGGGGGGACCGGGACTGTCACTGTCACTGCCCAGTGAACCCTGGGGGACAGGGGGGACAGGGACTGTCACTGTCACTGCCCAGTGAACCCTGAGGGACAGGGGGGACAGGGACTGTCACTGCAGGTGAGCCCCAGGGGACAGGGGGGACAGGGACTGTCACTGTCACTGCCCAGTGAACCCTGAGGGACAGGGGGGACAGGGACTGTCACTGTCACTGCCCACTGAGCCCCAGGGACAGGGGGGACAGGGACTGTCACTGTCACTGTGGGTGAGCCCCGGGGACAGGGGGGACAGGGACTGTCACCGTCACCGCCCGCCCTCAGCCCCCCCGTGCCCGCCGGGCCGGGGGCTGGGCAGGAGCTTCCCCCCTTCTCCCCCACTCCCCTCCCTCGGCTGGCGGCCGGCCAGCATTGTTCTCCTCGCCTCCTCCTCCTCCTCCTCCTCCTCCTCCTCCTCCTCTCCCCCTGCAGCTGCAGCTGGCGCCGGAGCTTTCCTGGGTTCCAGGGGAGGGAGGGAGCTCGCTCCAACCCCAACCCCACAAAGCCCCCCCGGCCTGGGGGGCTCCACCCCCATCCCACTGTGGAGGGGGCAGGGGGGTTCTGGGATGCAGTTGCCCCCCTAAAGGGTATTTTTTGGGGGCGTCCCCCTTAACAGCTCAGTAACCCAGCTCTGTGCTGTGGAATCTCCCATGGGGTGAGTGCAGGGCTGAAGGTATTTGGGGGGGGGTCTGCCTCTGTTTGGGGTCTCTGGGGATGCTGAGATGATGCAGAGGGGGGGTTCTGGAAGTGACCAGGACAGGGAGAGGAACTGGGGGTAACCACAGGGTCAAGGCTGTGTCCAGACAGGGAAGAAGAGCAGAGGGACAAGGTTCTGGGATGCAGTTGCCCCCCTAAAGGGTATTTTTTGGGGGGGGGGTCCCCCTTAACAGCTCAGTAACCCAGCTCTGTGCTGTGGAATCTCCCATGGGGTGAGTGCAGGGCTGAAGGTATTTGGGGGGGGTCTGCCTCTGTTTGGGGTCTCTGGGGATGCTGAGATGATGCAGAGGGGCCAGGAGGGTTCTGGAAGTGACCAGGACAGGGAGATGAACTGGGGGTACCCACGGGGTCGAGGCTGTGTCCAGGCAGGGGAGAAGAGCAGAGGGCCAGGGGGGGCTGCAGGGCTGGCAGAGGGGGAAGGGAAGTGGGACAGACCCGTCCCGAGCCAGGCCTGGGCTCCGGGAGCTCCCGGCTGGAGCGGGAGGAGCCGGGAGCAGCCGCGGGCAGGGGAGGGCAGGGCAGGAGCGGCACCGCCCGGTTGGGTAAGGACGGGGAAACTGAGGCACACCCGAGATCAAAGCAGGGCAGAGTCACTGCCCCGGGGCTCCTGCTGCCCCACGCTCAACCCCACAGCCTGCCCCACAGCCTGCCCCATACACAGTCCCATGTTCAACCCCACAGCCTGCCCCACACCCTGCCCCATGCTCAACCCCACAGCCTGCCCCACAGCCTGCCCCATGCTCAACCCCACAGCCTGCCCCACAGCCTGCCCCACACACAGTCCCATGTTCAACCCCACAGCCTGCCCCATACACAGTCCCATGTTCAACCCCACACCCTGCCCCACGCTCAACCCCACAGCCTGCCCCACACACAGTCCCATGTTCAACCCCACAGCCGGCCCCATAACCTGCCCCACACTGTCCCACGTTCAACCCCACACCCTGCCCCACACACTGTCCCATGCTCAACCCCACACCCTGCCCCACACCTTGCCCCATGTTCAACCCCACACCCTGCCCCAAATTCTGTCCCAGGCTCAACCCCATAACCTGCCCCATGTTCAGCCCCACGCTGTTCCCTGCTCAACCCCAAACTCTGCCCCACACCCTGCCCCACATTCTGTCCCAGGCTCGACCCCAATTTCAACCCCACACTCTGTCCCATGTTCAACCCCACACACCGAGTTGGGATTTGCGTTTAATGCCAAGTACAAAGTCACCACCCCCCATCTCAGCTCCCAAAAAAAAAAAAAAACAAAACCCCAAAAAAAGAAAAACTTCTAAAATTCTTCCAAAAATAAATTAAAGGGAAGGGACGGGTCCCCCCCAACCCCTCCTGTCCTGTGCAAAGAGAAAAGAGCCACCCACTCTGCATCCCAGGCCTGAGCCAGGCTCCAGTAAGGAAAGAAACGGGCAAAGCAAGAGCTGGGGGCCCGGGCAGCAGGTCCCCAGGGTGGGGCTGGGGCACCCCCGAAGGGGGCTGAGCACTTCCCCTGCTCCCCACACTGCCTGCAGCACAGCAGATGGGGAAACTGAGGCAGGGGCAGCGGGTACCCCCTGCTCCTGTGCAGCAGCGGCAGCTGGAGCCCAGCCCGTGTGCCCCAGGGCAGCCCCAGGGCAGGGCAGGGGGGCTCTGCCGGCTCCGGGGGGGCTGGGAAGGCGAAGGAAAGGCGCCCTATGTACATCCCTGAAGGTGGCAGCCCCTCCCCTGGCCCGCCTGTGCCCCGCCTGCTCCCGGGCCCCAGCGCGCTATGAGGTCTGGCACTGCACGTGCTGCCGCATGCCATCCTCGAAATCATCCTCGTGATAGGCTTCCCCCGTGTAGGGCCGCCGGCCCGGCCCGCCCTGCGCCGTGTAATCGCTGAGCTCCACCTCCTCCGTGTCCTCCGTGGCCATCACCTCCTCCTGCGGCGGGAAGAAGCCCTGCAGCTGCCGCAGGCGATCCGTGGGGAGCCAGCCCGGCTCGGGGAACTTCACCTGAGGGCAGAGAGGCAAACGTGAGTGAGGCAGCTCGGGGAGGCCACAGGTGGGAGATGTGGAGTCTCAGCATCCTGGCCCAGCTCACCTCGAACTGCAGGATGAGCTTTCCTTTCTGAAAGGGGCTCCTGTAGACGGGCATCCCCTCGTTGGGGATGCACTTCAGGTCCCCAGGTCGGATCACGTCACCTGAGAGACAGAGGTGAGGGTGAGCCCGCTGTGCTGGCACCTCCTGGTGTGATATAATGGTCTCTTTGAGCCAGGTCTTGTAAGCTTTTGGAGATTTATATCACACTCAGGATAACTCAGCTACCTTAGAAGGCATAAAATCAGCAGGATGGCTTCTGTGGTGGTGTTGGAAAGGCAAAATAACAAAACTCTTTACAGAGAAAAACCGAGCCAGGTGCAAGAGATTCTTGCTCCTGGTAAAACACAAAAACTCCTCACAAAAGCCATTAGTTCCCTTGTTCTCTTCTTTTTCTACTAAATTGCTTAGGTGGCATTTTTTAGCTCCTGTCCAATTGGCCATCCTTAAGTTTGAGGTGAGTGTCCCCCGGGAGATGGGGACAGCTCTTATGAAGTGTCTTTTCACCTAATTGAGGAGATAAACTGGGCTTTTTTCCTTTTTAAGGAAACCAAGGACACTTTTGTCACTCCATCAACAGGGGGCACATCCCTGTAGAGCTGTGCCACTCCCAGGTGCTGAGTGCCCCTCACCTGGCGGGGAGGACACGAGCAGGGTGCGGTTGTCCAGGGTGTGGATCACCTGCCTGCACCCACACAGGGCGTCTGCCAGGCTGATCTCCCTCCTGACAATCAGGTCGTCACCGCTGCGCCGGAAAACAGGATGTTCCTTCTGATCCAGGACAATGATGATGTCCCCGGGCTCCAGGCCGGGCACCTGGTCCCCTTCCTCGTGGAAAGTGATTTTCTGCCCGTCCTTCATGCCTATGAGGAGGGTGGAGGAGGCTCAGAGCCCGTGTGGCGCTTTGGGGTGAGCCCCCTGCGCCATCCAGCCCCTGCTCACCTTTATCCAGGTGCACGCTGAGGATTTTCTTCTCTCGCACCACCTTGCGGCCGTTGCAGGTGAGGCAGCAGTCACGGGGCCGGATCCACTCGCCCTGGCCCTGGCACTGGGAGCACACGGTCTGGATCTGCTGGATCATGCTGGGCCCCAGCTGGTGGATGCGAACTTCCATGCCCGAGCCGTGGCACTTGGGGCACCTCCTCTGGGCGCCCTCCCGCACCCCGCAGCCTGTGCCAGGGGGGGCAGGGGGTCAGACACTGGGGTAAGGGGGTGCTGGGGCAGCCCCTCAGGCCCTCACTCACCTCCACACTTGCGGCAGATGATGTTTTTCTGCAGGGACAGCTTCCGTGTGGAGCCGTTGTACAGATCCTCCAGCGACACCGAGAGCTGGTGCACCACTGTCTTCCCTGGGCGTGGGGAGAGCCTGGCTCAGCACCAGCCTTGTGCCACCCCCCCTGCCACGGCCACACGGGCACTGGACACCGCTCAGGCTCACCAGGTGAGCCAGCCCTGCTCCTTCCTCAAGGACAGCGGCAGGGACAGGGCAGGGATGGCTTCACTCTAAGCCTGGATGCCACCCTGGGGCAGTGCTGGGTCCCCAGCGTGGGCAGGGCACGGCTCCCACCCCAGGGCTCTCAGCCACCCCCAGCTGCTCCAGCTGGAGTGGCTGGGATGACTCCCTTGGCCTCCTAATCGCCCTGCAATTAACTCCTGCCATCTCAGCAAGAAGCTGACGGAGTCACCGTGTCCCTGTGACCCAGGCCCGAGTCACCGGGCTGGCCCCGCGTCCTGCTGCCACCCCGGGGCTGCTCCGGTGACTCAGCCCAGCCCCGGGGCCGGGGACGGCGGGGGGGGGGGGGGAAAGCCGGGACAGGGACAGGGAAGGGCCCTTTGAAGAGAGGCAGGTGGAGAAAGTAATGAGGGTGGTGAGGAGCTGCAGCGGGCTGTGCCGCAGGGGCAGAGACGGCCTGGGGAGCCTGGCTGGATCCCCTGAGCCAGCTCTGTGCTGGGCACCAGCATCCTGCCACCCCTGTCCCAGCAGGGCCATCACCCCTGAGACAGTGCCATGCTGGGCACCAGCACTGACACACAGGGTCCCAGCAGGGCTGTGACCCTCTGAGCCCATGTCACACTGCATTTGGGTGCCAGCCCTCTCCCACCAAAAGGTCCCATCAGGTTTGTCACCTCCTTCAAACCAGTGCTGTGCTGGGCACCAACCCCCTCCCACCAAGAGGTTCCATCAGATTTGTCACCTCCTCAGTGTGCTGGGCACCAGCCCCCTCCCACCAAAAGGTCCCAACAGGTTTGTCACCTCAGTGTGCTGGGCACCAGCCCCCTCCCACCAAGAGGTGCCAGCAGCTTTGTCACCCCCTGAGTGAGCAGCACACTGGGCACCAGCCCCCTCCCACCAAAAGGTCCCAGCAAGTTTGTCACCTCCTCAGTGTGCTGGGCACCAGCCCCCTCCAGCAAGAGATGCCAGCAGCTTTGTCACCTCCTCCTGTCACCTCCTGAGTGAGCAGCATGCTGGCCACCATCCCCCTCTCACCCAGCCCGGGCTCACGGCGAGTCCCTCCCCTCCTCAGCCCCTCACCTCTCCTGTCTGCCCGGCCACGCATCCTCACTCCCCCTCCAAAGAAGAGGTCGAAGATGTCCATGGGGGAGCCGAAGCCGCCGCCTCCCCCGCGGCCCCCCAGGCCTCCCTCCTTCATGGCACGCTCGCCGCCGCGGTCGTAGAGCGCCCGTTTGTGGGCGTCCGACAGCACCTCGTAGGCCTGGGAGATCTGCTTGAACTGGGGAGGGGACAGGGGGGTCAGCTGGGCATGGGGGGCTTGGGGAGGGGGTCAGGGGGGCCGCACGTACCCGCTCGCCCTCGCTGGGGTTCTTGTCGGGGTGGTAGCGCAGTGCCAGGCGCCGGTACGCGCGCTTGATCTCGTCCAGGCTGGCGCCCGGCCGCACGCCCAGCAGGTCGTAGTAACCCGTCTCCTTCACCATCTTCCCGGCTGCTGTGACCTGCTGGGACAGGACAGGGCTGTGAGCCTGGCACTGCCAGCCAGCCTGAGCTCTGAGTGAGCCCCAAAGCCCCGCTGAGCGAGCGCTGCTGGAGCCCTGCCTCAGTTTCCCCGCAGTGTGACAGCGGGCGGTGACAACAACGCGACAGACAGACACCACACGGGGCTCCTGCAAATGGACCCCAAAAGGCTCCTGCAAATGGACCCACCCCAAAAGGCTCCGGCAAATGGACCCCAAAAGGCTCCTGCAAATGGACCCCAAAAGGCTTTGATCCCTGCTCCTCCCCTGCACAGCCCTGCCTCAGTTTCCCCGCAGTGTGACACAAGGTGGTGACAACAACGCGACAGCCAGACCTCACATAGGGGTCTTGCATGTGTGTGGGGATGGACCCCAAATCCTGTCCCCACAAAAGGCTTTGATCCCGGTTCTCCCCCTGCACAGCCCTGCCTCAGTTTCCCCGCAGTGGGACACAAGGTGGTGACAACAAGCCCACACAGGGCTCCTGCAAGTGGACCCCAAGTCCCGTCCCCAAAAAAGGCTTTGATCCCTGCTCTCCCCCTGCACAGCCCTGCCTCAGTTTCCCTGCAGTGGGACAGAGAGGGGTGACAACAACGCGACAGCCAGACACCACACAGGGCTCCTGCATGTGTAGGGGTGGATCCCAAATCCCGTCCCCCTCAAAAGGCTTTGATCCCTGTTGTCTCTCATGCACAGCCCTGCCTCAGTTTCCCCGCAGTGTGACAGGGGGCGGTGACAACCCCACACAGGCTCCTCCAAGTGGACCCCAAGTCCCGTTCCCCCAAAATGCTTTGATCCCTGCTGCCCCTCCTGCACAGCGGGTGACAGGGGATGTCCGAACCGGTGCCACCGGGGACAGCCAGGCACCGCACGGGGGTCCGGCAAGGAGGGGCGGGCTCGGGGGTGCCCGGTCCCCCCCGGGCCATGTGTCACAGCCGATAAGCCCCGCGTGGGGTGGGGACACGTTTATCGTGCGACACGGGGGGACGCGGGGAGCGCCCGGGTAAATAACCCCCGCTTCCCACTCCGGAGCGGCTCCCCGGGACCGCAGCGGGGACTGTCCCCCGGGGCCGGTCCGTCCGGGGCAGTGCAAGGCGGGATCCCCTTGGCTGGAGCGGGGTCTGTCCCCCGAGCCACCCGGGACCAAGGCTGGGCCCGGGACCTTCGAGCGGGGTCGCCCCAGCCCAGGAACCCCGTGAGGGGCGGTTCGGCCCCGCGGGTCGCGCACCGGGGGTACCGGGCGGAGGTGACACGGTGACAGCGCGTCCACAGCCCGGGATGCCCCCACACCGCACACCGGAGCGGCGGAGCGGAGCCCAGCCCGGTACTCCCGGAGGAGGGGTCGCCTCAGAGCCCCCCCCGAGCCCTGCAGGCCCCCAGGGCACCCCGAGGAGCCGGCTCGGGGCTGTGCGGGCCGGGCCCCGGTTGACACGGGCGGGGCGGGGGTCTCGGGGAGGTCGAGGAGAGCTCGGGGGGGTCCGGGGGTCGCGGCGGGGTCCCGGGGCCGCCCCCCCGCCACTCACCACCGCCGCCGCCGCTCCGCCGCCGTCTCCGAACTCTCTGGAAGCCGCCGCACTAACCCCGCCCCCGCCGCGCCGCACGCCGCGCCCATTGGTGGAAACGCCCTCCTGAGCCCGCCCATCACCCTGCGGGCCCGGCGCTGATTGGCTGTAGGGGCGGTGCTTGCCCGCTCGGAAGGCGGGGCGCCGCTTCGCGTTGCGATTGGCTGAGACAGCGGCTGGGTGTTGACTCCTTGTCTCTCATTGGCTGGGAGCGGGTAGCCAATCAGAGGGGAGAGTGCTGAGTGCAGGTGCGGCGGGAGTCCGGCAGGGGGCGCGCGGGGCGCGCGGAGGGCGGGGCAGTGGGCGGGACCAATGCAAGGGGTGGGACTAATAGGGCGTGACGTCACGCGAGGCGTGACAATTGGGTGTGACAGTGGGCGTGGCCTGAGTGGGGGGACATGGGGGTGACACTGGGGGAGTTTCGGGGTGCTGGGGTGGGGACACCGGGAGTTCTGGGTGGGGTCACGGGAGAGGCTCGAGGGGCTCCCGGGGGTTTCGGGGATCCCAGGGGCTGTTCCGGGGGTCCCGGATGGTCACAAGGGGGTCCTGAGGAGGATCCTGGGAGTCCCAGTGAGGGTAACCAGAGCAAGGAATCACGGGGGGGGTCCCAGGGGGTCCCTGGCAGCCCCAGGTTCCTTCCTGGGGGTCCTAAAAGGGTGATGGGGGGGGCCTGGGGAGCTCACACTGAGGGTGGGGGGCCCCGGGGGTTTCTGCTCTGCCCCCCCCGTGCCCTGGGGGTGCCCAGCAGAGCCTTTCTGGGTGTTCCTGGTTGTGCTCCCCCTCCCCAAATGGGGTTTGTTAGCAGGAGGGGGAGCAGGAGTGGGGAGGGGTCTGAGGGATGAGCTGGGGGGTCTGAACTGGGGAACCAGGGCCTGTCTGGGGGGGCAGAACTGGGGGGCTGGGAGGTGGCCAGGGAGCAGAACTGGGGTCTGAACCAGGGGTCACAACTGGGGGGCTGGGGTCTGGCCAGGGGGAGTAGAACTGGGGTCAGAACTGGGGGTCTGGGGTCTGTCCATGGGCCTGAATTGGGGGGCTGGGGTCTGTCCAGAGGGCAGAACTGGGGGGCTGGGGTCAGAACTGTGGGTCTGAGGTCTGAACCAGGATCTAGGACTTTCCCATTCCCTTTGTCCCCACTCAGCTGGGGCAGTAGGGGGGTCAGGGTCTCCCCCCAGGGCTGCTCAGGCATTTCTGGTGCCCCCCTGAGCCCCCACCGTGGCCTCAGGCCAGGCTGGGCCAGGCTCTGACCTGGGACCCCTGGGGAGGAGGAGGAGGAGGAGGAGGAAGGTTCCAGAGGTTCTGGTGGGCTTTGGGGGTGCTGGGACCCCCTGCCACCCCCTCCCCGAGCTCCAGCCCAGCCCTGCTGCCCCCCCCAGCCAGGTTTGGCCAGGCTGGGCCCCTCTGGCTCGGGGGGGGGGGGTCAGGGTGGGCTGGGGGGGTCCCACAGGGATCAGTCCCCCCCTCCCCCGGCTGAAACCCAAGCCCTGGCGGCAGCTGCTGCCCCACAGGAGCCCCGGGGCAGCTGGGCCCGGAATCCCAGAGAATTCCAGCCTGAGGAGGTGCCCTTGGGCACTGGGAGGGGGCAGGGGCTGGCATGGGCACCCCGAACTGGGAATGGGGACTCTGAACTGGGAATGGGGGCTCTGAACTGGGAACGGGGGCTCTGAACTGGGAATGGGGGCTCTGAACTGGGAATGGGAGCTCTGAACTGGGAACAGGGGCTCTGAACTGGGAACGGGGGCTCTGAACTGGGAATGGGGACTCTGAACTGGGAATGGGAGCTCTGAACTGGGAATGGGAGCTCTGAACTGGGAATAGGGGCTCTGAACTGGGAACAGGGGCTCTGAACTGGGAATGGGGACTCTGAACTGGGAATGGGAGCTCTGAACTGGGAATAGGGGCTCTGAACTGGGAATGGGCTCCTCAAACTGGGAATGGGAGCTCTAAACTGGAAATGGGGTCTTAAAACTGGGAATGGAGTTTCTAAACTGGGAATGGGGATTCTAAACTGGGAGTGGGGTCCCTAAATTGGGAATGGGGTCTCTCAAATGGGAATGGGGATTCTAAACTGGGCACAGGGTTCCCAAACTGAGAGTAGGCTCCCTGAACTGGGAATGGAGTTTCTAAACTGGGAATGGGGATTCTAAACTGGGAATGGAGTTTCTAAACTGGGAATGGGGATTCTAAACTGGGAATGGAGTTCCTAAGCTGGGAATGGGGATTCTAAACTGGGAATGGAGTTCCTAAGCTGGGCACATGGTTCCCAACTGGGAATGGGGTCCCCAAACTGGGAGCAGGGTCCCCAAACTGGGAGCAGGGTCTCATAGGGTTCCCAAACTGGGAATGGGGTCCCAAACTGGACACACAGTCCCCAAACTGGAACTGGGAAAAGGGTACCCAAAAGTGAAAATGGGAATTCCAAACTGGGAAAGAGGTGCCCAAACTGGGGAAATGGTATTGAAACTGGGAATGGAATCCCCAAACTGGCCACAAGGTTCCCAAACTGGGGATGGGGCCCTTAAACTGGGAATGGGGTCCTTAGACTGGGAATGGAGCCCCCAAACTGGGAATGGGGACTCTGAACTGGGAATGGGGTCCTTAAACTGGGAATGGAGTCCCCAATACTGGGAGTGGGGGCTCTGAACTGGGAATGGGGTCCTTAAACTGGGAATGGAGCCCCAAACTGGGAATGGGGGCTCTGAACTGGGAATGGGAGCTCTGAACAGGGAATGGGGTCCTTAGACTGGGAATGGAGCCCTCAGACTGGGAATGGAGCCCCCAAACTGGGAATGGAGTCCTCAATACTGGGAGTGGGGTCCTTAAACTGGGAAGGGGGTCCCTAAACTGGGAATGGAGCCCCAAAGTGGGAATGGAGCCCCAAACTGGGAATGAGCCCCAAACTGGGAATGGAGCCCCAAACTGGGAATGAGCCCCAAACTGGGAATGCGCCCCCAGCCCCACTGTGGGAGCTGTTGGGGACAAGGGGCTGGAGCCAAGGGCCCTTCCTGTCCCTTCCTGTCCCTTCCTGTCCCTTCCTGTCCCTTCCTGTCCCTTCCGGTCCCCTCCTGTCCCTCCCCAGCTGGATCCGGTGGCCAGTGGTGACTCAGGGCTGGCTGCTGTCACATCCTGTCCCCAGCACGTGCCCCTGGCCTGGCACCGTGCCCCCCAAACCTCCCCTGGGCACTGGGACCGGGTTTGGCACAGGGCTCAGGGCCAGCCCTGGGGTGGGGGGACACGGCCCCACTGTGTCACCGTGTCACCTGTGCTTGTCCAGCTGTCACCTCCATGCTCGCTGTGCCCATCCCTGATGTCCTCCGGGCGGTACAGAAATCAGGGGGGCTCTGGGGGGGCTCCTCCTCTCCCCACTGTCGGCTCATCCCCATCCTGGCTGTGGCTGGGTGAGAAGGGAAACTGAGGCACGGTGCTGCTGTGTGCGAGCTGGGGCTGGGGTTTTTCCCTACCCCGTGTGCCCATGTGCCACCTGCCCCGTGTCCCTGTGCCACACCCATGTGCCACACCCTATGTCCCTGTGCCACACCCCGTGCCTGTGTCCCACATTCCGTGTCCCTGTGCCACCCCTCCGTGTCCCTGTGCCACACCCCGTGTGCCCACACCCCGTGCCCATGGGCCACACCCCATGTGCTCCTGTGCCACACCCCGTGTCATTGTGCCACACTCCATGTGCCCCTGTGCCAATCCCATGTCCCTGTGCCACATCCCTGTGCCACACCCCGTGCCCGTGTCCCACATTCCGTGTCCCTGTGCCACCCCCACCGTGTCCCTGTGCCAATCCCGAGTCCCTGTGCCAATGCCGTGTCCCTGTGCCACACCCAGGTACCACCCCCATGTCCCTGTGCCACACCACTGTGCCACACCCTGTGCCCCTATGCCAATCCCGTGTCCCTGTGCCACACCCCTGTGCCAATCCCGTGTCCCTGTGCCACACCCCGTGTCCCTGTGCCAATCCCGTGTCCCTGTGCCACACACACGTGCCACACCCCATGTCCCTGTGCCACACCCATGTGCCACACCCCATGCTCGTGTGCCACGCCCCATGTCCTTGTGCCACACCCGTGTCCCTGTGCCACACCCGTGTGCCACCCCCCATGTCCCCGTGCCCCACCAGGGGCAATCACCACTCCAGGAATGGGGTAACGTTGCCCCAGGGGGAATTTGTGCCCCCAGGAATGGCAAACACCAACCCGGGGGGGGTGAATCAACCTGGGAACGGGAAGGCAGCCCCGGGGATTGGGGTGCATCACCCCGGGGGTGCCTCACTCTGGGGCTGCATCACCCCAGGAATCGGGGTGCATCACCCAGAAACCGGGGTGCAGTGTCCCAGAGATCAGGGTGCATCCCTCTGGGGACTGCATCACCCAGGAATCGGGGTGCATCACCCAGGAATCGGGGTGCATTGTCCCAGGAATTGGGGTGCATCCCCCATCAATCAGGGTGCCTTGTCCCGGGGATCGGGGTGCACTGTCCCATTAATCGGGGTGCTTTGACCCCGCAATCGGGGTGCATTGTCCCGGGGTCCAGCACCCCAGCAATCGGGGTGCATCACCCAGAAATCCGGGTGCATCACTCCAGGGGGTGCATCCCCCATCAATGGGGTGCCCTGTCCCATCAATAGGGTGCATCCCCCATCAATGGGGTGCATCCCCCATCAATCAGGGTGCACTGTCCCATCAATGGGGTTCATCCCCCATCAATGGGGTGCATCCCCCATCAATCGGGGTGCCCTGTCCCATCAATGGGGGTGCATCCCCCCCCCATCGGGGTACCCTGTCCCATCAATGGGGTTCATCCCCCATCAATCGGGGTGCATCCCCCACCAATCGGGGTGCATCCCCCATCAATGGGGGTGCATCCCCCATCAATGGGGTGCCCTGTCCCGGGGCTCCATCCCCCTCCCGCCGCTGACGGACGGCTCCAGGCGCGCATTCCCGGCGCGGTTGCCCCGGGCTCGGCCCCGGGGCAGCACCGGCCCCGCCCGGGGCTGGCAGCAGCTGCCGCCGAGCGGGGGCACGGCCGGGGCTGCGGGGTCACGGCCCGGCAGCTGGGCCGCCCCCCGAGCCCCCCGAGCCCCCCGGAGCCGATCGCAGCCGCCGGGAGCTATTCCCGGCTCTGACCCGGTGAAGGGCGGCCCCGAGGGGACCGAGCCGCCTCTCGCTGTGTCCCGGAGGTGCCACGGGACGGGACAGCGCTGTGGGGATGGGGGCGTCACCCTGGGGTCACCCACAGCCCTGCTCCGCTCTCCAATCGGGATTTTGGGGTGCTGTCGCTGTCAGACATGAAACAACGCGAGCGCACACATTGCTGCTTTCAAGGCAAAAAAGAGAGGAGTTTAATTCTGACTCCAGCATTCTAAAAGTTGACAGTGGGTTGGAGGGTGACAGTGCCACCTCTCCAATGACAGCACACAATCCAACAGTTCATTAAATTTCTCTTCTTCTATAAAAGAATGCAAAACAATAAGTTATTTACAGAAAGTGTGTGAGAAAGTTCGTTACAAGAATGTATTGTAAATTTAATGTACATTGATGAATGTAAACATCAAAAAGCTTAGAAAAATCTTAAAAAATCAGAGCAACAGGGTCCCTGTTATAAGGATTGTGGTTATTAACAGGGTTCCTATTAACAGGATTGTCCCTGTTGTAGGAGCTTCTTCAAACCAGGTCTAATGGGCTCTTGGAGTTCTAGAACACACCCAAGACAGCTCAGCTACCCTTGGAGGCATAAAAATTGTTGTTTTCAAGGCAAAAAAGAGAGGAGTTTAATTCTGACTCCAGCATTTATGGATTTCTAAAGGTGACAGTGGATTAGAGGGTGACAGTGCCACACAATCCAACAGTCCATTAAATTTCTCTTCTTCTATAAAAGAATGCAAAACAATAAATTTATTTACAGAAAGGGTGTGAGAAAGTTCGTTACAAGAATGTAAACGTCAAAAAGCTTAGGAAAATCTTAAAAAATCAGAGCAACAGGGTCCCTATTATAAGGATTGGGGTTATTAACAGGGTTCCTATTAACAGGATTGTCCTTATTACAGCAGCTTCTTCAAGCCAGGTCTAATGAGCTCTTGGAGGTCTAGAACACACCCAAGATAGCTCAGCTACCCTTGGAGGCATAAAAATCAGCAGGGTGGCTTCTGTTGCATTGCTGGAAACAAAAAGGTTTAATACAAAGCGAAATAACAAACAGAAAAACCAAGCTAAGAGCCAGAGGTTCTTGGTTTTATCGAAACACCTCACAAAAGTCATTAATTTCTGTGCTCATATCCTTTTCTAGTTAATTGCCCAGGCAGATTTTTCGGCTTGTTTCATTAGCTATCTTTAAATTTGAAGTCCCCTAAGTATTGTGAGGTGTCTTTTCACTTAATGGAAGAGAGAAACTTCTGAGCCTCTTTCAAACATCCAAATCTCAGCGCTGATTGGTTTGACCACAAAAACTCACTTCCTTTTCTAAACCAGGGCGCTTTTTGAAGGAACAAAGGATAATTTTATCACTCCACCCACAAGAAGCTCACTCCTACAATGTCCCCACCGCGCATCCCCCTCGGCTCTGGCGGCCCCAGCCCAATCCCCTTTTGGGGAGGGGGAGTGGGGGCTGCCCGAGCCCCTCCCGCTGTATTTTTAGTCCTTTCCTTATAAGGTTCCCACGAATTTTGGGAGCTGGGAGAGGGATGAAGTCATGGCTGAGGTCATCCCGCCTCTCCCCCCTCCCTGGCCCGGCGCGGGCTCACCCCACAGGGAGCTTTTTGTGCGGGCTCCATTGAAATCCCCTGGCCCAGGCTGGCAGGAAACAAAGCCCTGCCCTGGCTGGCGGGGGCCCAGGCTGCGGGGGGGCTCCAGGGGCTCTCAAAGCTCCAGCCCAGGCAACAATTGGCAGCTCCCCCCCCGCCCCAGGCCCCCGGGACCCCCCCTTTGCACGCTCCTGTGTCCCGGGTGTGAGCGGGGTTTGAGGGCAGGGCGCTGGCACTGCTCTTTTCAGCCCCCCCCAAATCAGCGTGGTCCCCAAAATCTGCCCGTGTGCACCCCCCCAGTGGGTGCTGCCCGTGGGGCCTGAGCACCCTGCTTGGGTCTGATGGGATTTGGGGTCAGGGGAGCGAGCTGCAGCCCCAGGCAGGGCGGTCATGGGGTGACCCAGGCACCTGTGTCCCCCCCAGGGTCACGTTTGGTTCCCCCAGGGTTGTGTTTGGTACCCCCAGGGTTGTGTTTGGTTCCCCCAGGGTCACGTTTGGTCCCCCCAGGGTCGTGTTTGGTACCCCCAGGGTTGTGTTTGGTCCCCCCAGGGTTGTGTTTGGTACCCCCAGGGTCACATTTGGTCCCCCCAGGGTCACGTTTGGTCCCCCCAGGGTCGTGTTTGGTCCTGTTGTGGTCACACAGTGCTGAGGGACAGCCCAGGTCCCACTGGGAGCACTCCTGATCCCATGAGGGACATCCTTCATCTCACTGGGAACAGGCTGGGTCACATCAGGGACACACTCTGTCCTGTTGGGGACACACTCAACCCCTTTGGGGACACTCTTGGTCCTGTTGGGGACACATTTGGTCCCACCATGACAACCTTGCTCCTGCTGGGACACACTCAATGCCTTTGGGGACACTCTCGGTCCTGTTTGGGACATTCTCAATCCCTTTGGGGACACCCTCAGTCCTGCTGGGGACATTGTCTGTCCTGTTGGGGACACATTTGGTCCCTCCAGTGACACCTTTGCTCCTGCTGGGACACACTCAATGCCTTTGGGGACACTCTTGGTCCTGCTGGGGATACTCTTGATCCTGTTGGGGACATTCTCTATCCCTTTGGGGACATTCTTAGTCATGTTGGGGACACTCTCGCTCCCGTTGGGGACATTTTTTTGTCATGTTGGGGACATTTTTGGTCCTGTTGGGGACATTTTCAATCCCTTTGGGGACACTCTCAGTCCTGTTGGGGACACTCTCAGTCCTGTTGGGGACACTCTCAATCCCTTTGGGGACACTCTCAGTCCTGTTGGGGACATTTTTGGTCCTGTTGGGGACATTTTCAATCCCTTTGGGGACACTCTCATTCCTGTTGGGGACATTTTTGGTCCTGTTGGGAACATTTTCAATCCCTTTGGGGACACTCTCAGTCCTGTTGGGGACATTTTTGGTCCTGTTGGGAACATTTTCAATCCCTTTGGGGACACTCTCAGTCCTTTTGGGGACACTTTCAGTCCTTTTGGGGACACTCTCAATCCCTTTGGGGACACTCTCTGTCCTGTTGGGGACACTCTCAATCCCTTTGGGGACACTCAATCCCTTTGGGGACACTCTCAGTCCTGTTGGGGACACTCTCAATCCTGTTTGGGACACTCAATCCCTTTGGGGACACTCTCAATCCCTCTGGGGACACTCTCAGTCCTGTTGGGGACATTTTTGGTGCTATTGGGGACACTCTTGGTGCCGGTCCCTCGGGCACCGCCCAGACCCGGCTCTTCCCCCAAGGCCCCGGCGCTGTCCCCCATCCCCCCGGCTGGCTCCGAGCTTTCACCGCTTCCTCCCCTCCTCCTCCTCCTCCTCCTCCTCCTCCTCCTCCTCCTGCTGTGGGAGGAAGGGGCTCCCCTCCCCCGCCATCTGTGCCCCCTGATCGCTGTCAGCGCCGCAGGAATGCGGATTCATTTCGCCAGGAATGTCACCCCCCGCACGGCCCGAGCCGTCTCCGTCTCCTCCTCAGCATCCTCCACCCCCTTCCCGGGACCCCCCAGCTTTGGGGACCCCTCGGGGGGCTCGGGGGGCGCTGCTGCGGGGCTGTGTGATGGAACGCAGGCTCGGCGCCTGATTAAACTCATCACAAGGGGATTTTTTTAATTTTTTTTTTTTTCTTTAGGGTGTTTGGATCCGTTGGAGTTTCACCTTAAAAGGAATCTGTCGCCTTCAGGAGAGGAGGGGGCCGGGGCTTTCTCGGGGCTTTCTCGGGGGTTTCTCGGGGGGAGGAAGGCAGCTCGATGTCGGGTTCTTATCGCTTCTGGCTCTGAGCATCCCTGGGCGCGGGAAGCACCGAGCTAAATCGGGCACGGGGACGGGCAGGGTGATGCTGAGCACCCCCGCGGGTGCCAGCCATGCCAGGGCCACCCGAGTCAGCGTGTGCCCCGTCCGGCTGTGACTCAGCCCTTTGCCCGGCATAAAGGAGCCCGTTCTTTCGGCTGCGCGCTGATTTATGCGCCTCTCCCCACGCCCGGCTGCACAACGGGGCGATTGAGCCCCCTCGCAGCCCCCCCGTACCCACCGCCCTCCGGCTCGGGGGGTCCTCACGGCGTTGCGGTGGTTCCCGGGGCCGGGGTGTGCGGGTTGTGCCGTGCATCGCCATGGGGATGGGGGAACAATCCCCTGGGGGCATTGCCCTGGGAATGGGGGAGAATCCTCCTGGGGGCATTGCCCTGGGAATGGGGAACATCCCCTGGGAGCATTGCCCTGGGAATGGGGGAGAACATTGCCCTGGGAATCAGGGAAAACCCTTCTGGGGGCATTGCCCTGGGAATGGGGAACATCCCCTGGGAGCATTGCCCTGGGAATGGGGGAGAATCCTCCTGGGGGCATTGCGCTGGGAATGGGGAACATCCACTGGAGGCATTGCCCTGGGAATGGGGGAGAATCCTCCTAGGGACATTGCCCTGGGGGCTGAATAGTCCTGAGGGCTGCACCACCCTGGGAATGGGGCAACATCCCCTGGGAGCTGCAGTGGGAATGGGGGAACATCCCCTGGGGCATTGCCCTGGGAATGGGGAACAATCCCCTGGGGCACTGCCCTGGGAATGGGGGAGAATCCTCCTGGTAGCATTGCCCAAGGAATGGGGAACATCCTGGGGGCATTGCCCTGGGAATGGGGGAACAATCCCCTGGGAGCTGCAGCACCCTGGGAATGGGGAACATCCCCTGGGAGCATTGCCCTGGGAATGGGGGAGAATCCTCCTGGGGGCATTGCCCTGGGGGCTGAATAGTCCTGAGGGCTGCACCACCCTGGGAATGGGGCAACATCCCCCAGGAGCATTGCCCAGGGAATGGGGGAACATCCTGGGGGCATTGCCCTGGGAATGGGGAACAATCCCCTGGGGCACTGCCCTGGGAATGGGGAACATCCTGGGGGCATTGCCCTGGGAGTGGGGGAACAACCCCTGAGGGCTGCACCACCCTGGGAATGGGGAACATCCCCTGGGAGCTGCAGTGGGAATGGGGGAACTCTCCCCTGGGGCACTGCCCTGGGAATGGGGGAGAATCCTCCTGGGGGCACTGCCCTGGCGGGCTCCATCACCCTGGGAAAGGGGGAACACCCCCCTGGGGGCTGTATCAGCCTGGGGATGGAGGAACATCTCCTGGGAGCATTCCCTTGGGGGCTGCAGCACCGTGGGAATAGGGGAAAACCCTCCTGGGGCATTGCCCTGGGGGCTGAATCATCCTGGGGGCTGCAGCACGCTGGGAATGGGGCAACATCCCCCTGGGGGCTCCATGACCCTGGGAATGGGGGAGAATCCTCCTGGGGCCATGGCCCTGGGGGCAGCATTGCCCTGGGAATGGGGGAACACCTTCCTGGGGATATTGCCCTGGGAATGGGGGAACCTCCTCCTGGGGGCACTGCCCTGGGGCCTGCATCACCCTGGGGTCTGCATTGCCCTGGGAATGGGGGAAAACCCTCCTGGGGCATTGCCCTGGGGGCTGAATCATCCTGGGGGCTGCACCACCCTGGGGTCTGCATTGACCTGGGAATGGGGGAAAACCCTCCTGGGGATATTGCCCTGGGGGCTGAATCATCCTGGGGGCTGCACCACCCTGGCACTGGAGCAGCGTCCTGGGGTTGCAAACGCTGCCCACCCTCTGCCACCCTGCCCCCATCAGCTCCTGGTTGAACTCCAGGGCCTGCTCAACCATTTCCATGGCTCTGGGGGCTGCACCACCCCAGGGACTGTGGCCATGAAACTCCAGGGCTGTGCATTGTGCCAGAGATGGGGCAGCACCGTCCCACCCATCCTGCCCCCGGATCCTGCCCCCAGGATCCTCACCAGGGCACCATCCCAGCCCCCCCAGTCAGTGCCATCCCCAGCCCTGCTGCCCCTGCCCCAGAGTGAGGAGAGCCAGCCCTGAGGGGAGGATGAGGCTTTATTAAATTAATTTTGGGTACATCCAGCGTGGCTCAGCCCCCAGGGTCAGGCTGGGGGAGCCTGGGGTGATGTAGCCCAAAATGCTGAGTCCCAGGGTGCAGTTTGGGAGGGTCCCTAACCCCCAGCTGGACATCCTGGGGCAAATACTGGAGGGTTTGGAGAGGGAAGAGTGCAGGCAATGGGGAAACACAGAATTTAAATTAAATACTAGATGGGTTCCTCCAGGCAACCCACCCAGGAGGAAACTCAAAATGAAGCAGGAGTCCCAGAGCAAACACGAGAATTTGGGTGGGCTGTGAGGGTGCAACAGAACTTGGTGGTTCTTCACTCTGGAAAGGGGTGCAAAAATCCACACAAACACGTTAAAGACACCTGGGTCAGGCTGCAGAGCCTGGGGTGATGTAGCCCAAAATGCTGAGTCCCAGGGGGGGGTTTGGGGAGGTCCCTAAGCTCCAGCTGGACGTCCTGGAGGATTTGGAGAGGGAATCTTGCAGGGAACGGGGAAACACAGAATTTAAATTAAATACAGCCACGGCAACCCACCCAGGAGGAAACTCAAAGTGAAGCAGGGCAAACACGAGAATTTGGGTGGGCTGTGAGGGGGGCAACAGAACTTGGCCGTTCTTCACTCTGGAAAGGGGTGCAAAACATCCACACAAACACGTTAAAAACCCACAGGGAGATGGGGAAGCATCAGGAGCGGGTGGGACAGGGAGGGCACCGGGTTCCGGCAGGAAGGAGCTACCAGAAGCTTCTGTCACTCGTCCCCTGAGGAGCAGGGCTGCTGCTGGGCTCTGGGGCTCAGGACATCGTCCCCCAGAGCAGGGGACACGGGGCTCAGCTGCTTCGCCCTGAGGCTGCCGTCCCCCGGCTTGGTGGCAGCGCCATCCCCAGGGCTGGGGGCCGGTGCTGGCATCACCCCCGCGGGCTCTGAGGGCATCTCCTGTGCTGGGGCAGCGCTGGAGGTGCCGTTCAGCAGCTCCTCGGTGAATTCGGGCAGCTCCTCCAGGCTGGGCTGGCGGTGCAGCCCGTTCTGAGCCCGGAGCTCACCCTCCCGCACCGCCTCCGGGGCCTCCTGCACCGTGGGCTCCTCCTCGCTGGATGAGGAGAGGGAGGAGCCTTCCTCTGCATCCTGGGGGAGTTTGGGGTGTTCCTCTGCATCCCGGGGGAGCTGAGCGCCTTCCTCTGCATCCCGGGACAGCTCAGAGCCTTCCTCTGCATCCCGGGGGAGTTTGGGGTCTTCCTCTGCATCCCGGCAGAGCTCAGAGTGTTCCTCTGCATCCTGGGAGAGCTCAGAGCCTTCCTCTGCATCCTGGGAGAGTTTGGAGCCTTGCTCTGCATCCCGGGACAGTTCAGAGCCTTCCTCTGCATCCTGGGAGAGTTTGGGGTCTTCCTCTGCATCCAGGGAGAGCTCAGAGTGTTCTCCTGCATCCTGGCAGAGCTCGGGGTGTTCCTCTGCATCCTGGGAGAGTTTGGAGCCTTCCTCTGCATCCCGGAGGAGCTCAGAACCTTCCTCTGCATCCTGGCAGAGCTCGGGGTGTTCCTCTGCATCTCGAGACAGCTCGGGGTCTTCCTCTGCATCCCGGGAGAGTTTGGAGCCTTCCTCTGCATCCCGGCAGAGCTCAGAGTGTTCCTCTGCATCCTGGGAGAGCTCAGAGCCTTCCTCTGCATCCTGGGAGAGTTTGGAACCTTCCTCTGCATCCCGGCAGAGCTCAGGGTGTTCCCCTCCACCCCAGGAGAGCTCAGAGTGTTCCCCTCCATCCCGGCAGAGCTCGGGGTGTTCCCCTCCATCCCGGCAGAGCTCGGGGTGTTCCCCTCCATCCCAGGAGAGCTCTCTCCTGCCAGGACCCTGCCCAGCCTCTGCCACCCTCGCCCCCATCAGCTCCTGGTTGAACTCCAGCGCCTGCTCCACTATTTCCAAAATGCCCGAGGCTTTCATGAGCTCCACTGGCAGCTCAGCTGTGTCGGGGATGTCTGGGAGCACCTCTGGAGAGCCTCCCTGCCCCGGCGCAGGGCAAGGAGGGCTCTCACTGCCCACGGCTTCCTCCTCCATGCCTGGCTGCTCTTCCAGAGCCTTCTCTGCTTCATCAGGCACTGCCTGGGCCTGGCGCTCTGCTGTGGCCTCGGCTGTGTCATGGAGAGCCGTGCTGGGCTCATCCTCATCTTCTTCCTCCTCCTCCTCCTCCTGCCCTGCCAGCCCCAGCGTGGTTGTTGCTCCAGTGGCATCCCCCTCCAGCTCAGCTGTGCTGTGGAGCTCCTCGTCTGGATCTTCTGGCTGCTCTGATCCCTGCCATGCTGCAGAGCCTGTGGCACCCTGGGCTGGCTCACCAGAACCTCCTGCTGATGGTTCCACCATCCTAGGGCAGCTGGGATCTTCTTCTGGGCCTTCCTCCAGCTCAGCTGTGCCCTCCTCATCCTCTGGCACCTCGGGTTCCTCAGTGGGCACCTCCATACCCTCATCTGGATCAGCAGCCAGATCTTCTGGGTGCTCTGGTCCCTGCCATGCTATGGCACCCTGGGCTGGCTCACCAGAACCTCCTGCTGATGGTTCCACCACCCCAAGGCAGGTGGGATCTTCTTCTGGGCCTTCCTCCAGCTCAGCTGTGCTGTGGAGCTCCTCGTCTGGATCTTCTGGCTGCTCTGATCCCTGCCACGCTGCAGAGCCTGTGGCACCCTGGGCTGGCTCACCAGAACCTCCTGCTGATGGTTCCACCACCCCAGGGCAGCTGGGATCTTCTTCTGGGCCTTCCTCCAGCTCAGCTGTGCCCTCCTCATCCTCTGGCACCTCGGGTTCCTCAGTGGGCACCTCCATACCCTCATCTGCTCCTGCAGCAAGCGCCTCCAGGTGCTCTGTGCCCTCTGGCCCTGGAGATGCTTCCCCAGGAGCCCCCAGATCATCTTGGCCACCTTCAGCTGCTTCCACTTGAATTTCTTCAAAGTCCTCAGGGATCTCAGCTTCCTCTGAGCTGGACACCTCTTGGCTGGGAGCAGAGACCATGAAATAACCTTCCTCCTCAGCCTCCTCTTCCTCCCCTTCGGGGCTCTCTGGCACGCTGGCACTCGGTGGCTGGTCCCTCCCTTGCTGCCACCCTTCACCCTGCTGGGCTGTGGCACACACGGGAGCTGTCCCTGGGGTCTCCTCGCTGTCTGCAGGGCTTGGGCTGGGTGTCCCCATCATCATCTCCTCCCGGTAGAGGTGCAGGGGGGTGCAGTCTGGCAGTGTGTCCTCCAGCTCCACCCTCCTGCCCGTGCCCACCGCCAGCTCTGCGGCTCTGGGGGTCTCCTCTAGTGCCCACTCAGTGTCCTCACCTGGCACCTGCCCCGGTGCCACCAGCCCTGAGCTCTCCAGCTCTGCCAGCTCTGCGGCTCTGGGGGTCTCCTCTAATGCCCACTCAGCACCATCACCTGGCACCTGCCCTGGTGCCACCAATTCTGTGGGTTCTGTGTCTCTGGTGGCTTCCTCCAGTGCCCACTCACCTGGCACCTGCCCTGGTGCCACCAGCTCTGAACTCTCCAATTTTGGGGACTCTGGGTCTCTGGATGTCTCCTCCAATGCCCACTTGCTGTTCTCATCTGGCACCAGCCCTGGTGCCACCAATTCTGTGGGTTCTGTGTCTCTGGGGGTCTCCTCCAATGCCCACTCACCTGGCACCTGCCCTGGTGCCACCAGCTCTGCCAGCTCTGTGTCTCTGGTGGCTTCCTCCAATGCCCACTCAGCACTGGCACCTGGCACCTGCCCCAGCTCCCCCAGCTCTGGGCTGAGCCCCTCAGCCCCATCCTCACCCTGCAGCTCCCCTGGTTCCTGTGGAGCCTCTGCCAGCTCCTGGCTGTGCCCTGGCCCGGGGGCACCTGGAGGGGCTGGCTCAGGCCGTGCCACCCTGCCCTGCTGTGCCAGCTCAGCCTGTGCCAGCGCCTGCTGCTGCCTCATCTCCTGGCTCCTGGCATCTCCTTCATCATCCTCCTGGGCCTCCTCCAGCTCTGCTGGCCCTGAGCCACCTCCCTCCTCTCTTTCCAGCCTTCCTGCACTGCTCGGGGTGTCACCTGCCCAGGCTGGCTCCTCGGTGTCCCCTTCTGTCACCTCCCAGTCCTCTGGGCAGGGCTCTTGGGCACTGCCATCGTCAGCCCCCTGTGCCCAGGGCTCCTGTCCTGGCTCCGGCTCCTCCTGTTCCTCCTCTTCTCCTTCCTGCAGCTCCTCAGGCTCCTCTGGGGCTCTGCTGTCCCCCTCCAGGGTGTCACCTGCCTCTCCTGCCCCAAGATCTCCTGCCCCAAGATCTTCTGCCTCAGAGCCTTCTCCTGCCCCAAGATCTTCTCCTGCCCCAAGATCTTCTCCTGTCCCATGATCTTCTCCTGCCCCATGATCTTCTCCTGTCTTGGAGCCTTCTCCTGCCCCAAGATCTTCTGCCTCAGAGCCTTTTCCTGCTCCATAATCTTCTCCTGCCCCAAGGTCTTCTCCTGCCCCAAGATCTTCTCCTGCCCCAAAATCTTCTCCTGCCCCAGGGTCTTCTCCTGCCCCAGAGTCCTCTCCTGCCATGGGGTCCTGTCCCACCCTGTGATCCTCCCCTCTCAGCACCTCCCTGCTGGCCTCTCCCTTTTCTCCCTCACCACCTTCCCCTGTGCCCGTGTCCTCCCGTGCCACAGCATCTCCCTCAGCTCTCGTGGCACCCTCCTCTGCTGGGATGGCCTCAGGGGCACCCGAGGGCTCCTGCTCTGGACTCAGCTCCTGTTCCCTTCCCTCCTCTGCAGCCAGGTCCACCTCACACCTGGGCATTTCCTGCTCTGCATCAGCAGAGTCCTGCTCCAGGTGACCTTCTGTGGGCACAACCAGGTGGCTTTGCACAAGGACAGCAGCAGCGGCTTCCACTTCTCCGTGGGGACGTTCCTCTTCTTGCACGTCTGCTCTTTCTTCCTGGAAATCTCCCTTCTCCTCCTCCTCATCCTCTGAGGGGTGTGATGGCTCCGTGCTGGGCGTCTGTGCCTTCTCCTGCTCTGGTTTTTCCCAGCTGGTCTCTGTGTGGCCAGGCAGATCCTCATCCCCTTCCTGGGCCTCCATTTCTGGATCCCTTGGGCTCAGCACTGCAGGAACCTCCTCCTCTTCCTCCTCCTCCTCCTCCCAGGCTCCCAGATCTTCCTGGCTCCCCGAGGCACCCAAGGGAGGGTCCGTGCTCGGTGGGGATGAAGCTGAGTCCTGCAGGGTGCTGCTCTCTCCAGCCAGCCCCTGGAGCATCACCTCCTCATCCTCGGGGCTCTCCCCATCCTCAGATCCCTCCTGCCCTTCCCCAGGCCCCTCTGGCTCAGCCTTGGTGGGGAAAACGGGGCTGGGGGCATGGGTATTCCACGTGGAGCTGAGTGTGGGCTCCTCTTCAGGCTGAGCATCATCTCCCACCTCCTTGAGGGCATCCTCCAGCGCCTCACTGACCAGCTGGGCCGGGTACTGCAGCCTGTGGGCAGCTCCCAGGAGCTGCAGGCTGGCACTGCCACTGTCCCCTGAGGCTCTGGGCAGGGGACACTCCATCCCTGGGCTCACTGCTGCCTCATCTCCTCCTGGCCAGGCAGGACCTTCCCCCCCAGACCTCTCCTGCTCGGGGGAGAGGGGAAGGGAGGCTCTGCCTGCCTGGGGAGGGCTGGGAGTGGGAGCCCCCAGCCCTCCAGCCCTGCTGGCAGCGCTGCCATGGAGGGCTGAGGTGATTTTCTGGAGCTCCCTGGCGCTTTGGGGTGTCAGGGTGGCGCTTTGGGGGTGTTTTGTCACCCTGGGGAAGGGGGTGCAGGGCAGCACCCGCCTGCCCTCGGGGCTCGCTGGTGCCGCTTTGCCGCTGCTCAGCTCCAGTTTGAGATCTGCAAAGAGCAAGGAGGAACCATGAGCCTCTCCCAGCCCTGCCCTGGCTGCCTCTGGCTGCCCCCTCTCCTATTTTTAACCAGCTCCTTCTTGGAAAGTGGGAAATTCCTCCCTCCTGAGTGCAGCGGATGCTGCGGCTCCCGGGGGATTTGTGCCCAGCTGTCACAGACATCTTCTATCAAAAACCCTTTCCTTAGGATTGTTCCTCCTGAGAAGCTGAGAGGCCTCAGGAACAACATGGAACCAATGGTTATCTGCTGCTGTGGAATGCAACAGGTGCATCTGGGATTGGGCTCATGTGGTTGTTTCTAATTAATGGCCAATCACAGCCCAGCTGGCTCAGACTCTATCAGAGCCACAAGCCTTTGTTATCATTCTTTCTTTTTCTATTCTTAGCCAGCCTTCTGATGAAACCTTTTCTTCTATTTTTTTTAGTATAGTTTAAATATAATATACATCATAAAATAATAAATCAAGCCTTCTGAAACATGGAGTCAGATCCTCCTCTCTTCCCTCATCCTCACTCGCAGCTGCAGCCACAGCTGGGCCCTGCTGCTGGGTCAAGTGTGCAGGTGACAAAGCTTTCCTTGGGATTTTCATTTGGTTTTTTTTTTTGGGTTTGTTTTGAGGAAAAAGGAAATGCTCAGCTGGTTAGCGCAGCCCTCCGTCCTGTGCTGCCCTTCCCATGAAAGGAAGGGAATTAAAAACGAGGCAGAGGAGCAGATAAGGCTGGTGAAGGAGCAGATAAGGCTGGAGAAGGAGCAGATAAGGCTTATCTGGGATGTGAGCCCCGTGCCAAGAGCCACCCCCCTGGCCGCTGTTCACACCTTCCTATCACTGGCAGGAAAATGCAGGGAGATGTGTCTGAATCCGCATTTAAACACATCTAACCTCTAGAAATGTGTCTGAATCCGCATTTAAACACATCTAACCTCTAGAAATGTCTCTGAATCCGCATTTAAACACATCTAACCTCTAGAAATGTGTCTGAATCCACATTTAAACACATCTAACCTCTAGAAATGTGTCTGAATCCACATTTAAACACATCTAACCTCCACCAGGAAAATGTGTCTAAATCCACACTTAACCTCCCCAGGAAAATGTGTCTAAATCCAATTTAAACACATGTAAACCCCCCCAGGAAAATGCAGGGAAATGTGTCTGAATCCACATTTCAACACATTTAAACCCCCCCCCAGGAAAATGTGTCTAAATCCGCATTTAAACCCATTTAACCTCCCAGGAAAAGGTGTCTAAATCCACATTTAAACCTCCCCAGGAAAATGCAGGGAAATGTGTCTGAATCCACAATTAAACACGTCTAACCCCTCCCCAGGAAAATGTGTCTAAATCCACATTAAACCTCCCCAGGAAAATGCAGGGAAATGTGCCTAAATCCACATTTAAACACATGTAAACCCCCCCTAGAAAATGCAGGGAAATGTGCCTAAATTCACATTTAAACCTCCCCAGGAAAATGCAGGGAAATGTGTCCGAATCCACATTTAAACACATGTAAACCTCCCCCTAGAAAATGCAGGGAAATGTGCCTAAATTCACATTTAAACCTCCCCAGGAAAATGCAGGGAAATGTGTCCGAATCCACATTTAAACACATGTAAACCTCCCCCTAGAAAATGCAGGGAAATGTGCCTAAATCCACATTTAAACACATGTAAACCCCCCCTAGAAAATGCAGGGAAATGTGCCTAAATTCACATTAAACCTCCCCAGGAAAATGCAGGGAAATGTGTCTAAATCCACATTTAACCCCCCCAGGAAAAGGTGTCTAAATCCGCATTTAAATGCATCTAACCTCCACCAGGAAAATGTGTCTAAATCCACATTTAACCCCCCCCCGGGAAAATGCAGGGAAATGTGTCTGAATCCACATTTAAACATGTTTAACCCCCATCAGGAAAATGTGTCTAAATCCACATTTAACCCCCCCCAGGAAAAGGTGTCTAAACCCACATTTAAACCCATTTAACCCCCCCCAGGAAAAGGTGTCTAAACCCACATTTAAACCCATTTAAACCCTCCAGGAAAAGGTGCCTAAACCCACATTTAAACCCTCCAGGAAAAGGTGCCTAAACCCACATTTAAACCCATTTAAACCCTCCAGGAAAAGGTGCCTAAACCCACATTTAAACCCATTTAAACCCTCCCAGGGGTGGCACCGGGGGTCCCTTACCTCTCACCCCGTTGGTCACCCTGAATTCCCCAGCGGGCACCTGCAGGCGGCTGCTCTCGGCTTCCAGCAGCGTCCTGGGGGAGAGGAGAGGGGCTGGGGGTGCTGCGGGGTGCTGGGGGTTCCCTGTGCCCCCCAGGCTGGGTAAACTGAGGCACGGCTGCCTGTGCTGCTCTGGACACAGGGGGCATCAGGGTGGGTAAACTGAGGCACGGCTGCTTGAGCTGCTATGGACACAGGGCAGGTAAACTGAGGCACGGGTGCCTGTGCTGCTATGGATGTGCTGCTCTGGACACAGAATGTCAGGGCAGGTAAACTGAGGCACAGATGCTTGAGCTGCTCTGAACGTGGGGGGTCAGAGTGGGTAAACTGAGGCACAGGTGCTTGTGGCATCAGGGTGGGTAAACTGAGGCATGGCTGGTTCTGCTGCTCTGGACACAGGGCAGGTAAACTGAGTCACGGCTGGTTCTGCTGCTATGGACACAGGGGGCATCAAGGTGGGTAAACTGAGGCACGGCTGCTTGTGCTGCTCTGGATGTGCTGCTCTGGACACAGGTTATCAGGGCAGGTAAACTGAGGCACGGCTGGTTCTGCTGCTATGGACATAGGGTGTGAGGGTGGGTAAACTGAGGCACAGCTGCTTGTGGCATCAGGGTGGGTAAACTGAGGCACGGCTGCTTGTGCTGCTATGGACACAGGGGGCATCAAGGTGGGTAAACTGAGGCACGGGTTCTTGTGCTGCTCTGGATGTGCTGCTCTGGACACAGAGGGTCAGGGCGGGTAAACTGAGGCACGGCTGGATGTGCTGCTATGGACACAGGGTGTAAGGGCAGGTAAACTGAGGCACGGCTGATTGTACTGCTCTGGACACAGGGGGCATCAAGGTGGGTAAACTGAGGCACGGCTGCTTGTGCTGCTCTGGATGTGCTGCTCTGGACATAGGGTGTGAGATGGGTAAACTGAGGCACAGCTGCTTGTGGCATCAGGGCAGGTAAACTGAGGCACAGGTGCTTGAGCTGCTCTGAACGCGGGGGGTCAGAGCGGGTAAACTGAGGCACAGGTGCTTGTGGCATCGGGGTGGGTAAACTGAGGCATGGCTGGTTGTGCTGCTCTGGACACAGGGGGCATCAAGGTGGGTAAACTGAGGCACAGGTGCTTGTGCTGCTCTGGATGTGCTGCTCTGGACACAGGGTGTGAGAGCAGGTAAACTGAGGCACGGCTGGTTCTGCTGCTATGGACACAGGTTATCAGGGCAGGTAAACTGAGGCACGGCTAGTTCTGCCGGACACAGCGCGGGTAAACTGAGGCACGGCTGTTCTACCGGACACAGGGCAGGTAAACTGAGGCACGGCTAGTTCTGCCGGACACAGCGCGGGTAAACTGAGGCACGGCTGTTCTACCGGACACAGCGCGGGTAAACTGAGGCACGGCTGGTTCCGCTGCCCTGGCACGGCTCGGTACGGACCCCGACGGAGCCCCCCTCGCTGCCGTGCCCCGTCCCCTCCCCCCGAGGCCCGGATTAGTGTCCCCGCACGGTGACATCACGCTCGGCCGGGCAGGGCCAGCCCCATTCTCATGCTAATTGCTCCCCCCCACCCCGGTCCCTTTGTGCGGGGCCATCTGGAGGGAAGGGCCGCTCAGGGGGCACGGGGCTGTCCCCGCGGTGCCCCCGCCCAGCTGTGCCCGCCGCGGTGCCCACCCCGAGCTCACCTGTAGGTCGCCACTTCCAGGCTCAGGGACATCTTGAGGTGCATCAGCTGCTGCCTGTCCTCCAGCACCCGGGCGATCTGCACCCGCAGGCTCTGCTGCTCCTGCTCCAGCGCCTCCATGGCCAGCTGCGGGCACCACAGAGGGGTCAGGGGGGCTCAGGGTCACCCCCAGCCCTGCCCGAGCCCCCCAGCTCCCCGCCGGGTTCGGGATCCCCGCAGGATGCTCAGGGACAGGAGCCTGGAGCTCGTTTTAGCACCAGGGGTTGAGGATGGGGGAGAAGAGGGAGGAAAGGCCGGGGTGATTCACGGCCAGCAAGGGAAAGAAACAACTCCGTGGGCAGCTGCGGGCACCACAGGGGGGGTCAGGGTCACCCCCAGCCCTGCCCGAGCCCCCCAGCTCCCCACGGGGTTCGGGATCCCCGCAGGATGCTCAGGGATGAGCCTGGAGCTCATTTTAGCACCGGGGGCTGAGGATGAGGGAGATGAGCAGGGGATGGGGAGAGGGAGGAAAGGCCGGGCTGATTGGGAAAGAAACAACTTCATGGCTCTGCTGCTCCTGCTCCAGGGCCTCCATGGGCAGCTGCGGGCAGCACAGGGGGCGTCAGGGGGCTCAGGGTCACCCCCAGCCCTGCCCGAGCCCCGCAGACCTGGGCAGGGCTCGGTGGCTCTGCTGATCCCCGCAGGATGCTCAGGGACGAGCCTGGAGCTCATTTTAGCTCCGGGGGCTGAGGATGGGGCGGGATGAGGAGAGGATGGGAAGAGGGAGGAAAGGCCGAGGTGATTCACGGCGAGGGAAAGAAACAACTCCATGGGCACCACAGGGGGGGTCAGGGCCGCCCCCAGCCCCGCCGGTCCCGCGGACTTGGCCTGGGCAGGGGGCTCGGCTCATCCCCGCAGGAAGCTCCGGGACAGGAGCCTGGAGCTCATTTTAACACCAGGGGCTGAGGAAGGAGGAGATGAGCAGGGGATGGGAAGAGGGAAGAGAGGCTGGGCTGATTCACAGCGAGGGAAAGAAACGACTCCATGGGCAGCTGCGGGCAGCACAGGGGGGTCAGGGCCGCCCCCAGCCCTGCCCGAGCCCCACCGGTCCCTACGGGGCTCGGGATCCCTGCAGGATGCTCAGGGATGAGCCTGGAGCTCATTTTAGCACCAGGGGCTGAGGATGGGGGAAATGACCAGGGCTGAAAGGAGACGGGAAGAGGGAGGAAAGGCCGGGCTGATTCACGGCCAGCGTGGGAAAGAAATAACTTTCAGCAGAGCAGCGGAGGCGGCGGCATCCTCTGCCCCGGGACACCCAGGGCTGCTCCCAGGAGCTGGAACAAAGGGAGACCCTTCCCCGGGCAGTGGTGACGCCGCTCCCGGTATTTCCAGCCCGCTTCGCCTCCACCCTCCCTGCGCTGAATCGCTTTTGCAGCTGTCGGATCGCAGCTGCAGCGAACTCGCTGCGAGTTTGGGAGTTTGTCCTTCCCGCACACCGGGGGCGGCGGCGGGGCCGCGGCCGCCCCGGGATCCGCAGCCCGGAGCTCGGGCAGGGTGCTGGGGGAGCCCCCGGTGCCTGCTGCTGCCCCCCTGCACTTTGGTGGCCCCGGGTTTCTGTTGTCCCCAGGGACAGAGATGTCCCCAAGCCGCTTTGCTCTTCCTCCCGCCCTCCCCAGCTTCCTCTGCAGCTCCATCCCTTCCCTGGGGTTTGTTCGCTCTGTTCGCCTCCCCCCATCCATCTCCCGCATCTCTTTGCTCAGGGTCGTGTCCTGAGTGCCCACCCAGCCACCCCCAGCCCCTCTGCTGTCCCCTCTCCTGGGGATTTTCACTCGCCTGGAACTTTTCTGCCTCCCCGCGCTGCTCCTGCCACTGCCGGGCCAGGCTCTCCTCCAGCATCTCCTTGCGAGCTTTGAGCCCCGCCAGGTCCTTCTCCAGGTGCTGCAGCTGCAGCTGGCTCTGCTGGTTGTCCTCCACCGCCTTCCAGAGGTTCTCCTTGGCCTGGCACAGGGAACCTTCCAGCTGAGCCACCTCTGCCTTGTAGGTCTCCACCGCCCCTTTCCAGATCTCCGAGAGCCTCTTGGAGTAATCCTCCACCTCCACCGGCTGCAAAGCCACGGGGGCGCAGCGGAAACTCTCCAGGCTGTGGGAGAAAGTGGCGATCTCCTGGTCCAGCCCCGCTTTCTCCTCCTCGTGTACCTCCAGCAAGGCTTCCACCTCCTTCTCCAGCTGCACAGCTCTCTCCTTCAGCCAGATCTGCGCTCTCCTCTCCTCCTCCAGCTCCTTCCTGCTCAAGGACAGCTCCTTCTTGGCTTCTTCTCGGGCTGCCTGCTCCTTCTGGCACCTGCTTCTCACCTGCTGCACCTCCTCGTACAGGTTGTCCCTGGCCAGCTCGGCCGCGCACTTGTCCCTGAAGGCGACATCCAGCGCGTCCCGCAGGGCTCGCAGCTCCTCCTCGTACTTGGCCCTCCACGAGTCCCCGGCCGGGCCGCTCTTGCTGCTCTGGATTTCAGCTCGCAGCACCTCGTTCTCCTCCTCCAGGAACTTCACGCGGGCCAGGTACGCCTCCAGGCGCTTGTTGAGGTCCCACATCTGCAGCGATTCCTCTCGCAGGGCTCTCGGCCCTGCCAAACTCTCCGTGCTCAGCATGGCCAGGAGGATGCGGGGAGCAGGCGAGGCAGAGCGGGGGAGGCGGGGAGGGAAGCGAGTGCCTGCGAGCAGAGGGGAGCGCAGCTATTCATACCCTGCGCTGCCGAGTGGGAGGCCCCCGAGACCCGGGCGAGCAGCCGGATTTAACCCTTGCACAGCCGAGCCGGCTCCAACCCACGTGGGCTCCACGCTGAGCTCGGATTTCCCGGCCATGAGGAAGAGCAAGGTGCTGCTTCCAACTTCGGGAGGGTGATTTGAGGGCTTGGATCCTGTCCCTAAAGCCCGAGGGCCATGCCAGGGAGCTGGAGGGCTGCCGTGGGGCTCGGCGAGGAGCTTGGGAGGTGTCCAAGGGCGCTTGGCAGATGCTCAGCCCGGCTGCAGCATCCCTCAGTGGTGGCTTGTGTTGGGGAAGATGGAACAGGAAAGCCTTATAAATATGATTGTCTGGCAAAAGATTTTGAGAATATGGAAAGTATAAGCGAGATTGAAATGAAAGCAAGTTTTGAGATCCCTCAGTTACTGAACAACTGGAAAACAATGGTGTGGCTGGACTGAAGGTGATCCCCTTTTGATGGAACAACACCCTCTGCTTGCAGGCAGGCCCAAGGGGCAGAGCAGACCCTACAGCTTGGCAGAAGGGGCCCAAAGAGGAGTTTTTAGGGTCTAAAATGCAACACAGTGTGGTGATGTAATGATTCTTACAGGCTGTATGTAAATGCTGTAGGATTTGTATCTTGTACTAGATTGGTCAGTGAGAATTAGAATATTCAGCACAGAAGAAGATTCATGGTATTGTAATGGGAACCTCACTCTCTTACCCCTTTTTACTCTCTTACCTTTTTTACTCCTTTACTCTCTTTCCCTCTCATCCTCTCTCCCCCTCTCTTCTCTCAGTCCTGCTCCAGCTGTGCCTGGCAGCTCCCAGCAGGGCCCTGCACCCAGGCCCTTTGCAAAAACCCCAAATCCCAGCAGGGCCCTGCACCCAGGCCCTTTGCAAAAACCCCAAATCCCAGCAGGGCCCTGCCCCAGGCCCTTTGCAATAAACCCCAAATCCCAGCAGGGCCCTGCACCCAGGCCCTTTGCAATAAACCCCAAATCCCAGCAGGGCCCTGCACCCAGGCCCTTTGCAATAAACCCCAAATCCCAGCAGGGCCCTGCACCCAGGCCCTTTGCAATAAACCCAAATCCCAAAAGGCCCCTGCACCCAGGCCCTTTGCAATAAACCCAAATCCCAAAAGGCCCCTGCACCCAGGCCCTTTGCAATAAACCCCAAATCCCTGACCTGGCTGCAGAGATCTCTCCTCTCCATCTGTCCTGATGCTCCTACAGGCTTGTGAGCCCTGTCCTGCTCCAAACCCTGGGGGCTCAGAGCCCGCCGAGGGTCTCACACCCCCTTGATGTAGATATACATCAAAGTTCATGTTGGATCTAATAAATCTTTGCCCAAGAAATGTTCCATTGGAACTTTGTCTTTCAATAAATAAATTACATTTTTTTTGAAAGTGAGAGAAAAAAAAAAGAATAAAGGATAAAGTTGAGTTCTAATTCCAAACATCTGTATTAATTCAGACACTTTGGATTTACATCAGATAAATCAGGTGGTTCCACCATCATCTTCAAGTAAGAAATAAAATAAAGAAAGAAACAATAACAATATAAATAATGTAAAAAGAAATCATTAAAAACCACCCCTTTTGAGTTCCTGTTCACATTAATAATCGAATATATTTGGTTCCCTGTCCTAACTTCAGAGAACCTGGTAATATTTGTTAGGATTTGCATTTTTGACTCTATGACTAGCCAAAAGACCAGATTTCTTAAAGGTCTCTGAATCTTCATGAGACACAGAGAACATTCATTTATTTAATTCATCGGCACCTTTCTCTCACAGCCCTGGGGAGGCGATGGCTGCACCGAGGACACCCCTGGATCCATCCTATGGAAATCCCCCTGCAGAGCGAGCCCAGCTCAGCCGGTGCCTCCCCGGGGCGCTGCTTACAGCTGTGTCCAGCTGTGTCCAGCTGTGATCTTCCCTCTCTCCAGATGTGCGGGAGCCCAACGGGAGCAGCTCCTCCGAGCCTTGGTTTCCGTCAGAGCTTCCACCCCCTGCGCGGTCCAGCAGTCACGGCCGGCTATTTTTTTATGTTTAATTTCTTTGATTTTCTCTCTTTATTCACCCCAGATGACTTCTCTGGGGGAAGGGCGGCGCGCCGGCGAGGGGCGGAGATTCACAATTCCAAACTCGGGAAGGTTTTGCCGGAAAAAAAAAAAAAAAAGGAGCAGGAAAATGAGGAAAATGTCACTCGGTGGAGAGATTTGCCAGCGTTTTCTCCCTGGAGACGGCGAATTTTCCCACGGGAGGGTCCTCAGCAGGGCAAGGAGGACAGGAATGTCTCCTCCAGAGCTGTCCCACGGGACAGCTGGAAAGAAAAAGCAACGAGACAAGCAACAAGGCAAGCAACAAGGCAAGCAACAAGGCAAGCAACAAGACAAGCAACAGTCCCCTCTGCTGGCAAAGCATCCCCAGAGCCAACCCTGCACCGTCCGGGGGCTGCTGGGGACACGAGAGAGCAGCAGCAGCAGCCCCAGGAGGGTCGGGGCTGTCCCCTGGTGTCTGGAGCGGGGATGGAGCAGGGATGAGCTGGCTCGGGGTCCCCAATGGCATCATCTTTCCGGCTCATCTCCGGCCAGACATCCTGTCTGGCTCCTTGGCCCGGCTCTGGTTTGCCTCTCCCAGCCAGGATTGGAAGGAGCCCAGGGAGTGCTGAGGTTGGAGAATTGATCTGGGGTCTCACTGAGGCGATGCTGTGTGTTTGTCACAGGCATCTTTTATGGAAAATCTTGGGATTGTTCCTCCTGAGAAGCTGAGAGGCCTCAGGAATAAAATGTAACCAATGGTTATCTGCTGCTGTGGAATGCAACAGGTGCATCTGGGATTGGTCTCATGTGGTTGTTTCTAATTAATGGCCAATCACAGCCCAGCTGGCTTAGACTCTATCAGAGCCACAAACCTTTGTTATCATTCTTTGCTATTCTATTCTTAGCCAGCCTTCTGATGAAACCTTTTCTTCTATTCTTTTAGTATAGTTTAAATATAATAACGATCATAAAATAATAAATCAAGCCTCCTGAAACACGGAGTCAGATCCTCGTCTCTTCCCTAATCTGAAAACCTCTGTGAACACCGTCACATGTATTTTTATCTTCCTCCTCCTCCTCATTTCCATAGCACATCTGCCTCAGAGCTGCCCTTCCTCACTGCCTGCCTGCTCCCACTTTCCTCCTCTTCCCACCTGGCATGTCCAGGAGCCCCCAAAACTGCTGCAAAAAGCCCCCCAGGAGCTCTTGGCTGCACTGGGAGTGAGCATTTCCTTCCTCCCTCACCCTCTTCCTCCTCCTGCCTTTTGGGGTGCCTGGCCCCTCTCTCTCAGCCAGCAGCAGGATGGTGCAAACCCTGCAGCCCAGGGAGGGCTCAGGATGCCCCAGGATGGGGATTTTGGTGTCCCTGGGGGATGTTTGAGCTCAGGATGGGGATGTCTGTGCCCCGGGGGAGTTCTTGGGGTCAGAACCCCCTGGGAATGGGGGGTGGCAGCAGTGGCACAGCTGTATAGGAATGTGCTCTTTGTTGACAGAGTGACAAAACCATCTTTGTTTTGTTCCTTTTCGTTCCTTGTTTTTACTCCTTTAAAAAGGGAAAGAAGCCCAGAAGTTTCTCTTTTTGATTAGGTGAAAAAGGCATCTCATTGGTCTTGGAGGATTTCACTTCAAACTTAAGGACAGCTCATTGGACAGGAGCTAAGAAGTTTTGTTTGGGCAATTTCTTAGAAAAAGAAGAGAACAAAGACATTAATTGCTTTTGTGAGGTGTTTTACTGGAGGCAGGAGGGCTTCTTGCACTTGGATCGGTTTTTCTCTGTAAAAAGTTCGTTATTTTGCCTTTTATTAAAACCTTTTTGTTTCCAACACCGCCACGGAAGCCATCCTGCTGATTTGATGCCTCCAAAGGTAGCTGAGCTACCTCGGGTGTGAAATAGATCTCCAAGAGCTTATGGGACTCCTGGTACTGAGCTTTGTGGGGGTGGCAGTTTGAGGGTGCCCTGCAGCCCCAGGTGGGAGCTGGCACAGGGTGCCTGGCACAGGGTGCCTGGCACGGGCTGGACGTGACTTTGAGCAGGGCTGGGGGAGCAGGGGGAGGAGGAGGAGGAGGAGGAAGCACAGCTGGGCACTGAGGCCCTTCCAGCCTGAACACAGCTGGGGCTGGGGGGGCTGAGCTCCAGCATCTGCAGAGCTGCAGGAAGGGATGGGATCCTCTGGGGTGTCCCTGCTCCTCTGCTTTCTCTCCTTTCTCTCCTGTCTCTCCTCTCCCTTCTCTCCTGTCCCTTCCAGCAGCTGGGTGTCCTGTGGGGGTCCCTTGTGCCTTTCCATGCCCTTGGCTGCTGGGGAGGGCTGAGCCAGAGCATCTGCAGAGCTGCAGGAAGGGCTGGGGATCCTCTGGGGTGTCTGACAGGGGCTGTGCCCTGCTCCTGCCCATTCCTCTCCCTTCTCTCCTGTCTGCTCCTCTCCCTTCTCTCCCTTCTCCCCTGCCTGCTCCTCTCCCTTCTCTCCTGCCCCTTCTGCAAGCTGGGGGTCCTGTGGGGGTCCCCTGTACCTTTCCATGCCCTTGGCTGCTGGGGAGGGCCGAGCCAGAGCATCTGCAGAGCTGCAGGAAGGGCTGGGGATCCTCTGGGGGGTTTCACAGGGGCTGTGCCCTGCTCCTGCCCTCTCCTCTCCTGTAAGAGCCAAAATGAGAGATGTGGGGCTCCAGGGGCTCTCCAGAATGCAGTTTATTGTATCCAAAATGCAGTTTATTGTATCCAAGGTGTTACAGCAGTCCAGGGTCATGGGTGACAGAGCTGTGCCCACAGCTGTCAGCTCCAGCTGCAGGCAGGCCTGGAGACCCTTTGGTTTTGGTTACAATGCATTATAAACTTTCCTTTTGGTTACAAGGCATTATAAACTTTCCTTTGCTGAGCATCTTCACACAGTAGAACCAATCTCTACCTTAACATTTATCTCTATCCTATCATAACTGTTATAATTACCATATTCATGTCACTGTTCTCCAATCACTAACAGTCAGTACATTACAGTTTAAGCCAGAAGTTGTTTTTCAGTTTTCTTGCAGTAGAAGATTCTGAGACTTTTTTTCTACTTGCAGCATTTGCTGCCTTGTTTGCCTGTGCTATCTTTGTGCTTGGTAAAAACATCTTCTTGTTTGGGGTGGGTTTATCCTTTGCTCTAAGCCATAAAAACCCTTCTAACTAACATAAAATACCCTTGGCCTCCTTGCTTATCCAGTCAGACTGGCTCTGCAATTCTTTTCTTCTGTATCAAAACTTGCTTCCATCTCTATTCCTTCATCAGACTCTACATTTAAAATCTTTCAGCCAAACACACAGATCTGTGAGACTTTCCTGTCAAACTTTCACCCTTCCCAACATTCTTCCTTCTCCCCCGCCCCTTCCAGCTGGGTGTCCCAAGGACTGTGGCAGCACTCCCACAACTTTCCCAGGCACTGGCAGAGAAAAGGCTGTGAGAAGATCAGAGAAAAGAATGAGAAACAATTCCTGCCTTCACCTGCTGCACCTGCTGCTGTGAACATGGACAGGATGTTATTTGGGTGTTATGGAGTTTACCAAAGCGTGGTTTCTTAATTAGCCAGTTGGGTTGGAGACCAATTAGGTCCACCTGTGTCACCATCGTATTTTCTGAAAAATCCCCTTGCCCAGGGTTTCTCTCCTGGCAAGCTGGGAGGCCTCAGAGAAAAAGGAAACCAACATTATCTCATTTGCTTCTCCTGTGCTTTGCTGCTTTGGAATGTGGCTGGAGATTGTTTATCCAACAGATGAATTGTTTTAACTTAATGACCAGTCATGGTTAGGAGTTTTTTAATTAGGATCTTGTTAAGCCTTCTGTAAGATCCTTTCTCTATTCTTTAGAATAGCAGTAATATAATATAATATAATATAATATAATATAATATAATATAATATAATATAATATAATATAATATAATATAATATAATATAATATAATATAATATAATATAATATAATATAATATAATATAATATAATATAATATAATATAATATAATATAATATAATATAATATAATATATAATATCACCCTTCTAAGAACATGGAGTCACATTCTCAATTCCTCTTTCATCCTGGGGACCCTGAAAATGCCACATACCTGTATTGTAACTGTTTATAAAAGGAATGGATTTCTTAATAACAATATATTATAAATATTTTTATTAATAATATATAATAAAGATTTATAATAGTACACAATAAATATTATTAATAATATATAATAAAGAGTATTAATAATATGTAATGAATATTAACAATAATATATAATACAAGTTAATAATAATACATAATAAAGATTAATAATAATATATAATAAAGACACTGTGAGTGTGTGAGTGTGTGAGTGTGAGTGTGAGTGTGATTCCCATCCCCGTGCTGTGAGTGTGAGTGTGATTCCCATCCCCATGCTGTGAGTGTCAGTGTGAGTGTGAGTGTGAGTGTGATGCCCATCCCCATGCTGTGAGTGTCAGTGTGAGTGTGATGCCCATCACCATGCTGTGTGTGAGTGTGAGTGTGAGTGTGAGTGTGATTCCCATCCCCATGCTGTGAGTGTCAGTGTGAGTGTGATGCCTATCCCCGTGCTGTGAGTGTGTGATTCCCATCCCCATGCTGTGAGTGTCAGTGTGAGTGTGATTCCCATCCCCATGCTGTGAGTGTGAGTGTGAGTGTGAGTGTGATTCCCATCCCCATGCTGTGAGTGTGAGTGTGATGCCCATCCCCGTGCTGTGAGTATGAGTGTGAGTGTGATGCCTATCCCCGTGCTGTGAGTGTGAGTGTGAGTGTGATGCCTATCCCCGTGCTGTGAGTGTGTGATTCCCATCCCCATGCTGTGTGAGTGTGAGTGTGAGTGTGAGTGTGATGCCCATCCCCATGCTGTGAGTGTCAGTGTGAGTGTGAGTGTGAGTGTGAGTGTGATTCCCATCCCCATGCTGTGAGTGTGAGTGTGATGCCCATCCCCGTGCTGTGAGTGTCAGTGTGAGTGTGAGTGTGAGTGTGATGCCCATCCCCATGCTGTGAGTGTCAGTGTGAGTGTGATTCCCATCCCCATGCTGTGAGTGTGAGTGTGAGTGTGATGCCCATCCCCGAGCTGTGAGTGTGAGTGTGATTCCCATCCCCGTGCTGTATGAGTGTGAGTGTGAGTGTGATTCCCATTCCCGTGCTGTGAGTGTGAGTGTGAGTGTGATTCCCATCCCCATGCTGTGAGTGTGAGTGTGGGTGTGATTCCCATCCCCGTGCTGTGTGAGTGTGAGTGTGAGTGTGGGTGTGATTCCCATTCCCGTGCTGTGAGTGTGTGAGTGTGTGAGTGTCCAGCCCTGTGGCTGTGAGTGTGAGTGTGAGTGTGATGCCCATCCCCATGCTGTGAGTGTCAGTGTGAGTGTGATTCCCATCCCCATGCTGTGAGTGTGAGTGTGATGCCCATCCCCATGCTGTGAGTGTGAGTGTGATGCCCATCCCCGTGCTGTGAGTGTGAGTGTGAGTGTGAGTGTGAGTGTGATTCCCATCCCCATGCTGTGAGTGTCAGTGTGAGTGTGATTCCCATTCCCGGACTGTGAGTGTGTGAGTGTGAGTGTGAGTGTGATGCCCATCCCCGTGCTGTGAGTGTGAGTGTGATGCCCATCCCCATGCTGTGAGTGAGTGTGAGTGTGAGTGTGATTCCCATCCCCATGCTGTGAGTGTGAGTGTGATGCCCATCCCCGTGCTATGAGTATGAGTGTGAGTGTGAGTGTGAGTGTGATTCCCACCCCCCCCCGGCCATTCCCTCCCCGGAGCTGCGGCGCTGCCGGGGCCGCCTCTGCCGCCCGCAATTATTTCCCAGGGTGACAAATGATTAATTCAGCTCAGGAATGGAGCTGAGCCTTTTCTGCAAACTCACCCGAGCAATTCCCTGGCAGCTCCGCGCCGCCCCCCCGGCCAGGGAATGCTCCGTGCCAGGGAAAGTTTCAGCGAGATCTGCTTCAAAAAACCCCCGGTGCCAGCTGCTGGGTGCTGCCCCTCTGCCAACGGGCTGTGCCAGCTGCCCACCGGACCCCACCGGTGCCCAGAATTCCTGCAGGATTTTGAGGATTTGAGGCATTGCAGCCTAAAGATGCATCAATGATCCCGGCCCTGCCGCAGATGCGGGTAAACTGAGGCACGGAGCGGGCTCGGCTGTGAGCGCTGTTGCTGCCAGCCCGGCTCTGGCCGCTCCCACCACCCCAGCGGGGCTGGCAAAGTCGCCGGGCTCCCGCACCCACCTCGGCCCCGCAGCAAAAGGGGTTTTACATGACAAAGGCTCTGCTGGCTACCGGGACCCCCGCCCGCGGCCCCCTCCCCGTCCAGCCGGAGCTGCCAAATCCCAGGAATCACCGCCCCAAGGGCATTCCCGAGCCATGGAGGGGTCTGGGGGGGGACATCCCCATCCTCTGCTCCCCCACTTGTGCTGCATCGGGTTAACACCGGGCTGAGCATCGTCCTCATCATCCTCATCCTCCTCTCGTGCGGGCTTTGCCAGCTGCCAGGAGGGAGGGACGGGGAGGGACGAGCAGCCTGCCAACACGGTAGTATCTTTTTTTTTTTTTTCTTTTTTTTTTTCCCTCCTTCTTAATTAGGGGAAGGAATAAATATAAAAGGAGGAGGGAAAGGGGAAGGGAAAAAAAGCAAAAAAAAAAAAGAAAAAAAGCGGAGTGGAGGACACGGACACACGCACCACACACACAGAGAAGGCTCTTTTCTCGGTGCCTGCACTTATGCCTGGTGCAGCTCCGTGCCAGCCCTGCTGCCGAACTGCCCGCGCTGCCCCGGAGGAGCCGCAGCTCAGCCGCACGCCGGGCCCCGGGGCCGGGGCAGCGGCCCCAGACAGAGCCAGGTGAGCTGGGGGTACCGGGGAACCCCGGGGCTGCGGCCCCAGACCGAGCCAGGTGAGCTGGGGGTACCGGGGAACCCCGGGGCAGCGGCCCCAGACCGAGCCAGGTGAGCTGGGGGTACCGGGGAACCCCGGGGCTGCGGCTCCGCACCGAGCCAGGTGAGCTGGGGGTACCGGGGAACCCCGGGGCTGCGGCCCCAGACAGAGCCAGGTGAGCTGGGGGTACCGGGGAACCCCGGGGCTGCGGCCCCAGACTGAGCCAGGTGAGCTGGGGGTACCGGGGGTGCCCCGGGATCTGCGGTACCCCGGGATCTGTGGTGCCCCCAGAATCTGCGATGCTCTGGGGATCTGCGGTGCCCCCGGGATCTGTGGTGCCCCCCGGATCCGCGGTGCCCCCGGGACCTGCGGTGCCCCAGGATCTGTGGTGCCCCCGGGATCTGCGGTGCCCCCGGGATCTGTGGTGCCCCCCGGATCTGCGGTGCCCCCAGAATCTGCGGTGCTCTGGGGATCTGCGGTGCCCCGGGATCTGTGGTGCCCCCCGGATCTGCGGTGCCCCCAGAATCTGCGATGCTCTGGGGATCTGCGGTGCCCCGGGATCTGCGGTGCCCCGGGACCTGCGGTGCCCCCGGGATCTGCGCTTTCCATCCCGGTCTCGCCTTTCAGCTCCGCACGGGCAGAAAGCGAAAGGAGAGCCGAGCTGGCTCAGCTCAGAGGTTTCCCCGGGTTTTTCCCCTCGCCCCGTCCTGCCCTGCAGCGGGGGGAGCTCGGGGAGCTTTGTCCTTGTCCCCGACCCTCCCGAGCTCGGCTCCCAGCGTTTCTGAAGGGGGCGGCTCGGAGCGGCTCCGCAGCGCCGGGGGCACAGCGGGGGCTGGGGGGGTTCTGCCAACTTGGGAGGAGAAAGGAGTTTGGTGCTGCCCGGCTGCTGCAGCCTGGAGGAGCCTAGAACCCAGCCTAGAGCCCAGACTAGAGCCCAGACTAGAGCCCAGACTAGAGCCCAGCCTAGAACCCAGCCTAGAGCCCAGCCCAGAGCCCGGAGCCCAGCTCAGATCCCAGCCTGGAGCCAGCCTAGAGCCCAGCTTAAAGCCCAGCTCAGAGCCCAGACGAGAGCCCAGCCTAGAGCCTAGCTCAGAGCCCAGCTCAGAGCCCGGAGCCCAGCTCAGATCCCAGCCCGGAGCCAGCTTAGAGCCCAGCTTAGAGCTCAGCTCAGAGCCCAGCCTGGAACCCAGCCTGGAACCACCTCAGAGCCCAGCCTGGAGCCCAGAGCCCAGCCTGGAACCCAGCCCAGAGCCCAGCCTAGAGCCCAGCCCAGCCCAGCAGCAGGGCTCCGAGGTGCTGGGCACAAAGGGCATTTTCCGGGCTGTTTCCTCAGGAACCCCGTTTTGGGAGGGGGGCCAGGGGTCCAGGATGGGGCTGGTATGTTCCGTTTGTCCTGCAGAGTCCCTGGTCCTTGTCCCAAGGAGGCTGCAGCAGTGCAAAGGGAAACTGAGGCACGGAGCCGGGCAGGGCTCGGGCTCCCCCCACTCCTTCCCGTTGGTGTCGCTGCGCTGGGCTCGGGGCAAAGCTGCCAGGTCCGGGGGGTGGCTGGGGCGAGCCCAAGTTTTGGGATTTTGGGATTTTGCGATTTTGGGATTTTGCGATTTTGGGATTTTAGGATGGTTCTCCCTGTCCTCCCCCAGCTCTCTCTGCTGGTGTCCCAGCGCGGGAGGCAGGAAGGGGCAGGGGGGTGAAATATTTCAGGATTTTCACGGCTTTTTCCAACCCATCAGCCCCGCTGTGAACCCCAGACCCGCCGGGGGTGTCCTGGGGAGAGGGGAATTTTCCCGCAGCCCTTTTTTCCCCTCCCGCAGCCGGAACATTTCATCCCCAGGGCGAAGGGGCTGCCCTTGAGCATCCCTGCCAGGGACCTCTGCTCCTGTCACTTCTCCTGGCTCAGAACCTGTTGCTCTTCCTCTTGGCCGCCCGGGGGGGTGGGAGAATCCTCCCTGTGCCCATCCTGGAGCCTTTTGCAGGGCAGGGAGAGGCTGAGCGGGACATTTCAGAGCTGCCTTTCAGGGAATGGCTTCAGACTGGGCAAACTGGGAGACGGGGTGAGGTTGTGGTGGGAGGGGGGAGGTTGGGAGGGGGGCTGGCTCCCGGCTGAGCTGAAATCAGGGACCCGCACGCTCCATCCCGCACTACTGCCCCACCTCGTGCCTCAGTTTCCCCAGCAGAGGCCGGGAAGGCGGGGGTGGGTGTGCAAACCTTTCACGTGTGCGTGTGACACACGCGCTCCCCCAGGGCTCCGCCTGCCCGTGGGTCCCTGGCGGCTCCTGCGGGCTCTGCTCGCCCCGTGCGGGGCTCAATCCCCCCAGGGACCCTCCCCGCGCTCTCCCCTGCACAAGGAGCCCCTTTCTTCGGGGGGCTCGGGCTCCTGGCAGCTGCAGGGACCCCCCCTCCTCCTCCCCACCTCCTTCCGGCCTTTCAGCTCTGCCAGCTCCGCTGCCAGGAGCCCTCCGGGCACTCCCGGGGCTGGCACCGCCTGGCACGGCCCCGCTCCCCCCCGGGGACCCCTCCGGTGGCCGCACCCGCGGGGGTGGGCACGGATCCTGGGGGTTTGGAGCTCCGGGGGGACGGACACGGAGCAGCCAGGAGCGAGCGGGACAGCGGCTCCGTGCCGATCCCGTGCGGCAGCGGCGTGTCCGGAGCCCTTTGCCGGTGGGGATGGGGATGGGGCTGGAGCGGGGCCAGGCTGTGCCGGAGGCTGCTGACTCATTCTGCAGCTGAGCATCCCTGGAAAGGCACCGCTCTGCTCCCTCCTCCTCCTCCGGATCGCTGCGGGCTGGCAGGGCACCTTGGGAGCGGCGTGAGCAACATCACGTGGAGGGACGGGAGAAAAACCCCTCTGGAGATGAAAAGGGACACCGCAAACCCTTCTAAGGGACATCACAAATCCCTCTAAGGGACATCCACAAACCCTTCTAAGGGACATCACAAACCCCTCTCAGGAGATGAAAAGGGACATCACAAACCCTTCTAAGGGACATCACAAATCCCTCTAAGGGACATCCACAAACCCCTCCAAGGGACATCCACAAACCCCTCTAAGGGACCTCCACAAACCCCTCTAAGGGACCTCCACAAACCCCTCTAAGGGACATCCACAACCCCCTCTCCAAAAATAAAAAGGGACATCCACAAACCCCTATAAGGGACCTCCACAAACCCCTCTAAGGGACATCCACAAACCCCTTTAAGGGACATCCACAAACCCCTTTAAGGGACATCCACAAACCCTTCTCCAGAAATAAAAAGGGACATCCACAAACCCCTCTTTGGGGATAAAAAGGGACATCCACAAATTCCTCTCAGGAGATGAAAAGGGACATCACAAACCCTTCTAGGGGACATCACAAATCCCTCTAAGGGACATCCACAAACCCCTCTCTGGAGATAAAAGGGGATGTCCACAAACTCCTCTAAGGGACCTCCACAAACCCCTTCAAGGGACCTCCACAAATCTCTCTCAGGAGATAAAAAGGGGACATCCACAAACCCCTTTAAGGGACATCACAAACCCCTCCAAGGGACCTCCACAACCTCCTCTCCAGTAAAAAGGGACATCCATAACCCCCTCTCCAATGACAAAGGGGACATCCATAACCCCCTCTCCAGTAAAAAGGGACATCCATAACCCCCTCTCCAATGACAAAGGGGACATCCATAACCCCCTCTCCAATGACAAAGGGGACATCCTCTGGCACAGCTCCTGTGCTGAGGCCTGGCCCAGGTGCTGCAGCCCCAGGTGCTGCAGGTGCCACGTTCAAGGAGCCAGCTCTGAAAGCAGGGCCGAGCTCAGGGGAGAAAGGAGGAGCAGTGCTGTCCCAAAATAGATTTCAGCTCCATTTTCCACCTGGTTTCCCTCAGAAATGGAGGTTAGCTGGCCCTGCCACGTGCCTGCCTGTGTGTCTGTCTGATCCCGGCAGCTCCTGAGCTCTCTGGGACAACTGAGCCTCACGAGTTGCTGACATTATAATTATTCAACATTTTTTGGCTGCGCTTCCCTAGTCCTGCTCTCAGCTTTTCCCTCAGAATTTGTGGGTTGAAGGATTTTCCATTTGTGGCAAACAGGAAAAATACCCAACCCAAAAATCCAACCCCAAACCCCAAAGTCTGAGAGTCTCTGCTCATCGGGGCAGGGTGAAATTGGCTTTAACCCTTTCCACACCCCATTCCCAGTGCCAGCACCCACTCAGGGATGTGCACAGGAGGAGAGCAGACACTCCAGCTTGCCCAATTCCTGTGGAATTTTATCTCTTGGATTTCCTCCCCGGGATTTCAGGGCTGCTGTCCGCGCCACCACGGCGCCTTGGGGACGGGAAGAAAAGGTGCCAGTGACAAAAGCCTGCCTTGCCTGGCTGCCCAGGGGGTGGCACCAGCCCCCGTGCTGGAGCCTGGCCACGGCTGCCACGCAGGAGGGTTTTGTCCCTCACACAGAACCATGGGGCTGCATTCAAAATATCTGTCTGGAGCACAGAAAGCTCCTGCCTCGGCCCTGGCACCACTGGGCAGCCCAGCTTTGGCTGCCCCTGCTGGGAAGGGGACGTCTGTGGTCTGCACTGGATGGTTGATGCCCATGGGATGTGGTGCCAGGGGCTTTTTGTTGCTGTTGGGAGCTGTGCATGCACAGTGCCTTGTGCTGTGGGCTGTGCACCCGTGGGGTGTGGTGCCAGGGGCTGGGCACCCATAGTGTGTGGTGCCAGGGGCTGTGGACCCATGGTGTATGGTGCCAGGGATGTACACCCGTGGGGTGTGGTGCCAGGGGCTGGGTACCCATAGTGTGTGGTGCCAGGGGCTGGGCACCCATAGTGTGTGGTGCCAGGGGCTGGGTACCCATAGTGTGTGATGCCAGGGATGTACACCCATGGTGTGTGGTGCCAGGGGTGTACATCCATGGTGTGTGGTGCCAGGGGCTGGGTACCCATAGTGTGTGGTGCCAGGGAATGTATATTTGTGGTTCTAGGTGCTGTGTGTCCATGGTGTGTGGTGCCAGGGATGTATATCTGTGGTTCCAGGGGATGCCCATCCATGGTGTGTGGTGCCAGGGGTGCACATCCATGGTGTGTGGTGCCAGGGTTGTACAGCCATGGTGTGAGTGCCAGGGTTGTATATCCAGGGTTCCAGGGGCTGTGGACCCATAGTATGTGGTGCCAGGGAATGTATATCTATGGTTCCAGGGGATGCCCATCCATGGTGTGTGGTGCCAGGGCTGTATATCCACGGTGCCAGGGTTGTACAGCCATGGTGTGAGTGCCAGGGTTGTATGGCCATAGTGTGAGCTGCCAGGGCTGTACATCCATGGCTCCAAGGGCTGCACATCTACCTGTGGTGCCAGGGATGAACATTCATGGTGCCAGGGGCCGTGCCTCCATGGCATGTGCTGCCAGAGGCTCTGCACCCACAGTGTGCGGTGCCAGGGCTGTGTGACCGTGGCTCCAGGGGCTGTACATCCATGGTGTGTGGTGCCAGGGTTGTATATTTGTGCTTCCAGGGATTTTATATCCATGGTGTGAGGTGCCAAGGCTGTGTGACCGTGGCTCCAGGGGCTGTGTACCCGTGGTGTGTGGTGCCAGGGCTGTACATCCATGGTGCCAGGGGCTGCACATCTACCTGTGGTGCCAGGGTTGTATATCTGTGGTTCCAGGGGCTGTGTGTCCATGGTTTGTGCTGACAGGGTCTGTGCATCCATGCTGTGTGGTGCCAGGGCTGTGTGACCACGACTCCAGGGGCTGTGTACCCGTGGTGTGTGGTGCCAGGGCTGTACATCCATGGTTCCAGGGATTGTACATCCATGGTGTGTGGTGCCAGGGCTGTACATCCATGGCTCCATGGTGTTGTGCTGCCGGGGTTCCAGGGGCTGTACATCCATGGTGTATGGTGCCAGGGTTGTATATTTGTGCTTCCAGGGATTTTACATCCATGGTGAGGTGCCAGGGCTGTGTGACCATGGCTCCAGGGGCTGTGTGCCCATGGTGTGAGCTGCCAGGGTTGTACATTCATGGTTCCAGGGGTTGTACATCCATGTTATGTGTGGTGCCAGGGATGTATATCTATGATTCCAGAGGCTGTACATCCATGGTGTGTGGTGCCAGGGAATGTATATTTGTGGCTCCAGGGGCTGTGTACCATGGTGTGCACTGCCAGGGCTGTACATCCATGGTGTGTGGTGCCAGGGTTGTATATTTGTGCTTCCAGGGATTTTATATCCATGGTGTGCAGTGCCAGGGCTGTGTGACCCTGGCTCCAGGGGCTGTGTGTCCATGGTGTGCAGTGCCAGGGCTGTACATCCATGGCTCCAGGGGCTGCCCATCCATGGTGTGTGATGCCAGGGCTGTGTGACCATGGCTCCAGGGGCCGTGTACCCACGGTGTGCAGCGCCAGGGCTGTGTGTCCATGGTGTGCAGTGCCAGGGATGTACATCCATGGCTCCAGGGGCTGTGTCCATGGTGTGCAGTGCCAGGGATGTACATCCATGGCTCCAGGGGCTGTGTGTCCATGGTGTGCAGCGCCAGGGCTGTGTGACCATGGCCCCAGGGGCTGTGTGTCCATGGTGTGCAGTGCCAGGGATGTACATCCATGGCTCCAGGGGCTGTGTGACCATGGCTCCAGGGGCTGTGTGTCCATGGTGTGCAGTGCCAGGGCTGTGTGACCATGGCTCCAGGGGCTGTGTGTCCATGGTGTGCAGTGCCAGGGATGTACATCCATGGCTCCAGGGGCTGTGTGTCCATGGTGTGCAGTGCCAGGGCTGTGTGACCATGGCTCCAGGGGCTGTGTGTCCATGGTGTGCAGCGCCAGGGCTGTGTGACCATGGCCCCAGGGGCTGTGTGTCCATGGTGTGCAGTGCCAGGGCTGTATGACCATGGCTCCAGGGGCTGCCCATCCATGGTAATTGGTGCTGGGGTGTGTGTGCACAGTGCTCGGTGCCCAGGGCTGGATTCACAGCCTCTCTCCAGAGCACTGGTGCCCTGGGCACACTCTGGGAACACAGCTTGAGGAGGGACACACGTGACAAGGCAGCATCATGTCAGGCTGTCCCTGCAGCCAGCAGCTGGCCATGGCCTGAGCTGCTCCTGAGGCTGCTGAAATCAATGCAGTGCAAAGAGCTCATAAATTACAAACCTGCTCTGAGTCTCAGGCTGCTCTGTTCCCTGGCAATGGCACGATGCATCCATGGCATGGGAGGCTGAGGAGCCCCAAGGAGCCTCTGCAGAGGGGTCAGGGACATTTCCCCACATTCCCAGCATCAGCCTCCACTCTGGACAGCTGAAGAGCAGCAAGACTGCAAGGACACCCAGAGCCCCCCAGGATGTTCTTATCACCCCCTGTGCTGCTCCCTGGAGAGGGTGGGTGAAGGCAGGGACGGCCACTGGGCTCTCCTTTCAGCAAGGGCACCTGTGACAGAGTTCACAGGGGTCTGAGCATGAGGGAAGAGAGGAGGATCTGACTCCATGTTTCAGAAGGTTTGATTTATTATTTTATGATATATATTATATTTAAACTATACTAAAAGAATGGAAGAAAGGATTTCATCAGAAGGCTGGCTAAGAATAGAAAAAGAAAGAATGAATAACAAAGGTTTGTGGCTCAGACTCTCTGTCTGAGCCAGCTGGGCTGTGATTGGCCATTAATTAGAAACAACTAACATGGTCTAATCAAAGATCCACCTGTTGCATTCCACAGCAGCAGATAACCATTGGTTCCATGTTGTTCCTGAGGCCTCTCAACTTCTCAGGAGGAACAATCCTAAGGAAAGGATTTCCCATAAAAGATACCTGTGACAGACACCCAGAGCCCTCCATGATGTTCTTATCACCCCCTATGCTGCTCCCCAGAGCGGGGCTGGGTGATGGCAGGGCTGCCCACAGGGCTCTCCTCTCAGTGCTGGTGCCCAGCCCTTTGTGCCAGGCAGCCTGAGGGAGGCACGGGACATAAAGGCTGCTTTGGGCAGCCTCGCTTTTCCCAGCCCGTGCACGGGGAGCCTCCAGCGTGAGCTGAATGGCAAAGGAGCCGTCCTGCTCCTTCCCTCCCCCCTGCTCTGTGTGTGCGCTGCTCCCTCTGTGTGTGTGTGCTCCCAGCTCCCTCCTCGAGCCCCCCTGGCAGGGCAGGCGTGCATGAGCATGCACACACACACACGTGTTATCTTATACATTACAACAGGTCTATTATCATTATATGTTGTCTAATATCTCAAGAGTTCTTTTATTGTTGTGGTGCAAGGGCTCCATGCCCTCAGAGTTTCATATCTCCTCGACGTTTTCTGTAGGCAGCTCCTCTAAGCACTGACCGTTCTTGGTCCTCTGACTCCTCTTGCCACCAATCCACTCTTTTATGCCACTGGTTCTTATTGGCTACAGGTGTTGCCTGTTATCATCCAGCCTGCTCCTAATCTTTAGTGATAGGGTCCAGCTGCAGCTCACTGGGGGATAAGATTTCATTCTACATTACCTTCATTTACCCATCCTGTGTCCCCTACACACCTGCAGCGTGCCCCGCCTGCTCCCTGAGCTCCCCCAGTGCCTCCTTCCTCACCAAACCCTCCCTGAGCTTTCTCACGGTGGCACCACAGGCACATGGCCCTGGGGCTGGCATCGCCTCCCTGCCCGCTGCAGCCAGGCCTTGGGCTGGCACCACCTGTGCTCTGCAGGCCAGGCTGGACTCTGCTGTCCCCAGGGAAGGTCAGAGGGGCTGGATGGTACCCAGTGGCTCCCAGCCACCAGCCAATGCTCCTGGTTGCTCATGCTGTCTTCTTCCTCTTGTGAGCCAGGGCACCTTCCCTTCCCTTCCCCGTGTGCCCCAATGCCACATCCATCACCCCATTCCCCCTCAGGGTCCAGGGGATCTCCCCAGCCTCTTCCCCTCCTGCAGGGACGGGAGATTTTTGGTGCTTTTATGGATTCTGAGCACAGCTGGTGGTTTTCTCTTCCCCCTTGCAGGGCAGAGCATGGCCCCAGCCCTCCCCCTGCTGCTGCTCTGGCTGTTTGTCCCCACGGCGCGCCCGGAGGTGTTTGGCCCTGGAGATGTCACAGGTAACTCAGCACCCCATTGGTGCTCTAGTGGTGATCTCGGGGGGCCCCAACCCTGCTCACAACTCCTCTCCTCTCCCACCCAGAGGACCCCAAGGCTCTGCAGGTGTCCATGCCACGGCACCCAGCCCTGGAGGCCGTGCTGGCAGGCGACGTCACCATCCCCTGCCTCATCACCTACCTTGGCCCCCAGCCCACCGCCAGCCCCGGCGGGCGCCGCGCCGTCCTGGGCACGCCCCGGGTGAAGTGGACCTTCATCTCTGAGGGCAGGGAGCTGGAGATCCTGGTAGCTCGTGGGGACAGGGTGAAGGTGAGCGAGGACTATCGGCTGCGCGCCTCGCTGCCCATCTTCCACCAGCGCTACACCAACGCCTCGCTGCTGCTCACCGAGCTGCGCCCCAACGACTCGGGCATCTACCGCTGCGACGTGCAGCACGGCATCGAGGACGGCCACGACATCCTCCACGTCAAAGTCAAAGGTACCTCACGGTGGCCAGAGGTGGCATTCAGGGCAGCTTGGGGCCCTCTCCTGGCTCGGCCAATGCTGCCCTGGCAGTGCAGCAGGATGACCCCCAGCAGGGGAATAAGGTGCAATGACTCTGGAGATTTCAGACGGCTTTATCAAGCTTAACTAATTGTTTTATTAAGCAATTGTTTATTAACAATTATTTTATTATATTATTTTATTGTTATATTAACTATTCCTTTATTAGAGAGTTGTTTTATTAAGCAATTGTTTAATGAATTGCTTTATAAGCAATTAGTTTATTAGTTTATTCATTTATTAAATAATTGCTTTATTAAGCAATTTTTTATTAAATAATTGCTTTATAAGCTATTATTTTATTAGTTTATTAAAGAATTGCTTTATTAAGCAATTATTTATTAAGTACTTGCTTTATTATAGTTTATTATTATAATTAGTTTAATAGTAATTAGTTTATTAAGTACTTGCTTTATAAGCTATTATAACTATATTATACCACACTCAAACTATACTATATTATACTATAAGCTTTATAACAAACTTTATTAGTTTATTAAAGAATTGCTCTATTAAGCAATTTTTATTAACTAATTGCTTTATAAGCTATTATAACTATATTATACCACACTCAAACTATACTATATTATACTATAAGCTTTATAATAAACTTTATTAGTTTATTAAAGAATTGCTTTATAAGCAATTATTTTATTAGTTTACTAAATAATTGATTTATTAAGCAATTGTTTATTAACTAATTGCTTTATAAGCTATTATAACTGTATTATACTATACTCAAACTATATTATACTATTCTACACTATACTATGCTATGCTATACTATAAGCTTTATAATAAACTTTATTAGTTTATTAAAGAATTGCTTTATTAAGCAATTACTTTATTAACTAATTGCTTTATAAGTTATTATAACTGTATTATACTACACTCAAGCTATACTATGCTATACTATACTATACTAATGAAAAACCTGTGACCCTTTTCCAACAATCATGACATAGCTTTGACCTAATTGGTCAATCAATCCAAACAACCATCACCGGTGTCCAATTAACAAACCCCTTCCTGTACACAATCCCCATAACACATTCCACATGTGCCAAACAACAGGAGCATCAAGTAGAGCTAAGAATTGTTTTCATTCCCTTCTCTGAGCTCTCTCACTGCCTTCCCCAGGAGAAATCCTGGGAAGGATTTCTCTGTGAAGAGATCTGTGGCCACGCCCTGGGTGCATTTGGGCTGGGGGGCCGCTGTGAAGCCCCTTGCCCACGGCCGCGTGTGCCCGCAGGGGTGGTGTTCCACTACCGGGAGGGCTCCATGCGCTACGCCTACACCTTCTCCGAGGCGCAGGAGGCTTGTGCCAGGATCGGTGCCAGCATTGCCACCCCCGAGCAGCTCTACGCCGCCTACCTGGGGGGCTACGAGCAGTGCGACGCCGGCTGGATCGCCGACCAGACCGTCAGGTGGGCACCCCCGAGCCCGGGGCTGCTCCCCGTTGTGGTTTGCTTTTGGGTTTTAATTGTTTCATTTGTAATGTGTTAGATTTCTTTATGGTAGAAAAACAGTTTGTTCCATACCCCGCTGTTCAGTTTCCCAAATGATTCTTCCCTGAGTTGTTTACCCCATATTTTCCTGCCTTTCCTTATGTCAATCTCCTCCACCCCTCCCATGTTTCCAAAATCTCCCCTGTCAATCCTCTAAACCCAGCCCCTGCAGCTTGTCAGTTATAGCTTTTTACACCCCTTTAGCCACAAAGTTCTGTCAGTTATGCTGATTCCCTTCACCCATTTGCCAATTATGTATTCACTCCTCCCTCCTTCTTCCTCATTGGTGTTAGGTTGATGTGAATCCACCCCATGTGTGGTGGAGTTCACAAGGGAAGAGATGAGAATCTTGACTCCATGTTTCAGAAGGCTGATTTATTATTTTATGATATATATTATATTAAAAGAAAAGGATAGATTAAAACTATACTAAAAGAATAGAAGAAAGGATTTCATCAGAAGGCTAGCAAGGAATAGAAAGGAATGATAATAAAATCTTGTGACTGACCAGAGAGTCCGAGACAGCTGGACTGTGATTGGCCATTAATTAAAAACAACCACGAGACCAATCAAAGATGCCTCTGTTGCATTCCACAGCAGCAGATAATTATTGTTTTTCTTTTCCTCTGAAGCTTCTCAGCTTCTCAAGAGAAAAAAATCCCAGCGAAAGGATTTTTCATAAAATATATCCGTGACACCCGTGGTCCTCCTTGCTGGCCTCTGATTGGTTTGCAGGCAGTCTCCTCCCCTGGACTGCCCCCCTTTATAAGCTGTTGTAATTCCCATTATCAGTGCTCTTCTGCTGTGTTCCCTTGGAGTTTGTTTGGTTGTAACACATCTGTCTGTGCTCCCTTTGGGTTTGTTTGGTTGCAAGACCTCTGTGTGTGTTCCTTCCAAGTTTGTTTGGTTGTAATGCCTCTGTGTGTGCTCCCTCTGAGTTTGTTTGGTGGTAACACCTCTGTGTGTGCTCCCTTGGAGTTTGTTTGGTTGTAACACCTCTGTGTGTGCTCCCTTTGGGTTTGTTTGGTGGTAACACCTCTGTGTGTGCTCCCTTTGGGTTTGTTTGGTTGTAACACATCTGTGTGTGCGCCCTTTGGGTTTGTTTGGTTGTAACACCTCTGTGTGTGCTCCCTCAGTGTTTGTTTGGCTGTAACACATCTGTCTGTGCTCCCTGAGTGTTTGTTTGGTTGTAAACATCTGTGTGTGCTCCCTCTGAGTTTGTTTGGCTGTAACACATCTGTGTGTGCTCCCTTTGGGTTTGTTTGGTTGAAACACCTCTGTGTGTGCTCCCCTGGAGTTTGTTTGGCTCTAACACCTTGGCCCTTCTCCCGCCCGTTCCCCAGGGTGTCAGCAGCTCCCCTGTGCTCTCTGCCCCAGGTACCCCATCCAGACCCCCCGTGAGGCCTGTTATGGAGACATGAACGGCTTCCCCGGGGTGAGGAACTACGGCGTGGTGGACCCTGAGGACATGTATGACGTGTACTGCTACGCTGAGGACCTGCCAGGTGCCCGTGGTGCCACCTCTTGCCCTCCCCTGCTTTTGCCTCTGTAACCTGTTGTAAACCCAAGTGAACCAGCTGCAGGTGCTGGTTTTGGGTGTGGGGACCTGCTGTGCCACTCCCTAAAGCATTGCTGGTTCCCTTTGGTGGCGTGTGGGGCTCTGTCCCTGGCAGCAGGCAGTGCCCAGGCTGGGCTGTGCCCGCAGTGATGTGCCCCAGACCAGCAGCACACTGGGTTGGGTGCTGTGCTTTGCATGAGGTGCAGATCCTGCCTGGCTCCGTGTGCCTGGGGGTGGCTGGTCCCTCCTTTTGGGGTCCCCACTGGCAGTGGCAGCTGCTGTGGGGTCAGTTGGTGGTGCCAGGGGTGAGGGACAGGGAGGCAGGGGCAGCTGTGGGGTTGGTACCTGCTGTGCCTTGGGGCAGTGGTCCCCAGCCCTCCTGAACGTGGAGCCTCACCACGGTGCTCACTGGGCTTCCAGGTGTCCTCAGAAATGTCCCACACGTGGATTGCTCAGTGCAGGGCATGGACCTGCTCCTCCGCAGTCCCATTCAGGGGCGCTTCAAAGTCTCAGCTCTGTTTGCAAGGGCAGGAATCGATCCCAGTGGCATGAGAGCTCCAAACGTGCCTGCACTGTGGCTTTCTGTGCATGGGCAGGGGTGCAGACAGGAAGGCAGGGAAGCAGGCAGGGGTGCAGGCAGGAGGGCACAGATGCAGGCAGGGATGCGGGCAGAAAGGCAGGGATGCAGGCAGGGAAGTGCTCAGGAAGGCAGGAAAGCAGGCAGGGATGCAAGGATGGAGGCAGGGATGCAAGGATGGAGGCAGGGATGCAGGGAAGCAGGCAGGGAATCACTCAGGGATGCAGGCAAGGAAGTGCTCAGGAAGGCAGGGATGCAGAGAAGCAGGCAGGGATGCAAGGATGCAAGGATGGATGCAGGGATGCACTCAGGAAGGCAGGGAAGCAGGCAGGGATGCAGGGAAGCAGGCAGGGATGCAGGGATGCAGGCAGGGATGCAGGCAGGGAAGCAGGCAGGGATGCAGGGAAGCAGGCAGGGATGCAGGGATGCAGGCAGGGATGCAGGGATGCAGGCAGGGATGCACTCAGGGATGCAGGGATGCAGGCAGGGAAGCAGGCAGGGATGCAGGGAAGCAGGCAGGGATGCAGGCAGGGATGCAAGGATGCAGGCAGGGATGCAGGCAGGGATGCAGGGATGCAGGCAGGGATGCAGGGATGCAGGCAGGGATGCAGGCAGGGAAGCACTCAGGAAGGCAGGGAAGCAGGCAGGGATGCAGGGATGCAGGCAGGGATGCAGGGATGCAGGCAGGGATGCAGGGATGCAGGCAGGGATGCAGGCAGGGATGCAGGCAGGGATGCAGGGAAGCAGGCAGGGATGCAGGGATGCAGGCAGGGAAGCAGGCAGGGATGCAGGCAGGGATGCAGGGATGCAGGGATGCAGGCAGGGATGCAGCCCTCCTCCAGCCCCCAGCATCCCTCCACACCGCAGCCTCCATCTCCAGCTCCTGGGCTCCTGCCGAGAGCACACGAGGTGAGGGCGCTCCGTCCTCCCTCATCCCCCTCCCCATCTCTGACTCCCATCTCCCTCCTCTCTCCTCAGGTGAGATCTTTTTGGAGACATCCCCGGCCCGGTTCACTCTGGAGGAGGCTGCGCAGCGCTGCCGGGCTCTGGGTGCGGAGCTGGCGAGCCCGGGCCAGCTGTACGCAGCCTGGAACGCGGGGCTGGACGCCTGCAGCCCCGGCTGGCTGGCGGACGGCAGCGTCCGCTACCCCATCGTCACCCCCCGGGAGCGCTGCGGAGGGGCCCTGCCCGGCGTCAAAACCATCTTCCTCTTCCGAAACCAGACGGGATTCCCCGATGCCCAGAGCAGATACGATGCGTACTGCTTCCGAGGTAAACTGGGAGGCAGCGACCGCTGGGAGGCTCCGGGAAGCGCCCGGGTTGGGGTGCATGTGCCGGGGTTGTGCTGGGATGCCTGGGTGCTCTCGGTGCTGGGGCTGTGCTGTCGGGGCAGGGCTGGGCTCTTTGGTACCGGCTGAAGCTGCTGTGCTAGGACAGGGATGCCCTGCATGCCGGTAGAGCTGAGAGGGGAGGCGTAACCTGCATGTCCTGACACTGCATGCTGACACCTCGATGCTCTGCACGGCCCTGACACTGCATGCTGACAGCTCTCCATAGGGCAGGAATGCTCTGCATGGCTCCAGCAGTGCATGCTGACAGCTCTCAGTAGGGCAGGGATGCTCTGAGGGTCCCAGCAGTGCATGCTGACACTTCTCAGAACAGCAGGGATGTTCTGCAGGGTCTTGACACTGCATGCTGACAGCTCTCAATATTGCAGGAATGCTCTGCATGGCTCCAGCAGTGCATGCTGACCCCTCTCAGTAGGGCAGGGATGCTCTAATGGTCCCAGAATCACCTGCTGACCCCTCTCAGTAGGGCAGGGATGCTCTGCAGGGTCCTGACACTGTGTGCTGACCCCTCTCAGTAGGGCAGGGATGCTCTGAGGGTCCCAGCAGTGCATGCTGACCCCTCTCCATAGGGCAGGGATGCTCTGCAGGGTCCCAGAATTGTATGCTGACACTTCTCAGAACAGCAGGGATGTTGACACTGCATGCTGACAGCTCTCAATATTGCAGGGATCCTCTGCACAGTCCTGACTCTGTGTGCTGACAGCTCTCAGTAGGACAGGGATGTTCTGCAGGGTCCCAGCAGTGCATGCTGACCTCTCTCCATAGGGCAGGGATGCTCTGAGGGTCCCAGCAGTGCATGCTGACCCCTCTCAGTACAGCAGGGATGTTCTGCAGGGTCCCAGCAGTGCATGCTGACCCCTCTCAGTACAGCAGGGATGCTCTGGGGGTCCCAGCAGTGCATGCTGACCTCTCTCCATAGGGCAGGGATGCTCTGAGGGTCCCAGCAGTGCATGCTGACCCCTCTCAGTACAGCAGGGATGCTCTGCAGGGTCCCAGCAGTGCATGCTGACTCTTGTCAGTACAGCAGGGATGCTCTCTCAGTGCATGCTGAGAGGCTGTGGCAGAGGAGGGAGGCCCTGCATGTCCTCAGTGCTTGGTGCCAGTTCACTGTGACAGACCAGGGGTGTCCTGCATGGCACCATCGCTCTGCATGGGCTCTGTGGGCACAGCTTCACGAGGGTTCATCCCCCAGGGCTGCAGGCCTGGGGATCACTCCTGGGGCCCTGGGGCTGTGGGGCGCAGCCTGCCAGGCTGGTTTGGGGTGATGCAAGGAGACCTGTGGGGAGCAGCAAGGTGAGCAGTGAGGCAGGACAGAGGCTGGCAGGGATAACGGGCACAGAAGGAGGCAGAGCTGTCCCTCCACTCCTCCTGCCTGACCCCACATCTCTGTGTGTCTGCTCAGGGCCGTGGGGGCTCACAGTGTGGGGATGCTGAGCATCTCTGGGCCTCAGTTTCCCCAACTCTCAGCAGGGAAAGCTTGGGTTAGGCAGGATTGACCCGTGCCATGACTCCACAAGCCCTGTAACCCACTAACCCCCCATGCATGTCTGCTCTCCCCGGGGTGGGGAGGGGGGCGTAGAGGAGGATCCCCACAGGGAGGGCAGTGCAGGGTTCAGGATCTGGCCCCACCACGTGCTGCTGAGCCCCACGGCTCCTGCTGGGGCTGCTGGCACTGCCTGGGAGGGCCTGATCCTCCCCCTGCTGACCCCATCTAGGAGGGGAAGGGGAGGCTGAGGAGAGCTGGCTCCCTCCTGGGGTGACAAGGCTCCAGGCCTGCTATGGGGTGAGCTCATCTCTGAGCGCTGCGGAGCCAGGACAGGGCAGTAATATCCCACTTTCTTTCTGCCCACAGAAGGGACAAACTCTTTCCCTGAGGCTGCAGGAAAATACCAAGGCCAAGAGCCCGAGGAGAATCTCCTCCAGGAGATTGTCACAGTGGCAGAAAAGCTGGAGGAGCTGCAGCTGCCCCGAGCGCCCGTGGAGCTCGAGTCGCGAGGGGCCATTTACGCCGTCCCCCTCTTTGAGGACCCTGACCTGGGCAAGCCAAGCCAGACCCCTGAAGACACCCTGGGGCCACTAGCTACCTCTGTGTCCTCAGGTCACCCCATCCCTGCCTCCCCTTCCCCACAGCCCTGGCCAGCCCCGAGGCAGGTCCCGTTTCAGCTGGGGAGCTCATCCCTGCCCAGGAGCATGGGGGACAGTGGGGACTGTCCCTTGCTGCTCGGTGGGGCCAGGGCTGGGGCACAGAGAGCAGCCACAGAACGGAGGCACCTGAGGGTGCCCAGGTCACCCCAGCTGTCCCCGGCCTTCCCCCAGCGCCGGGGCACCGGAGTGTTGGTGTAGGGCAGGGACAAAGGGACAGCTGCGTGTCCCAGCATGCAGGGCCAGTGCTGGAGCGGGTTTTGGCAGCACCGGGAGCTGCAGGAGGGAGCTGGCAGCTGGAGGGACACGAGGCGAGGGGCAGCGGTGAGGGGCTGAGCTCGGGCAGCCGCGCCCTGCGGAGGGGACAGCGTCACACGGGCTCGGGGCCACTCCCATCTCCCCGCACGGCTTTGTGCGAGCAGGTGGGCAGTGCCCGCAGGACGGACAGTGCTGGCAGGATGGGCAGATCTGGCAGTGCCCGCAGGGTGGACAGTGCTGGCAGGATGGGCAGATCTGGCAGTGCCCGCAGGGTGGGCAGTGCCCGCAGGGTGGGCAGAGCCGGCAGTGCCCGCACAGTGAGCAGAGCCGGCAGTGCCGGCAGGGTGGGCAGAGCTGGCAGTGCCCGCAGGGTGGGCAGAACTTGCAGTGCCCACAGGGTGGGCAGTGCCCGCAGCCCTGTGCTCTGGCGGGCAGTGCCCGCAGGGTGGGCAGCCTGGCAGTGCCCTTAGAGTGGGCAGTGCCCGCAGGATGGGCAGTGCCCGCAGGGTGGGCATAGCTGGCAGTGCCCGCAGTGCCCGCAGGGTGGGCAGCCTGGCAGTGCCCGCAGTGCCCGCAGGATGGGCAGTGCCCGCAGTGCCCGCAGTGCCCGCAGGATGGGCAGCCTGGCAGTGCCCGCAGTGCCCTGCCTGGCTCCCGGCCCTCACTGCCTTTCCGCCTTGCCCTTTGCAGAGGAGCCGCACGGAGCAGCCCCGGGCAGAGCTGGCAGCGCATTGGCGGAGAGCCCGGCCGGAGGGCGGCACCGCGGCCAGCCCACGGAGCCGGAGGGACCCACCGGTGCCCCAGCAGGTGACACGGAGCCTCCCGAGGGCTTTCCTCGTCCGCCCACAGAGCTCCCGGAGCCTCCACGGGACGCCTTGGGGCGGCCGGGCGGCCCTGCCAGCCCCGGGCCACCCGGGCACCGAGCGCCATCGCCAACCGGTGCCGCTTCTGCCGCCTCGACAGAGAGCCGAGAAGGCGCTGGAAGCTCCCGCCGCGGGCACAAGTCCGGCGGGACCAGCACCCCCTTTTCTGGGGCTGAGGACGCCGAGCTCTCCGGAGATGTCGGGGAGAGCCCCGGGGTGTCCCCGCTGCCCCCCGCGCCCCCGCACGAGGACGGAGAGGAGCACTCGGGGGCCGTGTGGCTGCCCTCGCCCGCAGCGACCCCGTGGCTGCCCCGCAGCAGCACCGCAGCGGCCCCGGGCACGCAGCGAGGGATGCCTGCCGCACCTTCCGAGGAGGAGGAGGAGGAGGAGGAAGAGCATCCCTCCGTTGGCACCGTGGACGGTTTCCTTGCCACCGTTCCGGGAGAAGCAGGTGGGACCCGCAGGGATGGCCTCAGCTCTCCCCGTCCTGGCACCTCTGGGGTGGTGGTGCCAGGGACCCCCAGCTCGGCTGTGCCCCTGCCCACCGAGCGGGCCAGCGTCGGGGCGGGCGCCTGCTCGGCCCGGGGTCCCTGCCGTGCCAGCCTTGCCCTCGGGGCAGCCGTGCTGGCCGCTCTGTGGCACTAGAGATAGCCGACACCTTTCCTTCACGCTGTGCTGCCCTCTGTCTGTCCGTCTGTCTGTCTGTCCGTGTCTCCTCTCTTTCTCTCTCTCCCTCTCTCTGTCTCTCTCTCTCTCTCAGCTGGGTAAGGGAAGGTTACAGGTCTGGAGAAGCGCATATTTGTCAAACAAATTGGTCTGATCTCTGCATGCACTTAAATCTCTTCTACTTCTGTGAAGTGTTTTAATGACTGTTTCCATGAAAAAGCCCCGATAAGCGAAAGGCGGCCCCAGTCCCTGCTCTGACTAACCGTGGTACTAATAAAGGGAATTAATTAAAAGCTTTGTAGAACAAGCATCTCGGCGAGCTCGTCCTTGCGCCTCCCCCACTGACGAACTAATCCCCGCCCCCGGCCCTGCCCTGCCCGGGAATGGGGTGGAAGGGACCCCTTGGAGGGGGAATCTGGGAGGGCTGGGGCTGCTTTTCCCCCTCCATGTGCCCCCAACACTGACCCTGCACTGCCCTGGAGCACTGGGGCTGCTTTTCCCCTCTCCATGTCCCCCAACACTGACCCTGCACTGCCCTGGGAGGACTGGGGCTGCTTTTCCCCCTCCATGTCCCCCAACACTGACCCTGCACTGCCCTGGAGCACTGGGGCTGCTTTTCCCCCTCCATGTCCCCCAACACTGACCCTGCACTGCCCTGGAGCACTGGGGCTGCTTTGCACCCTCCATGTCCCCTCAGGACTGACCCTGCACTGCCCTGGAGCACTGGGGCTGCTTTTCCCCTCTCCACGTCCCCCAGGACTGACCCTGCACTGCCCTGGAGCACTGGGGCTGCTTTTCCCCTCTCCATGTCCCTCAGGACTGACCCTGCACTGCCCTGGAGCACTGGGGCTGCTTTTCCCCCTCCATGTCCCCTCAGGACTGACCCTGCACTGCCCTGGGAGGGGATTTAGGGCTGGACACTGCATGGCAAGAGCAGGGGGACACAGGGGGGACACAGAGCCCCACCAGGACCACCCTGCCTCGTGCAGCTCTCAGTGGCACCCTAAAATCACTGCAGAGCCCTATGGAGCACAGCCCCCAGCCCCATGCCAGGGGCTGAGATGGGTGAGCAGAGGGCCCACGAGCTGCTGTGGGTGGGTGGGTGTCACCAACCAGCCCCACTCTGCCCCCCTGGGGGGTGACCCCAGCTCTGATGCCCATGCCAGTGCCAATCCTGTGCCCCATCCCGCTCCCTGCAAGGGAATCTGCAGCAGAGGGCACCATGTGCCCAGGGCACACCCCAGGGCATAACAGGAGCACACACAGGGCTTAAGAAATCCCCTGAATTAGGAATTCCATTTGCATCCACAGCCTGGCAACCTCCAGCTCTGTGATTTCCCTGCTAAAACTCAGAGTTCCCACTCTCCTCCTGCGTGGATGAGCACTTGTGAGAGGCAGACAGGGAGGGCAGTGCCCAGCCCAGCCCCAGGGCACCAAGGAGGCTCTGTGGAGGGTGGCCAGACCCCGTGGCATGGCTGCCTTTGCCTTGGCAAGGAGAGATGCCCGGGAGGAGCCAGCCGTGGGGCATTTGGGGGCCCTGGGTCACCCGTCCTGTCCCATGCCTCGCCCTGCTGGGGATGGATGAGCTGCAGACCCCCCAGCACCTCGTGGGGAGGGTGAGGGTGGCACCATTGTCCTTGGCACATCTCCACCGAGCCCAGGACCATAGAACAGGGCACGACTGGGCTGGAGTGGGTCAAGGACTTGGAGCAGGGCCTGGGCTGGTGCTGGCAGCAGCTCTGCATCACTCTGAGCTGGGAGCACACGCTGTGCTCTGGGCTCATTAATGACCACAAGGAGCTCCTGGGGCGGTGCTGGCTGGGTTATCAGCCTTGGCCAGGCTGCAGGTGACACCAGAGGGACAGGCCTGCTGGCACCTTGCTGCCAGGCCAAGGACACATGGCTGGGATGTGCCAAAGGCTTCATGGCCTGTGCTGCCCTCCCAAAACACTGCATCACCCCAGGGAAAAGCAGGAGCTGGTGTGATGGTGCTCACAGGGGTCCAGGGATGAGGGGAGAGAGGAGGATCTCACTCCATGTTTCACAAGGCTGATTTATTATTTTATGGTATATATTATATTAAATCTATACTAAAAGGATAGAAGAAAGGATTTCATCAGAAGGCTGGCTAAGAATAGAAAAAGAAATAATGAAAGAATGAATAACAAAGGCTTGTGGCTGGGACTCTGGCTGGGACTCTCTGTCTGAGCCAGCTGGGCTGTGATTGGCCATTGATTAGAAACAACCACATGAGCCCAATCCCAGATCCACCTGTTGCATTCCACAGCAGCAGATAACCATTGTTTGCATTTTGTTCCTGAGGCCTCTCAGCTTCTCAGGAGGAACAATCCTAAGGAAAGGATTTCCCATAAAAGATGCCTGTGACAAGCTGGGCCTGGGCAGAGGGAGTGGGCCAGGGGCTGGCATGGCAATGACCCCAATGAAGGGGAGATAAGAGCATCCAGCTCTTAATGAAGGGGAGATAAGAGCATCCAGCTCTCACCTCTGTGCTCCAGGAGAGGCCAAAACCCCAGGTCTGGCCAGCTCTGGGCCAGGGATGCTGAGCTGGGCACACCCAGGGCTGGAAGGGCGGTGTGGGACTGCCCCAGCCACCTCCTGGTGCACCTGAGAGCCTCACCTGGCCCAGAGCTGGCGGCCCCAGAGCCAGCTCAGAGCTGCTGGCTGTGGGACACTGCAGGGGTGAGGATGTTGGGTTGGTGAGTCAGGGATGGAAGGAAAAACTCCAGTTTTCAGGGGGATCAGAAGGCTCTGTTTAATGAGAGCAGAGGAACTTTTGTAATGGGACCTGCTAAGGTGATTGGTCTCAAAGTAGAAACATCTCACATTATTGGTGAGCTCAAAATTAGGAGCATCTAATTGGTCTGAAATTAGAAACATCTCACACTATTGGTGAGCTCAAAATCAGAAAAATCTAATTGGTTCAAATTAGAAACATCTCACACTATTGGTGAACTCAAAATCAGAAATATCTGACTGATTCAAAGTAGAAACATCTCACATTATTGGTGAACCCAAAATGAGAAATATTTAATTAGTCTGGAATTAGAAACATCTCACACTACTGGTGACCATGAATAACACACGGTGGAGAACCACAACTACAAACAATGCTGACAGAAAGAGAGAGATAAGAATTGTTTGAGTCCTTTCCTCTCCGGTTCCCAGGCTCAGCCTGGGAGAAACTCTCTGAGCTGAGATGCCCAGGAGGCCGTGGCAGTGCTGGGCAGCGCTGGGCACCGAGGAGGTGCCCGGGCCCTGTGGTGAGCACGGCTGCTGTCCCTTGCAGGTGGCTGTGTCCCCAACCCCTGCCTGAACGGAGGCACCTGCGTGGAGGACGGCGCCCAACTCACCTGCCTGTGCCTGCCCGGCTACGGGGGCAGCAGCTGTGAGAGACGTGAGTGCCCTGGTGCCACCCTGGCCTTGTGAGTGCCCTGTGCCACCCGGGCCTTGAGAGTGCCACCCTGGCCTTGTGAGTGCCACCCTGGCCTTGTGAGTGCCCTGGTGCCACCCTGGCCTTGAGAGTGCCACCCTGGCCATGTGAGTGCCCTGGTGCCACCCTGGCCTTGAGAGTGCCCTGTGCCACCCTGGCCTTGAGAGTGCCCTGTGCCACCCTGGCCTTGAGAGTGCCACCCTGGCCTTGAGAGTGCCCTGTGCCACCCTGGCCTTGAGAGTGCCACCCTGGCCTTGTGAGTGCCCTGGTGCCACCCTGGCCTTGTGAGTGCCCTGGGTGCCACCCTGGCCATGTGAGTGCCCTGGGTGCCACCATGGCCATGTGAGTGCCCTGGTGCCACCCCGGCCTTGTGAGTGCCACCCTGGCCATGTGAGTGCCCTGGTGCCACCCTGGCCATGTGAGTGCCCTGGTGCCACCCTGGCCACGCTGCCCAGCTCCTGCTGCAGCCCAGGGGGCACAACCGAGGGGCCATGAGGAGTTTGGGCTGAGGTGGGCTCCGTGCTCACCCTCTCCTCTCTCCCCTGGCTGCCTCAGCCCTGAGGAGCTGCAGCCCAGGCTGGGACAGCTTCCAGGGCTCCTGCTACCGTCACTTCTCCACCCGGAGGAGCTGGGAGGACGCAGAGAGCCAGTGCAGGCACCACGGGGGGCACCTGGCCACCATCCTGACCCCCGAGGAGCAGGACTTCATCAATGGTAGGTGACACTGCTGTCCCCTCCCTCCCGGCTGCTGAGCCCTGCAGGGCTGGGTTGGGGATTGACAGGAGGTGGAGCCCAGCCCTGCAGGGCTGGATGGACACACAGACGGACAGACAGACAGAGAGGCCAGAACATGGATGGTACAGGCAGAGATGTGGGAGCAGACAGGTTCAGCCCTTGGAGTGTGTGCAGGGATGGGAGCAGAGTGGGGAAGGGGCTCTGGAGCACCTGAGAGAGCTCAGGGTGAGGGAGAGGAGGCTCGGGGGGCACCTTCCCCCTTCTTACAGGGTGGAGTCACCTGGGGGTCGGGTTCTGGAGAGTGTCCAGGGATGGGGACAGAGTGGGGAAGGGGCTCTGGAGCACCTGAGGGATGGGGAGGGGCTCAGCCTGGAGAAAAGGAGGCTCAGGGGGGACCTTCTCCCTTTTTACAAGGTGGAGTCACCTGGGGGCTGGGCTCTGGAATGTGCCCAGAGAAGGGAACAGAGTGGGGAAGGGGCTCTGGGGCTCCTGAGGGAGGTGAGGGGGGCTCAGGGGGGACCTTCTCCCCTTTTACAGCTCCCTGAAAGGAGGGTGGGGGCTTGGGGTCAGGCTCTGGAGAGTGTCCAGGGAAGGGAACAGAGCTGAGGAAGGGGCTCTGGAGCACCTGAGAGAGCTTAGGGGGGCTCAGCCTGGAGAAAAGGAGGCTCAGGGGGCCCCTTCTCCCTTTTTACAGGGTGGAGTCACTTGGGGTCGGGCTCTGCTCGCAGGGAAAAAGGAACAGGAGCAGGAGAAGTTGCACCAGGGGAGGGTTAGGCTGGATATTGGGAAAATCCCTCCATGGAGACGCTGCCCAGGGGAGCGCCCATGGCTGAAGGGATTTAGGAGAGCTGTGGATGTGGCACTTGGGGACAGAGGTGCCCCTGGCTGTGGGATGTGGCTGGACTCGATGATCTCGTCCCTTTTCCAACAAAATCCCACAGTCCAGTGATGGGTGGGCAGAGCAGCAGAGGGGTGGGTAAATTTGAAAATTGGGTGTAAAGTTGAAGGCACAGCCATGACCTGCCTGAAATCAGCCTTGGAGGGATGGGGGAAGGCAGAGCAGGGGAGAGGCGCTGTGGGAACGGGACAGAGAGCAAAGAGCCTGCAGGAGCTGAGGGTGGAGGGGGAAGGGGCAGGAGAGACCTCACAGGGACACAAAGGGACAGGCAGGGCCTGGTTGGACCTGGAAAGGGACTGGTAGAGCCAGGTGGGGACTGGTGCAGACAGGTGGGGACTGGCAGAGCAAGATGGGGACTCACAGGGACAGGTGGGGACCTGCAGGGACAGGTGAGGACCAGGGGGGACAGGTGGGGACTGGCAGCGCCAGGCAGGGCCAGGTGGGAAGTGGCAGAGCCAGGTAGGGACCTGCAGGGACAGGCAGGGACAGGAGGGGACCTGAAGGGCAAGGTAGGGACCTGTAAGGAGAGGTGGGGACCTACAGGGACAGGTAGGGACGTGAAGGGACACGTGGGGACCAGGGGGAACAGGTGGGGACCTGCAGGGCCAGGTGAGAACTGGCAGGGCCAGGCAGGGCCAGGTGGGGACTGGTATAGCCAGGTAGGGACCTGCAGGGCAAGGTGGGGACCAGGAGGGACAGGTGGGGACGGGGAGGGACAGGTGGGGACTGGCATAGCCAGGTAAGGACCTGCAGGGAGAGGTGGGGACAGGTGAGAACCGGCAGGGCCAGGCAGGGACTGGCAAGGCAAGGTGGGGACAGAAAGGGACAGGTGGGAACTGGCATAGCCAGGTAGGGACCTGCAGGGACAGGCGGGGACAAGCGGGGACCTGCAGGGACGGGTGGAAACTGGTAAGGCAAGGTAGGGACCGGTGGGGCAAGGTGGGGACCTGCAGGGACAGGCGTGGACAGGAGGGGACAGGCGGGACAGGCGGGTGCCGGGCTCTGCCGCCCTCTCCCGGCCGGCCCTGTCCCGCCTCTCCGGGGTTGAGGGGCAAAGGGGATCCCCGATGTCCCTTTCGGGTGTCCCCAAACCTCCCAGCACCTTCCTGCTGCAGAGCGAGGGACACTGCCAGGTCCCCAATCCCCCTGAGCGCAGCCCTTCAGCCCCCTCCTGGAACCCAGGGCTGTGTCCCTGTCCCTGTCCCCACCACGCCCCGTGTCCCTCAGCAGCCCTTCAGCCCCCTCCTGACAGGTGGCACCCAGGGCTGTGTCCCTGTCCCTGTCCCCACCACGCCCCGTGTCCCTCAGCAGCCCTTCAGCCCCCTCCTGGCACCCAGGGCTGTGTCCCTGTCCCTGTCCCCACCACACCCCGTGTCCCTCAGCAGCCCTTCAGCCCCCTCCTGACACCCAGGACTGTGGCCCTGTCCCTGTCCCTGTCCCCACCACGCCCCGTGTCCCTCAGCAGCCCTTCAGCCCCCTCCTGACACCAGGGCTGTGGCCCTGTCCCGGTCCCTGTCCCCACCACGCCCCGTGTCCCCCAGACCAGTACAGGGAGTACCAGTGGATCGGCCTCAACGACCGCACCATCGAGGGCGATTTCCAGTGGTCTGACGGGAGCCCCTTGGTAAGTGGGGGCTGCCAAGCCCTGTGTGCCCTCACAGGGGGGGCACCACCAGCCTGGCACCTCCTCATGCTCCCCCCCAGGCCGGGATTTGGGGCTCCCAAACAGGAGCTGCCTGCCTCACCTGGCTGAGCATCATCCCCAGCCGCCTGATGACCCCTAGCTAAGCTAACAAACACGGCCCTCCCTCCAAGAACAAACCTCACAGCAGAACTAACTCTTGTAATCACATTTTTCAACTGATCCACCTTCACAATTGTCCTAACAGGAGCTGCAATCCACCTTATTGCCTCACACACCCTATGGTGCTCATAATGACACAACGAGGTGTCGCAGACATCTTTTATGGAAAATCCTTTCCTTAGGATTGTTCCTCCTGAGAAGCTGAGAGGCCTCAGGAACAACATGTAAACATTGATTATCTGCTGCTGTGGAATGCAACAGGTGGATCTTTGATTAGTCCATGTTAGTTGTTTCTAATTAATGGCCAATCACAGCCCAGCTGGCTCAGACAGAGAGTCTGAGACAAAGCCTTTGTTATCATTCTTTTTCTATTCTTAGCCAGCCTTTTGAAGAAATCCTTTCTTCTATTCTTTTAGTATAGTTTTAATGCAATATATATCATAAAATAATAAATCAAGCCTTCTGAAGCATGGAGGCAGATCCTCATCTCTTCCTCATCCCTGGACCCCTGCGAGCACCATCACAACCAGGCACTCTCCCAGCCCACATCACATCAGTCCAAAACTCCTCCACACGAGAACATTTTCTCATAGCCCCACATAAAATCCCCATAATGCTCCTAATCCTCAAACCTGAACTGATCTCCACTATCCCCCTATGCAAGTATAGTTTCAACCAAAACATGAGACCGTGACTCTAAAAATAGAAGTTAAACCCTTCTTACCTGCTGAGGTAAAAGCAGTGAGAGCTGCTAACTCTGGTATCTGGGTATAAAACCTCAGCCTCCTTACTTTCAAAGGATAACAGTAACCCAATGGTTTTATGATGCTGGCAGGGGGCTGTGTACAAATCACAAACGGGACGGGGCTGCTGTGGAACGGGCCTTGAGCTGTTTGATTTTCCAGCATCAGCCTCATTCCATGGTTATGACAATGGGAAGGTGCCAGCAGCTCACATCCCAGGCAGCAGACTAAGAACTCAATGTTACAGCCCACTTTATAAGTTTTGAACTTTATAAGTTCTTTTTTATAAGTTTTTTAACTAATTACACAAAGCAAAAGCACATTGACAGCAGTTCTATCCAATCACTATAAGCACACGTACCTTTGGTTAAAACAATGTTTGCTTATTTCAAATACAATACCTGCTTGTAAGCCTTAAAACACAATGCACACATTTCCATTATTAAGCTTTAACCTTCCTAATATCTTGCTAGATAAACTTTTTTGTAGCTTAGGGAGTTATTTTAGACAAGCGTTAATACACAGATCATTGTTCTATTTGTCTTTGTTTTTCTGCAGTTTAAATAATTTTTTTGCTGACCTATCTCATGGTTGCTGCTTAGCTTTAATCAGTTCTACTGTATCTGGGGCCTGCCTTTTGCAGCTTTCCCAAAACCCTCTGATTTTGTGCATTCCCACAGTCTTAGGAGCCACTCATCTTGGTGCAAGTCCAGGTGAAAGTCATGGACCTCTCACCAGTCCTAAACACATTCACACTGTGAAAAACGCCAATCACTTGTTTTTAAAATTTTAAATGTTTAATAGTAATAAAATGGTTATAAAAATAGTAATACAATTAGAGTAATAATAATTTGGACAATTTGAATTAGGACAATATGAGACAATAAATACAAAGAGTTACAGGTGTCTGGGTGCCTTTTTCTGGGCAGCACCAGCCTGAAAAAGGACCCACATTAACAAAGGATTAACCCTTAAAAACAGCAGCCTGTTGCATATTCATACACCTCATACATGAGGCATAAATTCCATTCAAACACAGGATTCTGTCTGGTCATCATCAACTTCTTCCTCTGAATCCTAAGAGCACCTTCAAGGTGGGAAGAAGTTCGTTTCTCCTGATAATGGAGCAATAAATTCTCTTTCTCTGAAAGACTGAGGTGTCCTGTGGCTGCTATCTCGCTGCTAGCCCTTCCTTTAAAAAAAGTATCCTACACAGCATCGCTTCTATTTTAACATTTTGTTATAACCTAAAACTCTATTTAACACAGTACTTAAGAGAATGAATACAGCATCACTTTCTAACACAACACATCTAATATTCATTTTAATATCTGTGAAAAGCCAACCATAAAATACCCGCGAAAAGCCAATCATAAAATGCATTTTTCACAATTCTCTTAACCCCAGTAACCCTCTCCACCCCCATCCTATTTCCATTTCCATCCAACACCAGAACAACCCCAGGGAGCCACACCTGGGGTTTGCCACGGAGGTGGCACCTCCTTCCCCATGGGGGTGGCACTGCCAGGATGCTGCCAGTGCTGGATGCCCCCTGCACCCCCTGTGCCCCCTGTGCCCGCAGCTCTACGAGAACTGGCACCCTGGGCAGCCCGACAGCTACTTCCTCTCCGGGGAGAACTGCGTGGTCATCGTGTGGCACGATGGTGGGCAATGGAGCGACGTGCCCTGCAACTACCACCTGTCCTACACCTGCAAGATGGGGCTGGGTAAGCTGGGCTCAACCGTGGCTTGTGGGAGCAAACAAACGGCACAATTTTTGTGAAATTGCAAAGTTGTAAAGTTGTAAAGTTGTAAATTTGTGAAAGTTGGATGTTCATTGCAGCGCTGGACGCGCGTGGGGGTGGTTCCTCCTAAAATGACATGAGTGCCTCTGGGGGCTCCAGATCCTTTTTAAGCTCCCTCTCAAATCCATATATGTGCAATTTCACGATTGGCCATAATTTCATTGTTCCTCAATTTCACAATAGGTTCATATGTATTCATTCCACTGATTTTGCGTGACATTTGCCGCTAATTCTTCTTTATCAGAAAGAACTCCTGGGTCAGGTTGATCTGCTCTCCCAGCAGTTTCTGTCTCTCTGTCTGTCTGCCCTCCCCTTTAATCTCTGTCCTTCAGCTGAAGAAATTCCTTAGAGCATAGATTTTTAGGAGAACAGGCAGTCAGACTAAGCAACGTTTGCAAGCTGCGGACCGAACTCAAAGATGTTCATTTTACCTAAATCAAAACGGATTTCTGGAAAATTTCCACTCTGCCTCACACCCCATCCTGAGGAGGGGCTTCACCACCGCCTCCACAGGGGGGAAATGAGGGCCTGGGACCTGTTTGGGCTTTCTGGGGCTCGCTCTGAGCTGGGGGGGGCTTTCCTGCAATGGCCCCATTTGGGCTTTTGGGGCTGGGGGGGGCTTTACTGCAATGTCCCCATTTGGGTTCTGGGCTTGAGGAGCTTTACTGCAATGCCCCTGTTTGGGATTTTGGAGCTTGGGGGGCTTTACCCCCTTTTGGGCTCGGGGCTGGGGGGGCTTTTAGCCCTGTTTGGGCTTTCTGGGCTGGGAAATGCAATGCCCCTGTTTGGGTTTCCAGGCTGGGGGGGGACTTTACTGCAATTCCCCCTTTTTGGGTTCTGGGATGGGGGGGCTTTATTACAATGCCCCTGTTTGGGCTTTCTTGGCTGGGGGGGCTTTATCCCCGTTTGTGCTCCAGGCTGGAGGGGGGGGTTTACCCCTTGTTGGACTTTCTGGGCTGGGGGGGGCTTTACTGCAATGTCCCCATTTGGGCTCTGGGCTGGGGGGGCTTTACCCCCATTTGGGTTCCAAGCTGGGGGGCTTTACCCCCATTTGGGTTCCAAGCTGGGGAGGCTTTACCCCTGTTGGGCTCCAGGCTGGGGGGGCTTTACCCCCATTTGGGTTCCAAGCTGGGGGGGCTTTACCCCTGTTTACCTGGGGGTCGGTCTCTTTCTCGGGGCAGCAACAGACAGAACAAGAGGACACAGCCTCAAGCCGTGCCAAGGGAGATACAGGCTAGAATTAAGGAGGAAGTTTTTCACGGAAAGAGTGGTCAAATACTGGAATCATCTCCCCAGGGAGGTGGCGGAGTCACCATCCCTCGATGTGTTTAAAAAAAGACATGGATGTGGCACTTGGTGCCATGATCTAGTTTGAGGTGTTAGAACATGGCTTGGACTCGATGATCTTGAAGGTCTCTTCCAACCTAGAAATTCTGTGATTCTGTGATTCTGTTTGGGCTTTCCAGGCTGGGGAGGCTTTACTGCAATGTCCTTGTTGGGGCTCCGGGCTGGGGGGGCTTTACCTCCGTTTGTGCTCCAAGCTGGGGGGGCTTTACCCCCGTTTGTGCTCCAAGCTGGGGGGGGCTTTACCCCCGTTTGTGCTCCAGGCTGGGGGGGCTTTACCCCCGTTTTTGCTCCAAGCTGGGGGGGGCTTTACCCCCGTTTGTGCTCCGAGCTGGGGGGGCTTTACCCCAGTTTGTGCTCCGAGCTGGGGGGGCTTTACCCCCGTTTGTGCTTCGGGCTGGGGGGCTTTACCCCCGTTTGGGTTCTGGGCTGGGGGGGCTTTATCCCCATTTGTGCTCCAAGCTGGGGGGGCTTTACCCCCGTTTGGGTTCCAAGCTGGGGGGGCTTTATCCCCGTTTGTGCTCCGAGCTGGGCGGGCTTTACCCCCGTTTCGGTTCCAAGCTGGGGGGGCTTTACCCCCGTTTCGGTTCCAAGCTGGGGGGGCTTTACCCCCGTTTGTGCTCCAAGCTCGGGGGGCTTTACCCTCCTTTGTGCTCCGGGCTGGGGGGGCTTTATCCCCGTTTTTGCTCCAAGCTCGGGGGGCTTTACCCCCGTTTGTGCTCCAAGCTCGGGGGGCTTTACCTCCGTTTGTGCTCCAAGCTGGGGGGGCTTTACCTCCGTTTGTGCTCCAAGCTGGGGGGGGCTTTATCCCCGTTTGTGCTTCGGGCTGGGGGGGGCTTTATCCCCGTTTGGGTTCTGGGCTGGGGGGGCTTTACCCTCGTTTGTACTTCGGGCTGGGGGGGCTTTATCCCCGTTTGTGCTCCAAGCTGGGGGGGCTTTACCCTCGTTTGGGTTCCAAGCTGGGGGGGCTTTACCCCCGTTTGTGCTCCAGGCTGGGGGGGCTTTATTACAACGACCCCTCCCCTCCTTGCAGTGCAGTGCGGGCCCCCCCCCGCCCTCACCAACGCCCGAGCCTTCGGCAGAGCCAAGCAGCGCTACGAGATCGGCTCCACCGCCCGCTACCGCTGCCGGCCCGGGCTCGCCCCGCGGCGCTCGCCCATCATCCGCTGCCGCGAGGATGGCACCTGGGAGCCCCCCCAGCTGTCCTGCCGGCCTGGTGAGTGCTGGACCCCCCCTCTGAGCACCCCCGATCGCGGGTTGCTGTTGGTGATTGCTGCCCTGAGATGCGCAGGAGAGGAACTGAAGAACGAGTCTGGACTCCTCGCTTTTCGGTCTTGAGGTTGTTTATTAATTCTTATCGATAAAGTTGGTTTTTTTCTGCCCAGCTGGGGTCTGTTACGCCGGCAAGGGCAGTTATTTACAGATGCCAATGAGACAGGGCTGCTGTGGAAACGGGCCTTGAGCTGTTTGATTTTCCAGCATCGGTCTCATTCCATGGTTATGACAATGGGAAGATGCCATCAGCCACAATCCAGGCAGCAGGCCAAAAAACTTAATGTTGCAACTCACTTTAAGAGTTTTTTGACCAATCACACAAAGCAAAAGCACATTGACAGCAGTTCTATCCAATCACCATAAGCATAAATACCTTTGGTTAAAACAATGCTTGTTTATTTCAAATACAATACCTGCTTCAAAGCCTTAAAACACAACACACAGAGCTCCATTATTAAGCTTTAACCTTCCTAATATCTCGCTAGATAAACTTTCTGCAGCTTAGAGAGCTGTTCAGACAAGCATTAATACACAGATCATTGTTCTATTTGTCTTTGTTTTTCTACAGTTTAAATAATTTTCCTGCTGACCAATCTCATGGCTGCTGCTTTAGCTCCAATCACAGTTCTGCTGTCTCTGGGGCCTGCCTTTTGCAGCTTTCCCAAAACCCTCTGATGCTGTGCATTCCCACAGTCTGCTCAGCAGGGCAGCCGCAGGCACTGTGTTGTCCTTTTATACAGCAAACTACATTTAACATATTTACACTGAATTCCCAATACCATCACCTGTGGTAGACAGTGATCTATTCTAAATATAACATATTTACACTTAATTCCCAATACCTATCACCCGTGTTAGACAGTGCACTTCTACTCTAAATATAACATATTTACACTGAATTCCCAATACCATCACCTGTGTTAGACAGTGATCTATTGTAAATATAACATATTTACACTGAATTCCCAATACCCATCACCTATGTTAGACAGTGATCTTCTATTCTAAATACAACATATTTACACTTAATTCCCAATACCTATCACCTGTGTTAGACAGTGATCTATTCTAAATATAACATATTTACACTTAATTCCCAATACCTATCACCTAGGTTAGACAGTGATCTATTCTAAATATAACATATTTACACTTAATTCCCAATATCATCACCTGTGTTAGACAGTGATCTATTCTAAATATAACATATTTACACTTAATTCCCAATACCCATCACCTATGTTAGACAGTGATCTTCTATTCTAAATACAACATATTTACACTTAATTCCCAATACCTATCACCTGTGTTAGACAGTGCACTTCTACTCTAAATATAACATATTTACACTTAATTCTCAATACCTATCACCTATGTTAGACAGTGATCTATTCTAAATATAACATATTTACACTTAATTCCCAATGCCCATCACCTATGTTAGACAGTGATCTTCTATTCTAAATATAACATATTTACACTTAATTCCCAATACCTATCACCCGTGTTAGACAGTGATCTATTCTAAATATAACATATTTACACTTAATTCCCAATACCATCACCTGTGTTAGACAGTGATCTATTCTAAATATAACATATTTACATTTAATTCCCAATGCCCATCACCTATGTTAGACAGTGATCTATTCTAAATATAACATATTTACACTTAATTCCCAATACCATCACCTATGTTAGACAGTGCACTTCTACTCTAAATATAACATATTTACACTGAATTCCCAATACCTATCACCTATGTTAGACAGTGATCTATTCTAAATATAACATATTTACACTGAATTCCCAATGCCCATCACCTATGTTAGACAGTGATCTTCTATTCGTAATATAACATATTTACACTTAATTCCCAATACCATCACCTGTGTTAGACAGTGCACTTCTACTCTAAATATAACATATTTACACTGAATTCCCAATACCCATCACCTATGTTAGACAATGAGCTTCTACTCTAAATATAACATATTTACACTGAATTCCCAATACCCATCACCTATGTTAGACAATGAGCTTCTACTCTAAATATAACATATTTACACTTAATTCCCAATCACCTATGTTAGACAGTGCACTTCTATTCTAAATACAACATATTTACACTTAATTCCCAATGCCCATTACCCATGTTAGACAGTGCACTTCTAAACCAATCCCAAAGTGCCACCATCACAGCAGAAAATGGAAACCAAGAAGAAGAAGAAAGGCTGGACACACCCAGATTCCTCCATCTTGTCCCCATAACCCCCATACCAAAAACCCTAAAATCTCCATTTTCACCCTGTGATCATTTTGTTATTACACCATTCAAACCTGTGTGACTTTCAGCTTCTCATACAAAGCTGGTAACTCGCTCCAGGGATCAGAATCAAATCCCCAGGTGCTCCGGGCTGCGTGCCAGGGTCTCTGAGCCCCCTGGCGGGGCCCTTGGACACCCGGAGGGATGCGCTGAGTTCCGACACCCCGCGGTGCTTTCCCTTCACCCGGCCCTTCTTGTGTCCCCTCAGGTGTGGTTCAGCCTCCCAACAAGTGAGGGAGTGCCCGGGCTGGCAGCCAGCACCTCCCCAGTGCCCGGACTGGTGTGGATGGGGACGGCACTGGGACCTCGGAGTGTGGGGTGAGCCCTCGCTGTTGGGTGTCCGCCCCCACTTTGTTTGTTTTATATCTGTACAAAGAAATGCTAAAAAAAAAAAAATAAAAAATTAAAAGAGCCCCTTGAAAGGAGCTGACGGTGCCCCCAAAATGCAGCACGGCAGGAGTTGTGTCCCCAGAGTCACAGCAGAGCTGAAACCCAGGGGACACCACGGGCAGGGGATGGCAGGAACGTGCCAGCATCACCCTCCCATCCTGCTGGGGACATCCAAGCTCTGCTGCGGCCCAGCGCCCATCCAGAGGGGCCTGGGGGGGATTCTGCACCTCCCTGGAGAGGCAGAAGCTGCTGCAGCAGCCTTGGAGTGGGTACCTGCTGCCCAAACCCCCTCCCCGTGCTTCTGTGGGTATTAAAACCAGTAAACAGATGGCACAGAGTCGTGAGCTGGTTATTTGGGGGGGCTGGCACCGGGGTGGGTGGCACTGCACAGCCACAAAGCATGGAGGGCAGCAACAGGGGGGAGCCTGGGCACAGAGACACCCCAGGAGCCACAGAAACAGGGAGAAACCACCCCAAAATGTGCCCAAATCAAAGAGACACCCCAGGAGCCTCAGAAACAGGAATAAACCATCCCAAAATGTCCCCAAATCCCAGAGACACCCCAGGAGCCACAGAAACAGGAATAAACCATCCCAAAATGTGCCCAAATCCCAGAGACACCCCCAGGAACTAACAAAACAGGAATAAACCACCCCAAAATGTGCCCAAATCCCAGAGACACCCCAGGAGCCACAGAAACAGGGAGAAACCACCCCAAAGTGCCCCCAATTCCCAGAGACACCCCCAGGAGCCTCAGAAACAGGAATAAACCATCCCAAAATGTGCCCAAATCCCAGAGACACCCCAGGAACCAACAAAACAGGGAGAAACCACCCCAAAATGTGCCCAAATCCCAGAGACACCCCCAGGAACCAACAAAACAGGGAGAAACCACCCCAAAATGTGCCCAAATCCCAGAGACACCCCAGGAGCCACAGAAACAGGGAGAAACCACCCCAAAATGTGCCCAAATCCCAGAGACACCCCCAGGAACCAACAAAACAGGAATAAACCACCCCAAAATGTCCCCAAATCCCAGAGACACCCCCAGGAGCCTCAGAAACAGGGAGAAACCACCCCAAAATGTGCCCAAATCAAAGAGACACCCCCAGGAACTAACAAAACAGGGAGAAACCACCCCAAAATGTGCCCAAATCCCAGAGACACCCCCAGGAGCCTCAGAAACAGGGAGAAACCACCCCAAAATGTGCCCAAATCCCAGAGACACTCCAGGAGCCACAGAAAAAAGGAAAAACCACCCCAAAGTGCCCCCAAATCCCAGAGACACCCCCAGGAGCCACAGAAACAGGATTAAACCACCCCAAAATGTGCCCAAATCCCAGAGACACCCCCAGGAGCCTCAGAAACAGGGAGAAACCACCCCAAAATGTGCCCAAATCCCAGAGACACCCCCAGGAGCCACAAAAACAGGAATAAACCACCCCAAAGTGCCCCCAAATCCCAGAGACACCCCCAGGAGCCACAGAAACAGGGAGAAACCACCCCAAAATGTGCCCAAATCAAAGAGACACCCCCAGGAACTAACAAAACAGGGAGAAACCACCCCAAAATGTGCCCAAATCCCAGAGACACCCCCAGGAGCCACAGAAACAGGAATAAACCACCCCAAAATGTGCCCAAATCCCAGAGACACCCCAGGAGCCACAGAAACAGGGAGAAACCACCCCAAAATGTGCCCAAATCCCAGAGACACCCCAGGAGCCACAGAAACAGGGAGAAACCATCCCAAAATGTGCCCAAACCCCAGAGACACCCCCAGGAACTAACAAAACAGGGAGAAACCACCCCAAAATGTGCCCCCAAATCCCAGAGACACCCCCAGGAACTAACAAAACAGGGAGAAACCACCCCAAAATGTGCCCAAATCCCAGAGACACCCCAGGAGCCACAGAAACAGGGAGAAACCACCTCAAAGTGCCCCCAAATCCCAGAGACACCCCAGGAGCCTCAGAAACAGGGAGAAACCACCCCAAAATGTGCCCAAATCCCAGAGACACCCCCAGGAGCCACAGAAATGGAGACAGCACCCAAAGTGCCCCCACATCCCAGCAGAGCTGGGCACAGAGACGCCCCAGGAGCCACAAAAACAGGGAGGCACCACCCCAAAGTGCCCCCAAATCCCAGAGACACCCCCAGGAGCCACAGAAATGGGGACACCACCCCAAAATGTGCCCATATCCCAGCAGCACTGGGTACCACTCAGGGCTTGGGAGGGGACACTGCTCCCAGCATAGAGGTCGCACTGGGAGAGCACAGCACTGGTGCCAGGGCACCTCCCCGTGCTGTTATCCCCCTGCCCTGTGCTGATCCACAGCTTTTTATGGCTCTCCTGGGCTGTGTTGGGCAGCAACAGCCATAAAACCCTGGAGTGAAGCGGCCAGAGCACAGATAACCCCTGGAGAGGCTGGGGATGGAAAGTCCCTCTCAAATTCCCCTTCTGGAGAGGCCAGAAGGTGCCAGGGAAGGAGCCAGGCAAGCCCCCTGCGTGCCTTTGCCACTGAGTTTTGCTGCTGCTTTATTAATTGAGAAGGCAACGTGTAATTAGTGACACTCATTAGTGCCCAGCCTGAGCCCAGAACCACCAGGCACCAGGCAGAGCCCTCGTGGCTGGGGGAGAGAGGCTGGGCCAGGGATTGAGCAGGGATTGACCAGGACTGAGCAGGGATTGAGCAGGGATTGAGCAGGGATTCACCAGGGATTGAGCAGGGATTGAGCAGGGATTGAGCAGGATTGACCAGGGATTGACCAGGATTCACCAAGAATCCACTAGGAATTCACCAGGGATTGACCAGGGTTCACCAGGAATTTACCAGGGATTCACCAGGATTCACCAGGATTCACCAAGGATTCACCAGGGATTGACCAGGGATTGACCAGGGATTCACCAGGGATTGACCAGAGATTGACCAGGATTGACCAGGGATTCACCAGGGATTGACCAGGATTCACCAAGGATTCACCAGGATTGACCAGGGATTCACCAGGGATTCACCAGGGATTCACCAGGATTCACCAAGGATTCACCAGGGATTCTCCAGGGATTCTCCAGGGTGCACCAGGGATTCACCAAGGATTCACCAAGGATTCACCAAGGATTCACCAGGGATTCACCAAGGATTCACCAGGATTGACCAGGGATTCACCAAGGATTGACCAAGGATTCACCAGGATTGACCAGGGATTCACCAGGGATTCACCAAGGATTCACCAGGATTGACCAGGGATTCACCAGGGATTCACCAAGGATTCACCAGGGATTCACCAAGGATTCACCAGGGATTCACCAAGGATTCACCCGGATTGACCAGGGATTGACCAGGGATTGACCAGGATTCACCAAGGATTCACCAAGGATTCACCAAGGATTCACCAGGATTGACCATGGTGTTCTCATCTCTTCCTTCATCCTGTGTCCCCAAACCCCACCACACCAGCACTGTCCCCTGTGCTCAGCCCCGTGTCCTCACTTGCCCACGAAGCAGTTGGAGCCATAGGTCCTCCTTTCTTTCTTTAGTTTCATTTTAGTATTTAATTTTCCTTTAATATAATACATATAAAATAATAAATCAGCCTTCTGAAACATGGTGTTCTCATGTCTTCCCTCATCCTGGGGACCCTCAAACACCACCACAGCAGTGCTGTCCCCTGTGTCCCCAAACCCCACCACACCAGCGTTGTTCCTGTGCTCAGCCCCGTGTCCTCACTTGCCCACGAAGCAGTTGGAGCCGTAAGTTCTCCTTTCTCTTTCTTTAGCATAGTTTTAGTATATAATTTTAATATAATATACATAATAGAATATCAAATCAGCCTTCTGAAACATGGAGTCGAGGTGTTCTCATGTCTTCCCTCATCCTGGGGACCCTCAAACACCACCACACCAGCGCTGTCCTGTGTGTCCTCAAACCCCACCACACCCAGTTGGTCGGCCCCATGTCTTCACCTGCCCACAAAGCAGTTGGAGCCATAAGTCCTCCTTTCTTTCTTTAGCTTCGTTTAGTATTTAATTTTCCTTTAATATAATACATATCATAAAATAACAAATCAGCCTTCTGAAACATGGGGTCGAGGTGTTCTCATGTCTTCCCTCATCCTGGGGACCCTCAAACACCACCACACCAGGGCTGTCCCGCGTGTCCTCAAACACCACCACGCCACCGCTGTTCTCTTTGTCCTCAAACCGCACCACACCAGCGGTGTCCCAGCTGCTCAGCCTCACGTCCTCACTTGCCCACGAAGCAGTAGGAGCCGTAGGTCCTCATCTCCTTGCTGGGGAAGCCGAAGCTGCGCACGCCGGGCTCGGGCAGCCCTCCGCAGCGCTGCCGGGGCGTGGTGATGGGGTAGCGCACGCTGCCGTCCGCCAGCCAGCCCCCGTCACAGCGATCCAGCTGCGAGAACTTCCAGGCTGAGTAGAGCTGGCCCACTTTGGCCAGGGCAGCCCCCTGGTTGCGACACGCCTGCGCCGCCTCCTTGAAGTTCAGGTGGCCCCGGATGAAGTAGACTTGGCCTGGTGGATGGAGATGGTGTTGCGGTGTGATTTCAGGGTTTACCTCAGGTCCCTCCCCTGATAATTCCCTCCCAGGTGTGTCAGTCACCTCTCTGTCCCCTCCCAGCACTGTCTGTCAATCCTGGCATTCCAGAAGGCACCGAGTGATTGGCAGATTCAAAGGATGCCCTCTACCCCTGGGGGGCATTGGGCCATCCAGGTGTCTTTTGTCCCTTGTCCCTCCCCTCCTGTACCTGGTTGGTGCCTCCCTGCCCCTTCCCTGCCCCTCTCCCCACGGTTCAAAGGAGCAGCAGCCACGGGCTCAGGGAGTTCTGTTGGAGCTGGTGCTGCATTCAGAGGCCTGAGGGCCAGAATAAAGCTCTGGATCCAAACCCTCCATCAGAACCGACTCCTTTCCTTCACCATCGCCTCAAAGCTTCTCTGGCAGAGGGAAACCTGAGGAGCAGCCCCTGTTATGGGGGGAAGCTCCATCCCAGCACCACCAGAGCTCCTGCAGGCCTGGACTTGCCTCCAAGCACCCAGCTGCAACATCCAGCCAGCCAAAAGTGTCTGTGGGGTGAAACACCACACACCCAGCCAGCCAAAAGTGTCTCTGGGGTGAAACACCACACACCCAGCCAGCCAAAAGTGTCTCTGGGGTGAAACACTGCAGTTGCCACTATTTGGTTCAGCAGCAAGGGCCAGACAAGCTCAGGCATGTCCTGTCTGGCTAGATTGGGAATATTCCAATATAAGAGAGGACACAGCAGGTGAGCACCCTTCCTGCAAACAGCTGTCACCGTCATATTTTCTGAAAAATCCCCTTGCCCAGGATTTTTCTCCTGGGAAGCTGAGAAGCCTCAGGGAAAAATGAAAACAATATAATCTCATTTGCTTCTCCTGTGTTTTGCTGCTTTGGAATGCGGTTTGGACATTGTTTACCAACAGGTGATTGTTTCATTGGTTTCATGTGAATTGTTTTTTACTCAATAACCAAGCTGTGTCAAGGCTCTGGAAAGAGTCACAAGTTTTTTGTTAGAATCTTTTATCTTTCTGTCTGTATCCTTTCTGTATATTTTAGTATAGTTTAGTACAGCATTCTTTGATATAATATAGATCATAAAATAATAAATTAGCCTCCTGAGAACACGGAGCCAGATTCATCACTCCTTCACTCGTCTGGGAACCCCACAAATACAAGAAACAACCTGCTGCAGACCCGGGTGGGCAGCAGGGCTCGGGGGCGCTGTGAGAATCACAGGGGAATGCAGCACTACCTTGGAGGGCAGAGGTGAAGCAGAAGGCATCGAATCTGTCCTTCTGCTTGTCCCTGGCGCCGTAGGTGCGCACCCCGGGCAGGAGGAGGCGGCCGCCGCACGGCTCCCGTGAGTTGATGATGGGGTAGTGCACGGTCCCATCCAGGATCCAGCCAGCGTTGCACCAGTCCAGTCCCTCTGTCCAGGCTGTGGGGAGAGAGGCAGCTCAGTCTTGGTGTTATAGGTAAATTATGTTAAATTAGGGTACAGTTGAATTATATTGTATTAATTATGTTATATTAATTGTATTATGTTAAGAGTGGGAGTGGTTATTAGATGTTCTAGGAGAAGGGTCCAGGGTTTGGTGGAAGGGCGGTCTGGCGGGGCAAGGTGAGGTTGAAGAGGGATTGGATGGAAGATCTGACCAATCATTCGAAGCCCTGCAGAAACGAATGGTCCAGAATGAACAGCATTAAGGACCAATGAGAAGCCTGGAAATGGACCAATCACCATGTGGATCCAAAATGGACCAACCTGGACTCAAAGGGGGCTATAAATGGGGGGGAATTCAGTTAGGTCGAGGTTCTTCTTTTTGGAAACTCGTTTTCTGGGGAGAATCCGGTGCACTTGGGGTTAGCGCACTGTTCTGTTTTTGGCTCACTGTGTGGCTGCTTGGGCTTATCTTAGGTACTCCATGCCTTGCAGCTATTTTAATAAACAAGAACCTCTTTCTCCAGAGAAAGTTTGGCCTCGTTCATATTCATAACACTGGTGTTTCCCCCCCTCCCCATCCCCAGACAGGCATGGGTTTGGGCTGAAAAGGAGGTTGATTTTTTAATGCTTCACCTTTGTAGAGCTGCTGGTAGGTGGCGAGTCGGGAGTCCTGCTGCTCGCAGGCTCGCTTGGCTTCGTGGTAGTTGAATTTGTAGCGCCCGTTGCTGGGCTGGTAAGGGAAGACAACACCTGGAGGGACAGAGACGGGGTGAGGGCATTGCTGTGCCCAAGGAGGCTTTGACTCAACACCCAGGGGGACTCAGTGCTGAATTTAAGGCTGGGGAATGGCGGTGGAGGCACAGAGCCACAGGCTCCATTCCAGCTGAGTGTCCCCCTCCTGCCACGTCCCCCAGGAATGTACTGTAGTAGCCACAGGGCCTGCAAGGCCTCCCTGGCTGTCAGTTGATAAGAAGATAAGAAATGCCTAGTCATGATAACTGGACCAAGAGACCCCTCTTCCACCTCGGACCCTCGTTATCTCTCTGTAAGACCATAGGTCATTTTCACCTTGACCCTTACCATTGGACTATTGTTTCCCAAAACCCACATACCCTCTATAAACACCTGCCTCTGCCCAGAAGAGCTGTCACTGTGACCCTTCACAGAGGCTGCCAGTAGAGACACATCTGTGGAACCTCACACAGCTCTCCTCCTCTCTCTCCTGCATGTGTTGAGGCAATTAGCAAGCAAAGAGCTGAAATCACCAAAGAGCTGAATTCACCCAAGAGCTGATCTCACTTAAGAGCTGAGCTGCTTGCTAAGATTGCCTGCAGCTGGGAGCCTGCCTGGGGCACCTGGACAGGTTGTGCTTGGCTGGACTTCACTATCCAGACACCTATGGACAGACCTCGAAACCCCAAACCTTTATAATGCACCCCAAGCTCACCCTCCAGGTGCAGTGTGAGCGAGATGCTCTCATCCTCCAGGGGTGATTCCAAGCTCACCCTCAAGGTGCAGTGTGAGTGAGATGCTCTCATCCTCCAGCCCATTGACCAGCTGGCAGCATTAGCAGCCTTCATCTCCCAGGGATGATTCCAATCTCACCTTCTAGGTGCAGTGTGAGTGAGATACTCTCATCCTCCAAGGATGACTCCAAGCTCACTCTCAAGGTGCAGTGTGAGCAAGATGCCCTCATCTCCCAGGGATCATTCCAAACTCACCCTCGAGGTGCAGTGTGAGTGAGATGCCCTCATCCCTCAGGGATCATTCCAAACTCACCCTCAAGGTGCAGTGTGAGTGAGATGCCCTCATCCCTCAGGGATCATTCCAAACTCACCCTCGAGGTGCAGTGTGAGTGAGATGCCCTCATCCCCCAGGGCTGTACCCCAATCTCACCCTCGAGGTGCAGTGTGAGCGAGATGCCCTCATCCCCCAGGGGTGATTCCAATCTCACCCTCCAGATGCAGCATGAGTGAGATGCCCTCATCCCCCAGGGCTGTACCCCAAGCTCACCCTCGAGGTGCAGTGTGAGGGAGATGCTCTCATCCTCCAGCCCGTTGACCAGCTGGCAGCGGTAGCGCCCCTCGTCCTCCAGCGCCACGTTGCTGATGGTGAGCGAGGCGTCGTAGCGGTGGCTGTGCCGCAGGCGCACCCGCGGGCTCAGGGGCCCGTAGTTCTTGTGGAACAGCCCGTTGGTGATGATGATGATGCTCTCGCCGTAGTTGGCCGGCTCCACCTTGCTCCACTTGACGCGGTAGTTGCGGGGCAGGGCGCGCAGCACGCAGGGCAGGGTGGCCGTGGCACCGCGCTGCGTGTGCACCGTGGGGTGCAGGGGCTCCAGCAGGTACTGCAGGTGCAGGGGGGCTGCAGCCCCCAGGCAGCCTCAGCACCACCCCTCTGACACCCCCTGAGCAGCCTCAACCCTCACCAGGGTCTGATGGTTTCTATCATCCATCCTGGCCCCTCTGCATCAACCCTCAACCCTCACCAGGGTCTGATGGTTTCTGTCATCCATCCTGGCCCCTCTCCATCCACCCTCACCTCTCACCAGTGTCTGATGGTTTCTGTCATCCATCCTGGCCCCTCTGCATCCACCCTCAACCCTCACCAGGGTCTGATGGTTTCTGTCATCCATCCTGGCCCCTCTCCATCCACCCTCACCTCTCACCAGTGTCTGATGGTTTCTGTCATCCATCCTGGCCCCTCTGCATCCACCCTCAACCCTCACCAGGGTCTGATGGTTTCTGTCATCCATCCTGGCCCCTCTGCATCCACCCTCACCTCTCACCAGTGTCTGATGGTTTCTATCATCCATCCTGGCTCCTCTCCATCCACCCTCACCAGTGTCTGATGGTTTCTATCATCCATCCTGGCCCCTCTGCATCAACCCTCAACCCTCACCAGCGTCTGATGGTTTCTATCATCCATCCTGGCCCCTCTGCATCCACCCTCACCACTGTCTGATGGTTTCTGTCATCCATCCTGGCCCCTCTCCATCCACCCTCACCTCTCACCAGCGTCATGGTTTCTATCATCCATCCTGGCCCCTCCTCTTCTCTCCTGCACCTTCAGGACGCACAGCTCAGCTCCTGCCCGGTCTGAACCCGCCCAAAATCACCTCCCCTCTCCAGCACTGAGTCCAAACAGCAGTGCCCAGTCCTCCCCCCAGGCCCTGCTCCATACAGAGCTCCATATTCATATATATACACATATCTAGGGCTCCACATCCATATATATAAATATATATAGGGCCCCACATCCTGCCCCCCACTCCCTGCACCCTACAGGGCTCCACATCCATATACATATGTATATATATTTATACATATGGGGTTCCACATCCTTCCCCCCAACCCTACTCCCTATAGGGGCCCCACATCCAGATATATATATATATTTATATATACATATGTATATATATTTATACATATAGGGCTCCACATCCTTCCCCCCAACCCTGCTCCCTACAAGGGCTCCACATCCTTCCCCCCAGGCCCTGCTCCCTACCTGGGGTCCCTGTTGGCCTCTGGAAGATGCTGGACCCTGGGGGTGCTGCCAGGAGCCAGAGGCAGCCGAGCAGGAGCAGCCTGTGCATCCTCAGAGCCGGGGGCAGGACGGAGCCTGGGGGGAGAGCAGGGCTCAGGGACATGCAGGGGGACACCCCCCGGTTTTGGGGGGGCCTGGAGGGTGTCACCCTGCTCTGGGGGGGCTCTGTGACATTTACTGTGCAGGGAGGACATGGCTTGCAGGACCCCGACCCCACTGCCCGTGCCAACCCTCCTTGCTGGCGCTGCCCCGCTCTCTTACCGTGCCCAGCCAGGTCCTTGGGGGAGCTGCCGTGCCCATCCAACGCCCCGTGCCCATGAGCAGCTCCTGCTGCTTCCCTCCTCTGTCACAAACACCCCATGGTGGGGCTGGGGGTCCCACGGAGGTAGAGGTGACACGGGGACAGCACGGGGACAGCACGGGGACAGCGCGGGAGGTGGCGAGCAGGTGCTCCCAGCCAGCCCTCCCCTGTCACCGTGCTGGGGCGGGCAGTGCCCTGGCACCCCCCTGGCCCTTGATGCCCGCTCCCATGGTGCCCTCTCTCCCTGCCCTGTCACCGTCTCTTCCTGCTTTCTTCTCTTTTATTTTGTCCCCTCTCCAACACCTCCCCGAGGAGCGAACGGGGAGGAGGAAGCACAATTTCCCATTGTGAGTGTCTTTCTCTTTATTGTTCTGCTCGGCAAAACACAGTGTGCCCGGGTAACAAACATCCCTTTATCTGCAGGGCACAGCTTTGGGAATTCAGGGAAAACGACTCAGAATTCAGGGAGAACGACTTCAGTTCTGCATCGAGCTCCAGGAGCCTCTTGGGCTGGCAAAGCCCCCCCTTGTGCTGGGAAGGAGCTCTCTGAGCCCACAGACAGCAGGGAAATGGTCAATTTTATTCCCCTCTCCCTGTCCCTAATGGAGGGATGATGTTCCCTTGGGATCTTCCTCCTCTCTGATGTAGGGATGATGTTCCCTTTGGGAATTCAGGGAAAATGACAGTTCTGCATTGGCCTCCAGCAGCCTCTTGGGCTGGCAAAGCCCCCCCTGTGCTGGGACAGGGCTCTCTGAGCCCACAGACAGCAGGGCAAGGGTTAATTTAATTCCCCTCTCCCTGTCGCTGATGGAGGGATGAGGTTCCCTTTGGGAATTCAGGAAAATTCTCTTGGGCTGGCAAAGCCCTCCCAGTGCTGGGAAGGAGCTCTCTGAGCCCACAGACAGCAGGGAAATGGTTAATTTTATTCCCCTCTCCCTGTCCCTGATGGAGGGATGAGGTTCCCTTTGGGAATTCAGGTCTGCATCGAGCTCCAGGAGCCTCTTGGCCTGGCAAAGCCCCCCCTGTGCTGGGCCGGGGCTCTCTAAGCTGCCCACAGGCAGCAGGGCAATGGTTAATTTAATTAATTTAATTTCATTTCCCCTCTCCCTGATGGAGGGATGGTGTTCCCACCCCTTGAGGCTCTGGAGAGTTGTGCAAGGGGGCTGCCCCACCACTCAAGTGGTTTCCAGTTTGTTTCCATTGTTTTCCAGTTGTTCAGTAACTGAGGGATCTCAAAGCTTGCTTTCATTTCAACCTCACTTATAGTTTCCATATTTTCAAAATCTTTTGCCAGACAATCATATTTATAAGGCTTTCCTGTTTCCCAACACTTCTTCCAGCTCACAATGGTCAGAGCTTTGTGTTGAGTGAAAGGTGCCCTCGTCCCCCACCTGCTCCCCACTGCTCCCAGCCTCTTGTCAAGGAGGGACATCAATTTTGGTGGCAGCAGGTTGAGCTGGAAGCTTCTTCCAGCTCAGAATGGTCCGAGCTTTGTGATCATCGCTGTGATGAGCAGAAGGCGCCTGTGGCTTTGCTCTCCCGGCTAAACTGGAGCAGCAGCGCTGCAAACGCCTCCCTGCAGCTGCCCACGGTTAGGGGCTGGGTCCGGGGCTCTTCGGGGAGTCTGTCATCTCCCTCCCTCACACTTCCTGTGCCCACGGCTGCAGAAGCACATCCTGTTCTCCCCCAGCAGCAGCTCTTGGCTGCAGGATGCTGATTCCCAGCTCTGTGCTATCACAGACGAGCTGTTTCTCACATTTTTTCCCAAGTGAAGGCACCAGTTACAGTCCCCAGCCCTCAGAAAACCACAGCCCGAGGCAGAACACTTGCAGAGGCTGCCATGAGTGACTCATCCCCCTTCCCCACCCCGTTAGCATCAGGGCAGGACCCCAGCCCACCACTGCTTATCTGAGCTCAGGGTTTGGCCCAGCGCTGCGGGAAGGAGTCACCCAAGTCACTTCCCAAACACACACTGTGTAACCTCTCTGCTCCTTGTCTCCTTTTCTCCCCTTTTGGGATCTGCACCCACTCTGCCAACAGCTCTGCAGAAGCAGAGGCAGCCACAGAAAAGCCAAGGAGCCCCTGGGGCTCAGCTCCCCCAGCTCCTGGCTGGGCTCCAGCAGGAGCCTCTGGCTCTGCTCCTTGGTCCTGTTCTTAAAAACCCAGATTTTCCTTCTCTCCTCTGGTCCCCACAGGAAACCTCAGCCCCAAAGCTCCCTGAACACTCATTTTTCCTTCTGATCAGGGAATTTGAGCCAAGCTTTGCTGAGCCAGCACCTCCACCCTTGGGCATCACCTTCCACCTCCTCTGCCTGACCCAGTCCCCAAACCCACCGTGTTTCTGCAATGCAGAGGCAGAAACCTCATGGATCCCCCCCACATCTCCTGCCTGTGGGAGCCCAGGAAATTCCTCTGGCTGCCCTGGAGGACTGGAGACCCTGCCATGGGGCTCAGAGACCCTGGCACAGAGCCCAAGACCCCTGTGCCTTTGATTTAGCCCTTGGAAAAAACAGCTACCAACCTTGCATGAAGGATTACAAGCCATGAAAGTTTAAGTAGAATGTTAGTGAATTTATCACAGGGTGGAAAATTTGATTTTTTTGGGGTTTTTAGAATGGGGGTTCAGGGGGCAAGATGGAGGGATCTGGGCATGTCCAGCCTTTCTCCTTCTTCTTCCTGGCCTCCATCTTCTGCTGTGATGGTGGCACTTTTGGATTGGTTTAGAGTAGAAGCTCAGTGTCTAACACAGGTGATAGGTATTGGGAAATTATTGTAAAAAAGTACGCATAGTTTTTAATATAAAAAACTAACACCACCCCAAGGGCTGGAAACTATTACCAGCTTTGTGTGAGGAGCTACAAGCCACAAGAGTTTGAGTAGAATGATAGTGAATTTATCACAGAGTGGAAAAATTGATTTTTTTGGGGTTTTTAGAATGGGGCTTCAGGGGGCAAGATGGAGGAATCTGGGCAAGCCCAGCCTTTCTCCTTCTTCTTCTTCTTCTTCTTCTTCTTCTTCTTCTTCTTCTTGGCCTCCATCTTCTGCTGTGATGGTGGCACTTTTGGATTGGTTTAGAGTAGAAGCTCAGTGTCTAACACAGGTGATAGGTATTGGGAAGTTATTGTAAACATTGTACAGGTAGTTTTTAGGATAAAAAGATAACAACACTGCCCTGGGGCAGGCAGAGTGCCTGGACTGTCCTGCTGAGTGGACCTCGGCAGGGCAGGAGAAAGAATTTTATAGATAAGAAACAATAAACAACCTTGAGAGCGAGAAATGAAGAGCCCTGACTCCTTCTTCGATCGCTGGGCTGGGAAAAGAGACTTTCAAATGAATATCAGGGTCACTGTGACCAGCTAGAGACCCCGAGACTGCCCAGAGAGAGCGACACCGACCCCACCCCACAGCCCACACGGTTCCCAGCGCAGTGCCTGGAGCCACCTGCTGTGGCATCACCACCTGTGCAGGTGTGCCGGGGCATCCAGTCCCCAATTTCCGTGTTGGCAGCGCTGCCCCGCTCCCAGCAGTCCCTTGGAGGTGAGCAGAACCTGGCAGCCGCCGCGACAGGAGGAGTTTGCAGCCCCGGCGTGGCTCTCCCTCCCCATGCACCCCCTTGGCAGGGCTTCCCCTGCCCCCCGACATGTCTGAGCACGCAGCCGCCTCCAGGCTGTGGTTCTCGGGGCTGTGCTTCCTCCTGCAGGTCCTCCTCATCCTCCTGTTCGCGGTGTGGGTGCGGTACAGCCCCGAGGGCAGCCCCGGGCCGTGCCCCCCGACGCTGAACTGCAGCCGCAGGAGCCAGGACCCGAATGTGCTGCAGCCCCGTGAGTACCCCCATGGCAGAGCCCTTCTGATGAGGGGATGGCGCTGGGTGTCACCTGCAGACCTGGCACTGACTCCGGAGATACCAGAGAGGCACCGTCGAGCTGCAGGTTGGGGTGCTGGAGCTTCCCAGAGGGGTCGAGCAGACACGCTGCAGGGATTTCTGAAACAATTGCAGCAAAAGAGGGGAATTTGGGGCTGGGGGGGTGTGTAAGAGCACAGAAGGGATCACTGAGTGCAGTGAAAAACTGCATTTCTTCATTCTGTGAAAAATTGGGATCATCATCCCATGCCTGGTAGGGAGCACAGCAGCTGCTCCTGGCAATTCAGAGCTTCCCACTGACCAGCCAGGTTTGCTGGGTTCTCACTGAGCCCCTTCCACAGAGGACTGCAGGCTTGGGGTGCTGGGGCTTCCCAGACACGCTGCAGGGATTTCTGAAATAATTGCAGCAAAAGAGGGGAATTTGGGGCTGGGGTGTGTGTTAGAGCAGTGGAGCTCAGAAGGGATCACTGAGTGCAGTGAAAAACCGCATTTCTTCATTCTGTAAAAAAATGGGATCATCATCCCATGCCTGGTAGGGAGCACAGCAGCTGCTTCTGGCAATTCAGGAGCTGCAGAGCTTCTCAGTTGGGGTTTGTAGAGCCAGGGGGTTCACACTGAGCTCCTTCCATGGAGGATTGGAGCTCAGAAGGGATCTCTGAGTGCAGTGAAAAACTGCATTTCTTCATTCTGTGAAAAAATGGGATCATCATCCCAAGCCTGGCAGGGAGCACAGCAGCTGCTCCTGGCAATTCAGAGCTTCCCACTGACCAGCCAGGTTTGCTGGGTTCTCACTGAGCCCCTTCCACAGAGCACTGCAGGCTTGGGGTGCTGGAGCTTCCCAGAGGGGTACAGCAGATACGCTGCAGGGATTTCTGAAATAATTGCAGCAAAACAGGGGAATTTGAGGCTGGGGTGTGCGTGAGTGCAGTGAAAATCAAGGGATCATCATTCCAAGCCTGATAGGGAGCACAGCAGCTGCTCCTGGCACTTCAGAGCTCCCCAGCCAGGTTTGCAGTGCCAGGCGATTCACACTGAGCCCCTTCCAAGGAGGACTGGAGCTCAGAAGGGATCACTGAGCACAGTGAAAAACTGGGGATCATCATTCTGTGCCTGGTGGGGAGCTGCTCCTGGCACTTCAGGGTGTGCAGAGCTCCCCAGCCAGGTTTGCAGTGCCAGGAGATTCACACCGAGCCCCTTCCAAGGAGGATTTGGCTCGCTGGGTGATACCAACAGGGTCTGCATCATGCTGCTGCATGCTGGGCATCACTGCAGAGCTCCTGCCGGGGCTCAGGGGCTGCCCCTGGGTTTTCTGAGCCACAGGCAGGGTTGGCAGGGGCACAGGAGCTGCAGAGCGCCCCGGCAGAGAGAGAGGAAGGAGCAGAGCCGCTGGGTGGGAGCTGCAGCAGGTTCTCCCGGTTCCTGCTGCCCACGGAGCCCCACCCTGCAGTGACTCACGGAGCAGCCCGCCCCACAGCTGTCAGCTGGAGAGGTGCAAAGGGCGCCCAGCCCGAGCAAGAATCCGGGCCCCCATCCCCTGCTTTGCCACCAAATGGTGCCAGAATGACACCAGTTCTCTGCTCATCCTTCCTCTCTGCTCATGCCCTGAACTGGGACATGATGCCTTCAGGGGTGCTGACATCTCAGAGCCACTTTGGTGCTGCTCTGGTGGGTGCAGACATCTCTTGGCCACCCCAGGAGGTTTCTGTGCTGTGGGGTGAATGTGCTGAGGTTTCTGCACAGGGCAGCTGCAGAGGGGGTGGCTTGGAGAGGCTGCAGAGGGTGACAGCAGGCAGGGGTGGCTGTGGCTGTACAGGGTCACAGCAGGCAGGGGTGGCTGTCCCTGTACAGGTCACAGCAGGCAGGGGTGGCTGTGGCTGTCCCTGTGCAGGTCACAGCAGGCAGGGGTGGCTGTCCCTGTGCAGGTCACAGCGGGCAGGGGTGGCTGTCCCTGTGTAGGTCACAGCAGGCAGGGGTGGCTGTGGCTGTCCCTGTACAGGTCACAGTGGGCAGGGGTGGTTGTGGCTGTACAGGGTCACAGCAGGCAGGGGTGGCTGTGGCTGTCCCTGTGCAGGTCACAGCAGGCAGGGGTGGCTGTCCCTGTGCAGGTCACAGTGGGCAGGGGTGGCTGTGGCTGTCCCTGGCACTCCCACTGCAGATCTCCAAGGAAGATCTGTGGGAACCCAGGACACCCCTCTGGCTGTCCTGAGCAGCCCAGACCCCGGCCAGGGGGCTCAGGGACCCTGGCACAGAGCCCACAGTGCCTGTGTGGGTTTGATTATGACCCCTGGAGCAAGTTACTAACCTTAGATGAAGATCAGCAAGCCACGACAGTTTAAGTAGAATAATAGTGAAGTTATCACGGGGTGGAAAATGGATTTTTGGGGTTTTTAGAATGGGGGTTCAGGGGGCAAGATGGAGGGATCTGGGCATGTCCAGCCTTTCTCCTTCTTCTTCCTGGCCTCCATCTTCTGCTGTGATGGTGGCACTTTTGGATTGGTTTAGAGTAGAAGCTCAGTGTCTAACACGGGTGATGGGTATTGGGAAGTAATTGTAAACATTGTACAGGTAGTTTTTAGGATAAAAAGATAACAACACTGCCCTGGGGGCAGGCAGAGTGCCTGGAACTGGGCCTCAGCAGGGCAGGAGAAAATTTTTTATAGATAAGAAACAATAAACAACCTTGAGAGCGAGAAATGAAGAGCCCTGACTCCTTCTTCAAGCGCCGGGCTGGGAAAAGAGACTTTGGAACTTTTCTTGGGGTCACTGTGAGCAGCAGAGATCCCCACAATCCTCTACCCTGGCTCCAGCCTCACATCAAGTGCAGAGAGGCTTCAGCTCCCCAGGCCCGGGGGTGTCTCAGCCCTGGCTGGGTCCCCTCAGGGACCATCCCGAGGGTGTTTGCCCTCCCTCAGCACCCCCAGACCCATCCCTGTGCCTCTCCCCCGGCAGGGTTTCGGGATGTCCACGTCCAGGTGCTCCTCAGCTTTGGGCTGCTCGTGGCCTTCCTCAGCCGCTGTGGGCTGGGCAGCGCTGCCATCATCATCCTCATCACAGCCTTCTCCATCCAGTGGGCGATTCTCATCCAGGGCATGCTTTACTTCTCCCTCGACGGCAAAATTTCCGTGGGAGCTCAGAGGTAAGGCAGGAGGGAGCTGCTGAGCCCAGCCCAGCCCTGGCACACTGGCTCCCTCCTCTGTAAAACTCGGGGCTCTGCTGTGGAGGAGGATTTTGCAGACAAGTGGGACGGGGTTTGAATACCACTGTAAGAGCCTAAATGAGGCATGTGGGACTCCAGGTGGCTCTCCAAAATGCAGTTTATTGTATCCAAAATGCAGTTTATTCTATCCAAAATCCAGTTTATTGTATACAAAATGCAGTTTATTGTATCCAAAATGCAGTTTATTGTATCCAAAATGCAGTTTATTCCATCCAAGGTGTTACAGCAGTCCAGGGTCGTGGGTGGCAGAGCTGTGCCCACAGCTGTCAGCTCCAGCTGCAGGCAGGCCTGGAGACCCTTCGGTTTTGGTTACAATGCATTATAAACTTTCCTTTTGGTTACAATGCATTATAAACTTTCCTTTTTGTTGCAATGCATTATAAACTTTTCTTTTGGTTACAATGCATTATAAACTTTTCTTTTGGTTACAATGCATTATAAACTTTTCTTTTGGTTACATGGCATTATAAACTTTTCTTTTGCTCACAATGCGTTATAAACTTTTCCTTGCTGAGCATCTTCACACAGTAGAACCAATCTCTACCTTACCTTTTATCTCTATCCTATCATAACTGCTATAATTACCATATTCATGTCACTGTTCTCCAATCACTAACAGTCAGTACATTACAGTTTAAGCCAGAAGTTGTTTTTCAGTTTTCTTGCAGTGGAAAATTCTGAGACTTTTTTTCTATTCGCAACTTTGCTGCCTTGTTTGCCTGTGGAATCTTTGTGCTTGGTAAAAACATCTTCTTGTCTGGGGTGGGTTTATCCTTTGCTCTAAGCCATAAAAACCCTTCTAACTAACATAAAATACCCTTGGCCTCCTTGCTTATCCAGTCAGACTGGCTCTGCAATTCTTTTCTTCTGTATCAAAACTTGCTTCCATCTCTATTCCTTCATCAGACTCTACATTTAAAATCTTTCTGCCAAGCACACAGATCTGTGAGACTTTCCTGTCAAACTCTCATCCTTCCCAACACAAAATAGTGCTGGGGTCATTGCTGGCTGCTGAGGCTCGGCTGGGTTTGGGGTGTTTGTGTCCAAACCCAGACATTTTCCCCTCTGAGCACTTCCCCACCCCACTGGAGCAGCCTGGAACACTCAACTCACGCCAGGGTGCAGGAGATGATGGTTCCCCCCTGTCTCTGTCAGGGTTTGGGGAAGAACTGAGCAGCTCCAGCCTTGGGGAAGGTGATTCCTGAAGGGTTTTGTGCTCATTCTCTAATGGGCAACTGAAGTTCCCCAGGTGAGCAAAGAGCCACCTCCTGTGTCCCCACTGTGACCTGAGAGCCCAGCAGTGCTCCAGGCTTTGGGCTGAAAGGGATGGGGCCATTTCCTGCCTGTCTGGGCACTTTGAGCACCTGAAGAGTGCAGAGGAGGCTCCTTTTCTGCCCCAGCAGAGGTGAGGGGTGTCCTCTGAAAGAGCCCAAACCAAAACTGGGCATGGAGAAGGTCAAAGCTGTAAAGAATTCCCCTCCAGAAAGCAAGGAGCAGCTCTCAGGAGGAAGGCCCAGCACTCCTTCAGCTCTTCTTGCCAAATTCTTGAGACTTTCTTGTCAAACTTTCATCCTTCCCAACATCCCACCCTGGCAAGGGCTGTGTGAGCACTGCCAAGGGATTTAGGGGCGCGCTCTGGCCCTCGCCTGCCTCAAGCCCAGCCATCCCTGTGTCACCAGCACCACAGGGCTCTGCCTGCTCAGCTCCTGATCCCTCCCAGCTCTCCCCAGCCCCTGTGCTCATCCCTGTGCTCATCCCACACTCTTCCTCTCCTTCCCAGCCTGGTCAGAGCTGATTTCTGCACCGCAGCTGTTCTGATCTCCACTGGAGCTCTTCTGGGCAGGGTGAACCCTGTGCAGATGCTGCTGCTGGCCCTGCTGGAAGTCACCCTGTGCACCCTCAATGAATTCATCCTGCTCAGTCTCATGGGGGTGAGTCACCCACTGCGAGAGGGAGCGGCCCTGGGTTTGGGCTCCTCATGGCACGTTCTGCCTCATCTGGAGAGGCAAATCCCTCACCCTGCTGCAGTATTTGCACTGGTTTGGGGGTCTCAGTTGTTTCCTGGATCTGGGTTGAAGGCACTTGAGACAGTAATTCATATTTGGATTTAGGTGTTTATTATTTGTTATCAGTTTATTATTTGTCACAGTAAAAAACTGTGAGTTGGGCAGCTTTTCATTAGAAAGCACAAAATGGCCAACAATCTCTTGTCACAAGGTCTTTTAAGAATAAACTATCCGGTTTATAATTATTTTCCCTTTTAACCCACTAACTGATCCCAAAGACCCCACAATGAGGACTTTTCTGCCCAATTACAAAATGCCACCCCAACCCATGAAGAAGAAGGAAGAAGAAACCCAGGATGACACCCTGTGCCCTCCATCTTGCACACTAAAAACCCCAAACCCTCAGTTTCTCACCCAGTGATCCACCTACACTGCTCTCTATAATCTATTTCACACTTTTGTGGATTCCAGTCTATTTTGAAGTCCAGGAAACTTTCTCCATGGATGAGGGTCAGAGTCAGTGCTGCCCTGGGGGTCAGGGCACCCCAGAGCAGACAGAGGAACATTCCCAGTGCTGCCCCTGGCTTTCCACATCACCTCAGTTCCTGCACACACTTTCCCCATTTTCTGCACTCCCCAGGTGAGCGACACAGGAGGCTCCTTGACCGTGCACACCTTTGGTGCTTACTTTGGCCTGATGGTTTCACGGCTCCTGTACCAGCCCCACAAGGACAAGAGGAAGAGGGAAGAGCAGCAGGATAAGGGGCACCAGACGGGTGCCTTTGCTGTGGTTGGTATGGAGCTCGAATCTACAGCCCCTACAGCTGCTGGTGGAAGGGTTGTCACCAATCTGAGGGTGTGGCTTTGACCAGGAAATTGCTGCAAACATCAAGGCCAGATGTCCTGCACCTCCCCAGGGACCTGTCTGGGCCTGCACCACCCTCTTCTAGAAAAACCTTTTCCTTGTGTTCTGCCTGCACCTCCCTTGTGGCCACGTGCGTCTCTTGGCCCTCACAGGAACTTTCTGTCCCACGAGGGATCAGCTCCAGCACCAAGACCTGTTCTATTCCCTGCAGGAACCATCTACCTGTGGATCTTCTGGCCCAGCTCCATCTCCACCACCACTGTCCACCACAACGCAGAGAACTGGGCAGTGCTCAACTCCTACTTTTCACTGGTGGCAAGCACCGTGTCCACCTTCATCCTCTCTCCTCTCCTCTACGAGGAGAGCACCCCAAGGCTGGTAGGTCCTCTCCTGGGACAAACCCACATCCTGCCCTGTAGGAATAGGCCTGAACACACCCAAGGCAAAAGGGGAGGCCTGTTAGGCTCATTAAGGACCAATTTGTGATGGTGTTCACAGGGGTCTGAGGATGAGGGAAGAGATGAGGATCTGACTCCATGTTTCAGAAGGCTTGATGAAGGCTTTTATTATTGTCGCAGACATCTTTTATGGAAAATTCTTTCCTTAGGATTTTTCTTTCTGAGAAACTGAGAGGCCTCAGGAACAAAATGCAAACAATGGTTATCTGCTGCTGTGGAATGCAACAGGTGCATCTGGGATTGGTCTCATGTGATTGTTTCTAATTAATGGCCAATCACAGCCCAGCTGGCTCAGAGAGCCGAGCCACAAGCCTTTGTTATCATTCTTTCTTCTTCTATTCTTAGCCAGCCTTCTGATGAAATCCTTTCTTCTCTTCTTTTAGTATAGTTTTAATGTAATATATATCATAAAATAATAAATCAAGCCTTCTGAAACATGGAGTCAGATCCTCATCTCTTCCCTCAGCCTGAGACCCCTGTGAACACTGTCACATATTATAATAAAACTATACCAAAAGAATAGAAGAAAGGATTTCACCAGAAGGCTGGCTAAGAATAGAAAAGGAAGGAATGAATAACAAAGGTTTGTGGCTTGGACAGAGAGTCTGAGCCAGCTGAGCTGTGATTGGCCATTAATTAGAAACAACCACATGAGCCCAATCCCAGATGCACCTGTGGCATCCCACAGCAGCAGATAACCATTGTTTGCATTTTGCTCCTGAGGCCTCTCAGTTTCTCAGAAAGAAAAATCCTAAGGAAAGGGTTTTTCAGAAAATATCCTGGCTACACCAATTTGAGGAAGACAACCCCCCCCTCCCAGTCCCCTGCTGGCGCTCTCCATGGAGCCACTTCCCCTGACCATGTCCTGCTCCATCAGGTTCAGATCCAGGATGCCACCCTGGCTGCCATGGCCGTGATGGGCATGGCTGGGGAGATGCTGCTCACCCCCTTTGGTGCCCTCATCGCAGGGTTTCTGGTTGGCCTCATCTCCTCCCTTGGCTTCAGATTCTTCACGGTGAGTCCCCAAGGATGCTGATCCCAGCGCGGGGATCTGCTCCCAAACCTGCAAACACAGGGCTGAAGCACGGCCCCCCCGGAGGCTCCAGCCCACCACCAGCTCTCCCCTGTGCTCTCCCCAGCCCGTTCTACACTCCAAGCTGAAAATCCAGGACACCTGTGGGGTTCACAACACCCACGGGCTGCCCGGGGTGCTGGGGGCCCTGCTGGGGACGCTGCTGACGCTGCTGGCCACCGCAGACACTTTTGGTTACAGGTGAGAGGAGCCAGAACTGGGGATGCCAGTGCCTTGATGCACCAAGCTGGGGCCACCAGAACCCCTGAGATCAGGGCTGCTCCACTCCCCTGTTACAGCAGCGCTTTAGGAGCCATTACCCAGAGCTGTGAGCCAAACAAAGCTCCCCAAACCAGCAAACTCCCCAAACAAACCAGCTCCCCAAAGCCCGTCTCCTCTCTGGCATGCAGGCTGGAGCTGGTATTCCCACTGGTGGCCCAGGGCAGCCGGACAGTCACTGACCAAGCACTCATGCAGCTCGGTGCCCTGCCCCTCACCCTGCTGCTTGCAACGCTCGGGGGCTGCATCACGGGTGAGTTTTGCCTCCAGCACAGAGGGATGGAGGGCGTGAGGGGCAGGGAATGGATGGGTTTGGGGAAAAGGGCAGGAGCAGCCCCAAAGCAAAGCATCCCCATCAGGCAGGCCGGGCAGAGCCCAGGGGTGCTCAGCACTGGGCAAACCCAGCGGAGATCGGGGCTCCCCTTGGGGCTGGGGTTCCCTTGTGGGGCCGGGCCCATCCATGGGGCTTTACTCCCCTCTGGCCGGGGGTCCCCCCGAGTCCGTGCTCCCCCGGGTCTGTGCTCCCTCTGCTCTGTGTTCCTCCCCATGCCATGCCCCCCTGTTCTGTGCTCCTCTCTGTGTCCGGGGCTCCCCTCGGGCTTGAGGCTTTCCCCAGATCCGTGCGCCCCCCGGTCCCGGCTCCCGCTTCCCCCCGGCACCCCGCGGTCCCGGCTGCCCCCGGTTCCTCCCGATCCCGGTTGCTCCCGATCCCGGCTCCCCCCCGCTCCCGGTTCCCTCCGGCTCCCCTCTGGTCCCGGCTCCCCCCGATCCCGGCTCCCCCCGGCTCCTCCTGATCCCGTTTCCCCCCGGTTCCCCCTAGTCCAGGCTCCCGGTTCCCCCTAGTCCTGGCTCCCTCCCGCTCCCCCCGGTCCCGGTTCCCCCCAGTCCCGGCTTTCCCTGGTCCTGGTTTCCCCCAGTCCCGGCTCCCGGTTCCCCCCGGCACCCCCCGATCCCGGCTCCCCCCTCTCCTGACTCCCTCCAGTCCCGGTTCCCCCCGACTCCCCCCGCCCCCTGTCCCGGTTCCCCCCGGTTCCTCCCGCTCCCGTCTCCCCCCGGTGCTGGTTCCCGGTTCCCCCCAGTCCCGGTGCCCCGAGGTGCTGCTTCCCGGTTCCCCCCGCTCCCGTCTCCCCCCGGTACTGGTTCCTGGTTCCCCCCGCTCCCGTCTCCCCCCGGTACTGGTTCCTGGTTCCCCCCAGTCCCGTCTCCCCCCGGTGATGGTTCCCGGTTCCCCCCAGTCCCGTTCCCCCCGGTTCTGGTTCCCGGTTCCCCCGCTGCCCCGGTGCCGCCGCTGCCGCCGCTAGATGTCAGGGGAAGCCCGGGCAGCGGCCGCCCCGCTCTCAGACGCCCTCGCCCGGCTTTGGGTGTCCTCAGGAGCCCTCCTGAAAATCAACGTGCTGAGGTGCTGCCCGGCCGCGCAGTACAAGGAGAACCCCGGCTTGCGGGAGGTAAAGCTGCGGAATTGTTGGTAAAAAGGGGTTTTGGGTCTCAAGCAGTGGCAGGGGTTGGATATTTCCCCCAAGCTCCCTCCTCTTGCAGCAGCATTTAGGAGAGCTGCAGTAAATGCCCCTGGCCATGGACTCAGAGAATCCCTGACTCGTTTTAGGTGCCCTCTAAAAGCACCAGCTCCAACCGTTCCACTGCTGCCGAGGCCACCACTAAACCATGTCCCCAAAAATCTGTTAAACCCTTCCAGGGATGGAGACTTTACCACTCCCCTGGGCAGCCTGTGCCAGCGCTGGACAATTCCAGTGAAAGAATTTCCCCCATATTCCATCTAAACCTTCCTGGTGGAAGCTGAGCCCCCATGCAGCCCAAATCTGCCCTGAGCAGGGCCCATTTCTGCCCCTCTTTTGTCTCTTCTTCAGGGCGCATTTCTGTCCCTCTCTTGTCTCTGTGCAGGGCCCATTTCTGCCCCTCTCTTGTCTCTGAGCAGGGCCCATTTCTGCCCCTCTCTCGTCTCTGGTGCAGGGCCCATTTCTGCCCCTCTCTTGTCTCTGTGCAGGGCCCATTTCTGCCCCTCTTTTGTCTCTGAGCAGGGCCCATTTCTGCCCCTCTCTCGTCTCTGTGCAGGGCCCATTTCTGCCCCTCTCTTGTCTCTATGCAGGGCCCATTTCTGCCCCTCTGTGCAGGGCCCATTTCTGCCCCTCTCTCGTCTCTGTGCAGGGCCCATTTCTGCCCCTCTCTTGTCTCTATGCAGGGCCCATTTCTGCCCCTCTGTGCAGGGCCCATTTCTGCCCCTCTCTTGTCTCTATGCAGGGCCCATTTCTGCCCCTCTGTGCAGGGCCCATTTCTGCCCCTCTCTTGTCTCTGTGCAGGGCCCATTTCTGCCCCTCTCTTGTCTCTGGAGCAGGGCCCATTTCTGCCCCTCTGTGCAGGGCCCATTTCTGCCCCTCTGTGCAGGGCCCATTTCTGCCCCTCTCTCGTCTCTGTGCAGGGCCCATTTCTGCCCCTCTCTTGTCTCTGGAGCAGGGCCCATTTCTGCCCCTCTGTGCAGGGCCCATTTCTGCCCCTCTCTTGTCCCTGGTGCAGGGCCCATTTCTGCCCCTCTGTGCAGGGCCCATTTCTGCCCCTCTCTTGTCTCTGTGCAGGTGCCTGAGGAAGGATCTGACCCCAGTGCAAGTGGAAAGGAGGAGCTGGGCAGCAGCACCTTGGTGTGATGACCCCAAAGCCCCTCTGAGGTCCTGCACCACCAGGGGTGTGCCATGGCCAGTGCCCGTTGGTTCTGGCAGCCTGAACCTTCCATCAGGAGCCAGCCAAACGTTTTGGGAGCAGCTGGGTGTCCACAGGCCTCTGCAGGGTGAAGAGGAGCTGCAGGATCCCTGTGCTTGCTGTGGGAGCTGCCAGGGTCACCTCAGGGTGTCCAGGCTTGGCTCAGCCACTCCCCCTCGCTGCTCCTTGCCTCAGTTTCCCCATCAGCTGCTCTCTGGAGGAAGGCAATGGGGAGAGGAGGGATGACTGTGCTGGGGAACGGGCCCAGGAGGCTGAACAGAAAGCAGCAAAGACTTTGTAGAGATATTTGTGCACATAGCAATTAAAATATATGGAATTTTTTTTGTAACTTCAGGATTTGCCCCTGAATTCTCACAGCACCTGCCCAGCTCTGCTGGCTGTTTCCTTCAGGTGTCATCCAGGGGGGAAGGCAAAGCCCCCCAGTTTGCCCTGCACCCCAAACACTGATGCCCATTTGGTTTTTTGGATTTTGCCACCCATCTGAGGATGGTGCAGTCTCTGGAGGGTGGGACAGCACCCAGGGGCAGGAGCAGAGTGACACCAGCACGGGGGTGACCCTGTGTCCCCCTGAGCACTCCTCACCTTGCACCAGGGACTCCTCTCAACACAGAAACACCCCCAGCACTCAGCCCTGCTGTGACAGAGATGCTCCTGTGGCCACTGCAGCCCCAGGACACCCAGAACCCCAATCCCACATCCCCCTGCAGAACCCAAATCCCACATCTCCTCTACAGACCCTGACCCCACATCCCCATGCAGACCCTGACCCTGCAGAACCCCAACCCCACATCCCCCTGCAGACCCTGACCCTGCAGGACCCCAATCCCACATCCCCATGCAGACCCTGCCCTGCAGACCCCAACCCCAAATCCCCCTGCAGAACCCCAACCCCAAATCCCCCTGCAGAACCCCAGCCCCAAATCCCCCTGCAGAACCCCAACCCCACATCCCCCTGCAGGACCCCAGCCCCAAATCCCCCACAAAGGGGCTCCCACCCCCCTGGGAGCAGATTGGAACACTCTGGAACACTCTGGAACCCACAGAGAGCCCTGCAGTGACTGGAGCAGGGCCACAGCCCCAGAGGACTCCTAGAGGGGCCATGCTGGGGGTCCCCGATGGGGGGGACACCTTGGGGTCCCATCTCCCACGAGCCTGGAGTGGCTGCTTTCAGACGCTTTCACACCTCCTGTGCCAGACTGGCACCCACCATGTGGGATTCCTGCGGGCACAGGTGTGCCCAGCTGCCAGTGCCACCATCCCTGAGGAGGGGACACAGCCCCAAAGGGGACAGGGGGTGCAGGGCCAGCACAGAAAAGTTTGGGGGAAATGCTTGGTAGCCACAGGTGGGACCCTCTTGTTCTGTTATCTGCTGCTGTTGAAGTACATGGGTTTCCTTTAACTGACTGGACAAAAGGAGGACAAAATTTCAAAAGGACAAAATTTCATGAATTCAATGCATTAATGAAATTATTAAGGTGGTCCTAAAACGTCACTTTAAAACACAGCAGGAAGTCAAAACATCTTGCTTTGATATAAATCAAACTATCACTTTAAACTTTCCCCACTTTCGTTGTCCCGCACAGAAAATGGTGAAATCAGCACATTAAAGGCCTTGGTGTCACTGAAATTCCATGACAAAAGGCAGGGAATTGGGTCACGCGTTCCTGCTGCTGCTGCAGGCCCTGAGGAAGGGCCCTGCAGGGACTGCAGCCCCACTCCTGCCTCAGGGGGCAGGGGAGGACACGTCCCTGTCCCCACATCCGTGTGACACGAGGAGGGAGACGCGGGTGCAGCAGGGCTGGTGCTCATCACCCCTGGCCTGAGCTGGAGAACCATGGCCCCAAATCCCCCTGCAGAGCCCACATCCCCCTGCAGAACCCACATCCCCCTGCAGAACCCAAATCCCCCTGCAGAGCCCTGAACCCAAATCCCCCTGCAGAACCCAAATCCCCCTGCAGAGCCCTGACCCTGCAGAGCCCTGAACCCAAATCCCCTGCAGAGCCCACATCCCCCTGCAGAGCCCTGAACCCACATCCCCCTACAGACCCCACATCCCCCTGCAGAACCCTGACCCAAAATCCCCCTACAGAGCCCAAATCCCCCTGCAGAGCCCTGACCCCAAATCCCCCGGCCGACCCCAAATCCCCCTGCATAACCCTGACCCCAAATCCCCCTCCAGACCCCAAATCCCCCTGCAGAACCCTGACCCTGCAGAACCCTGACCCCAAATCCCCCTCCAGACCCCACATCCCTCTACAGACCCCTGACCCCACATCCCCCTGCAGACCCCAGACCCACCTCACCCCATTCCCAGCCCTCTCCCCCCCTTTCCCAGCCATCCCCCTTCTGTTTTTTGTTTTTTTTTTTATCTCCTCGCAGCGCATCTTAAAAGCAACCCAACTGCGCCGGGGAGAAAATCCGCTGCAGTGAGATCATTGCGAGACCCTCAGACGTCGGGGTCGGGTGTGAAATGAACCTCCCTCCTCCTCCTCCTCCTCCTCCTCCTCCTCCTCCTCCTCCTCCTCCTCCTCCCCCGGCCCTTCTCAAAGGCTGTTATGTTTTGTAATCGGATTAAGGGCAGCCCTGCGCCCTCCCCACGCCGCTCCCGGCCCGCGGCCGCCGCTCTCCCCGCGCTTGTTTAAGCGAGCGCGGAGCTCTCCGTGCGCAGGGAGCCTGAAAGGTTTAGTCAGCGAACAAATTGCTTCTCTGTAGGGGCCGTTTTCTTCCCCAAGTTGAACATAATGATGGCAGTTTGAGGAACAGATGGTGCAGCTGAGCACAGATAATCCCGCCGGGCTCGGGGAGAGCAGCGCCGGCTCTGCCCGCACCGCCCGCGGCCGGCCCGGGACCGGGGGGGACCCGGTGGTCGCACCCCGACCGAGCACAAGGAGCTCACCCCGCCCTCGCACCTCTGCTGCCCCCGTTTGGGTGCCAGACTCCGCTCGTGCCTCAGTTTCCCCCGAGGGGAACCTCAGCTCCGTCACTTTGCGAGGCAGGGCTCGCCTCCGGATCGCAGGGACCTGGGGAGATGAAATGTGAGACAGAAACAGCCTTCCCACGGCTGAGAACAGCTCATTTCCCTCTTATTTTCCTATTTGCCCCTCTCTCCAACAGCATTGGAGATGTGGAAAGAGCTGAAGAAATTCCAGCAGCTCGTTTCCCTCTCATTTTCCTATTTTTGCCCCTCTCATTTGGTCTTGTAAGGCAAAGATTGAAGACTGAACCCCTTTTTAGTTACCTTACAACCTTGCCTCAAGAAGAAAGGATTCAAACCCTCATCTCTCCAACAGCATTGGAGATGTGGACAGAGCTGAAGAAATTCCGGGGTTGGGTGTGCAGTGTGCCCAGCTCAGGGATGCCGGGATCTGCCCGCTGAATGAGTCTTTATTTAAAACCCAGCAGCGGGAAGAGCCCCACGGACACGGTGCAGGCAGGGCAAGGCAGGGACACATCTGCATGGGGCACACGCCAGGCTGGCACCAGAGACCCTTCCCCACTCCAGGCTGGCACCAGAGACCCTTCCCCACCCCATGGGGCACGGGCACATCTGCATGGGGCACACGCCAGGCTGGCACCAGAGACCTTCCCTACTCCAGGCTGGCACCAGAGACCCTCCCCATGCCACAGGGCACGGGCACATCTGCATGGAGCACACGCCAGGCTGGCACCAGAGACCCTTCCCCACCCCATGGGGCACGGGCACATCTGCATGGAGCCCATGCCAGGCTGGCACCAGAGACCTTCCCCACTCCAGACTGGCACCACAGACCCTTCCCCACACCATGGGGCAGGGACACATCAGTGTGGAGCAAGCCCTGCCCATGCCAGGCTGGCACCAGAGACCCTTCCCCACACCGCAGGGCACGGGCACATCTGCATGGAGCCCTGCCCGTGCCAGGCTGGCACCACAGACCCTTCTCCAAGCCAGGCTGGCACCACAGACCCTCCCCATGCCACGAGGCATGGACACATGCATGGAGCAAGCCCTGTCCATGCCAGGTTGGCACCACAGACCCTTCCCTACTCCAGGCTGGCACCACAGACCCTTCCCCACACCATGGGGCACAGACACATGCATGGAGCCCATGCCAGGCTGGCACCAGAGACCCTTCCCCACATCATGGGTCACGGACACATCTGTGTGGAGCAAGCCCTGCCCATGCCAGGCTGGGACCACAGACCCTCCCCATGCCAAGCTGGCACCAGAGACCCTTCCCCACTCCAGGCTGGCACCACAGACCCTCCCCACGCCATGGGGCAGGGACACATGCATGGAGCAAGCCCTGTCCATGCCAGGTTGGCACCACAGACCCTTCCCCACGCCACGGGGCACGGGCACATCTGCATGGAGCCCATGCCAGGCTGGCACCAGAGACCCTTCCCCACTCCAGACTGGCAACACAGACCCTTCCCCACACCAGGTTGGGACCACAGACCCTTCCCCACTCCAGACTGGCACCGCAGACCCTTCCCCACACCATGGGGCATGGACACATCAGTGTGGAGCAAGCCCTGCCCATGCCAGGTTGGCACCAGAGACCCTTCCCCACTCCAAACTGGCAACACAGACCCTTCCCCACACCAGGCTGGCACCAGAGACCCTTCCTCAAGCCAGGCTGGCACCACAGACCCTTCTCCACACCATGGGGCAGGGACACATGCATGGAGCAAGCCCTGCCCATGCCAGGTTGGCACCAGAGACCCTCCCCACTCCAGGCTGGCACCACAGACCCTTGCCCACGCCCCGGGGCTCTCCCAGCCTCCCGGACACGCTCCAGGCACACTGCACCGCGTGCCTGTGTCTGCAGGGTTTGTTTCATTCACGTCCCCTGAGAGCCCCGGCTCTGACAGCTCCCCTGCCCTCTCCGTGGCAGCCCAGCTGCCGGGAGACCTGCCTAATTCACCTCTTGCTAATGCAGCAGCTCAATCAGCTGCTCGGAGGGTGTTTTACAAGTCAAAGCAATAACAGCATCCCTCTGCTACAGCTGGGGAAACTAAGGCACACAAAGAGGTGCCCGGCAGTCCGGTGGAATTAGGAGCAGGAGAAAGCCCGAGCTCGTGGTGTACATGTCCTTACACATCCACAGCCCCCACCCCCGGAGCAGCTGATGCCGTGTGCTGTTGATGGAAAGGCAGCTAATCATCTTTCCCACCTTCCTCGGAGTGTGAATCGTTATCCCAGCGACACCTGGAAAGCTCCTTGTCACACACATCCCATAATGGGCACCAGATGGGAGAGGCAGGGCTGGGGAGAGGGGCAGGGGCCTGGCCACCCCCACGCTGAACAAAGAGCAGCGCCCAGGAGCTCCCCAGTACGGACCAGTATGGCCAGTACTGGGTTGAAGGGTCAGCAGCCAGGAGAGGGCCCAGGCAGAGGTGGCAGTGGAGGAAGAGGCACCACGGGTGGCACTGAACGCCTCAATAACCGCCCAGGCAGCCCTGCCCGTTGGGAAAGGACGTGAAAAAGTGACAAATGAAGGTTAAAGGCAGCAGAGCCGTGGAGCCCTGGCACCCCAAACCCTCCAAAGCACATCCCACCATGCCTGGGAGCTTCTGCTCGGTGCCAGCCTGGCAGGGGCACAGTGGGTGTAGGGAGCCCTGGCACCTCAAACCCTCCAGAGCACCTCAGAGCCTCTGCTCAGTGCCAGCCTGGCAGTGTAGGGAGCCCTGGCACCTCAAACCCTCCAGAGCACCTCAGAGCCTCTGCTCAGTGCCAGCCTGGCAGTGTAGGGAGCCCTGGCACCTCAAACCCTCCAGAGCACATCCCAGCACACCTCAGAGCCTCTGCTCAGTGCCAGCCTGGCAGTGTAGGGAGCCCTGGCACCCCAAACCCTCCAGAGCACATCCCACCTTGCCTTGGGACCTCTGCTCATGCCAGCCTTGCAAAGGCACCATGGGTGTAGGGAGCTCTGGCACCCCAAACCCTCCAAAGCACCTCAGAGCCTCTGCTCAGTGCCAGACTGGCAGTGTAGGGAGCCCTGGCACCTCAAACCCTCCAAAGCACCTCAGAGCCTCTGCTCAGTGCCAGTCTCACAGTGGCACCATGGGTGCAGGGAGCCCTGGCACCCCAAACCCTCCAAAGGACATCAGAGCCTCTGCTCAGTGCCAGTCTCACAGTGGCACCGTGGCTGCAGGAAACCCTGCCACAGTTTGGATGGTGACAGGGGGGACACGATGGGAATTAGAGCCAGGTCCCTGTGCTTGGAGTGACCCAGAGCCCCCCAGTTCCTCCCTGACCCCAAACTCTGGGGGCAGAGCCCAGTGCCCAGTGCCACTGCAATTACAGAGCCACCTTCTCAGGCCCCCATTCATTGCCACAGGCATAATGAGCCCCCAGGCCTCATCAGGGGGGGCAAAGCAATTAAAATTGCTGCCCTGGTGGCTGCGTGGGTGGCTCTGGTGTGGGTTGATGCCAGTGCCCCTTTTGGGGTGAGTGGGCACTGCCAGGCTGGGCAGGGCTCAGATTGCTGCGTGTCCCTGGGGGTGAACAATCGACTCGTTCTTCCCTGGCTTCAAAGAATAATAAAATAAAAAATAAAGAGGGAATAAAGGCCCCAGTAAAGCTGGGAGTCAAGTTTATTTACAAACCGAGTATGAAGTGAAGGGCCTGGAACAAAGGTGTTATGTAAGGGACAGTCACTAAGGGGCTCTTTACCCACGCTAATTGCCACTTGCTCCATGATATCCATTTAGCTGGCAGCTGAAATGGCCTCCTCAGCCCTGTGGGTTCAAGCAGTGCTTGTTTGCAGCACTGCCCAGTGCAATTAGTGCAGCAGCACAAGGGCTGCTGCAGTCCTGTCAGCAGCCAGGACACCCCTCTGGCTGTCCTGAGCAGCCCAGACCCCGGCCAGGGGGCTCAGGGAGCCTGGCACAGAGCCCACAATGCCTGTGTGGGTTTGATTATGACCCCTGGAGCAAGCCACCAACCTTAGATGAAGATCAGTAAGCCACAAGAGTTTAAGTAGAATAATAGTGAAGTTATCACGGGGTGAAAAAATAGATTTTGGGGTTTTTGGTATGGGGGTTCAGGGGGCAAGATGGAGGGATCTGGGCATGTCCAGCCTTTCTCCTTCTTCTTCTTGGCCTCCATCTTCTGCTGTGATGGTGGCACTTTTGGATTGGTTTAGAGTAGAAGCTCAGTGTCTAACACAGGTGATGGGTATTGGGAAGTAATTGTAAACATTGTACAGGTAGTTTTTAGTATAAAGACATAACCCTGCCCTGGGGCAGGCAGAGTGCCTGGAACTGCCCTGCTGGATGGACCTCGGCAGGGCAGGAGAGAATTTTTTATAGATAAGACACAATAAACAATCTTGAGACTGAGAAATGAAGAGCCCTGACTGCTTCTTCAAGTGCCGGGCTGGGAAAAGAGACTTTGGAACTTTTATTGGGGTCACTCTGAGCAGCAGAGACCCCAACACTGTCCCACCACCCAAACCCAGCGGGAAGCCTCACACCTCCCCAGAAACGGGATCACAGTGCCCACAGAGGGTGGGTGGGTGGGTGTGCTGGTGGGCACGGGGCTTGGCAGGGAGAGCTGCTGCCTTGTGGGGGATTTTGGTGTCTGTTGTGTAACAGGGAGGGACCTTGAGGTCATCCCAACCCAGCCTGGGTGGTGAGGGGCAGAAAATCAATGTGGGATTCTTGTGGAGAATGATGGCCCTGAAAGGAGAACGAGGTCTGGAGAGGATGAACAGAACCTGATTGTGACCCTGTTCACAGGGGTCTAAAGATGAGAGAAGAGACAAAGATCTGACTCCATCTTTCAGAAGGCTTGATTTATTATTTTATGATGTATAGTATATTAAAACTATACTAAAAGAATAGAAGAAAAGATTTCATCAGAAGGCTGGCTAAGAATAGAAAAAGAAGGAATGAATAACAAAGGTTTGTGGCTCGGGTCTCTGTCTGAGCCAGCTGGGCTGTGATTGGCCATTAATTAGAAACAACTAACATGGACTAATCAAAGATCTACCTGTTCCATTCCACAGCAGCAGATAACCATTGTTTCCATTTTGTTCCTGAGGCCTCTCAGCTTCTCAGGAGGAACAATCCTAAGGAAAGGATTTCCCATAAAAGATGCCTGTGACACCTGATGTTTGTGATGGTGTTTCCCAGGGGCCCAACTGGAAATTGCCCTCAGGTGCAAAAGCCCCAAAGGCAGAAAGCAGAATAAAAACAGAATAAAAACCATTGGGGAGGAGAAGGTGCTTTGAGCTCCTGCAGTGTGTGTGCCCTTCCTGCTCCAGCCCTGCCCTCACCCCTGGCATGGCACAGGGACCCTCAGCTCTGCTCCAGCCAGACCCAGGAAAAGGGGAAGATGAGGTGGCAGCACCCCCAGGAGCCAAGAGGTCAATTTTATTGACAAACTGCCTCTTGAATGGAGCAGGGGGAACAATGCTGGCCTCAGCCCGGGTCACTGGGGCCGTGTAAAGCAAGGGGCCGGCTCCAGTGGCCCCAGGAGAGCCCTCCAGGCAAAGTGGCCTTTCCCAACGTGTTTGCATAACCTCTGACCCCTTCTTTTGGGGTTTAATTGAAATCCCAGCTCGGTGACAAATTGGCATGACCAGCAGGCTGGAGGCTGAGAGGGTGAGCGTGGAATGATGCTGGGAATTCCCCTGGCTGCTCTGGCACTGCCCGACCTGCTGCCCCTTCCTGTCCTGCCGTGGCACACCTGCAAAGCCCAAGGGGGGTTTTAATCACACCCTGCTCCTTCCTCTGGCCCCATGTCCCTGCCCAAAGGCCACCACAGCGGGCTTGGGACAGGAATCTAGCAGCAGCTCTGTCTCAATACAGGCAGGAGCACACAGGCACTGTCTGAGGCTTGTGAGCCTCCCTCAGAAACTTCAGAAACTGAAATCTCCTCGGGCTGGAATGCTCTGCTGCTTTGTTAATCACAGAGCTCCTTGGGCTGAGGCGTTTGCAGTTTGCACCCTGGCAAAGCCCCACCAGAGACTCCTCTCCCTCCCTGCCCAAAGGGAAAGGTCACAGCCCTTCTCCAGCCCGGTCCTGAAGTAAAAACTGCTTTTTAGAGCCAAAAGGAGAAATGATTTCCTAGAAAAACAACTGTAACTGAAGTCCCAAAGCAGTTTTGGGCATCAAAACCTGACATGGAGCCAAATGGAGCTGAAGCCATCCTGTCTCAGAAGTTCCTGGGAGAGAGGTGAGAAATGACAGAATCCCCTGTGATGGCAGAAATCTCATTTTCTGCAGAAACCAGACTAAAAACAAAGAGAATGAGCCCCAAACCAGACTCCTCTCAATCCCCATCCCCTTTGCAGAGCATTTGCAGCATCCCAGCTGCTCCTTGCAGCACATGGGTGATGCAGAGCTGTGCTACAGGGAGGTCCCAGTGCACCTGAGAGGCGTTTCCAGGTGGGTTTCCCTGCTGGCTAAAGGGACTGCACAGAACCCTCCAGAGCACAAATATTTCCCCTCCACTTTTCTTCCCGTCCCAGAACACCGGATTCTGGGATTAGACTGCAGAATTTTCCCTGCCCACAGGTAAAGATTTAATATTTCACACTGTGTAGAGCATGCAGTGTGAATCCCAGCTGCCTTTTAACAATAATGTCTGGTATCATGTGCAACCACACCCCTGAAGTGCAAATGGCACAAGTGAGGTTGGAACAATTCCCACTAAATCCCTGCAATTTCCAAATTTCCACGTGCAGCCAGGGGCCTGTGAATCGCTGAGGCTCCTGCCTGTGGTTCTGCTGGCCCTGCCCTGCAGGATTTCACTGATCCTGGATTTTATATCCCACATCTTGGAGCAGCAGTCACACATTTTGCAGGAGCAGCACAAGACTTTCCCTCAGGAGTGTGTCTGTGCATCCAACTCACATTGAAGCACCTTAAAAACAGAGCAGTCCCACATTGAGGCAAAACCCAAAAATATCTCCATTGCCGCCTGCTTTACTGTCTGCACCTCATTTGCAAATCATTTACAGGGATTTTTACATATCCTAAAATACTTCTAATTGCAGGTTTGGTGTCTGTCATCCGTCACTGATTAATACATTTCGTTGCTATTATTGTTATTATTACTATTAACCGTGCATCCATCCAATTCACAAATCAAAGTCTGTTGCCCAGGATGGAGCCACGAGGATCAGGTTTGTTTCTAGGAGGTGCAGCCATCAGAGGGGATGAGACCCAGAAGAGCAGCCCCTTGCCCTGTGGATCTCAAATTGCTTTGCAAAGAGCAGGAGATCAGCACTTTGCAGATGTACAAAATGGGGGGTAAATCAGCCCCAGTGCCTCCAGCAAACTGGGGGTACTGGTGGGGACTGGCCAATTCACTCTCCCACCTTCCCCATGCCAGTTGCCACGTTTCAAGGGACACAAATCAGTTGTAATTTTGTTCTGTTAACCTCCTTCTCTCCCACACCACTGGGAATAAATCCAGGATGATTTTATCCCCCTCTTTTTTTGCTCCCAGGACAGCCTCACGCTCTGCTGGCTGTCACTGAGCCACCCAGCCCTGTGATGAGACCCAGAAGAGCAGTCCCTTGGATCTCTGCTTTGCAAAGAGCAGGAGATCAGCACTTTGCAGAAGATGGGGTCTAAATCAGCCCCAGTGCCTCCAACAGACTGGGGGTACTGGTGGGGACTGGACTATTCCATCCCTTCACCCTCCCTCCTCCCAGTGCCACCTTGCAGTTTGCCACGTTTCAAGGGACACAAATCAGTTGTAATTTTGTTTTGTTAACCTCCTTCTCTCCCACACCACTGGGAATAAATCCCGGATGATTTTATCCCCCCTCACGCTCTGCTGGCTGTCACTGAGCCACCTTCCCCCGTGCCCCGTGGGTCACCATTCCCCCACACAAACTTCGCTTTCCACCAGTTGAAGATCTTAGAGGCTTCTCGCACAAAACCCTTTGAGGTATTTCATGCGAGGCTTGAAAAGGCTCCTGCTTCCTCTGGGGGGCATTATCATGACAACCGCCTTTAATTCAGCGCCGATGCCGGCTCCCAGCTGGATCCTCAGCCACGCCAAGTCCCCCCGACACCCTTCGGCTGCCTCAGAGAGGCCAAAGGAGCGCTCGGGTCCCAGGATCACGGGGAACCGGCCCATCCCCATTTCCCAGTCCCCATCCTCATATAAATTCCCTTCCAGTCGCCCCGCACTGTTCTCTGCGCGTTCTTCTTTTTTTCTGCGAGCGCTGCCCTCCTCTTCCCCACTCCCACCGGGCGCTTCCCTCCTCCCCGCGGTCCCTCCTCTGTCCCCAGCATCCCCCTTTTCTCTCGGCTCTCTATAAACAAAGCGCCTCAGTGTCTGCGGGGGAAGAAAAGTTGCATTATGCAAATGGGAAAAAGCGACCGGGAGATTTCTCACTCCGAGAACCCCCAGAATTCCGGGCTTGCACCTCGGTTTCCATGGCATGGCCAAAGCCTGCTGGAAGCTGGTTTGCATACGGATGAGAGAGGAGATGAAATCAGCACGAAAGCCCATCGCTGACAGAACTCCATTGTTTCGCCTGTCTGATTTGGAGGCTAATAAAACGCCATTAAAAAAAAAAAAAAAAAAGAAAGAAAGAAAGAGGAAAAAAAAAAAAAAAAAACCAACAAAAAAAAACCCCGCCGCTTTCATCCTGCCTTTGCACAGGGACGGGGAGGGGGCGGTAAATGTGATGATGACGGAAGATCAGCTGCGCTGTCGGACTTGGGGCGAAGGAAATTCCCAGGATGCACTGCCCTGCAAGGCAGAGCGATGCCGACAGGAGATGGTGCTGTGGGCAGAGCGCTGCGCTGGGAGAGGCTGCCGAGGCAGAGCCAGCCTTGCTCCTCTGACACAGGAGCGTTAAAACGCCCCAGATTCAGCCACAAACCTGTCCATGTCATGGCACATCTCGGGGAGTCTGTCCATCCATGTGTGCCATGTCCAGGGGAGACACTGGAGCAGGCTCATGGGCTGGGATCGGGCTCTCCTTTCAGGCTGGAATGAATTAAAAACTGTGAATAAAAGCTTGGGGTGGGGAGAAGGTCAGGGAGCTGCACAGTGCTTCCCTGCTCCTTCACCACACAAACCATCGCTCTGCTGGAGGAGAGGGAAGAGACAGCACAGAATAGCAACACACATGGGTGCCCCATCCCAAGAGCCTCCTTGGGCTGCTCCTGGTGCTCCAGCACATCCCAGCAGCTTTCCCAGGGCTCTGAGGAGTGATCTGGATGGAGCAGGAGCCTCCTTGGGCTCTTCCTGATGCTTCTGCATATCCCAGCACCTTCCCAGGGCTCTGAGCTGGATGGAGCAGGAGCCTCCTTGGGCTATTCCTGACGATCCAGCACATCCCAGCAGCTTTCCCATGGCTCTGAGGAGTGAGCTGGATGGAGCAGGAGCCTCCTTGGGCTGCTCCTGGTGCTCCAGCACATCCCAGCACTTTCCCAGGGCTCTGAGCAGTGAGCTGGATGGAGCAGGAGCCTCCTTGGGCTATTCCTGATGCTCCTGCACATCCCAGCACCTTTCCCAGGGCTCTGAGCAGTGAGCTGGATGGAGCAGGAGCCCCATCCTAACAGCCTCCTTGAATTAAAAACTGTGAATAAAAGCTTGGGGTGGGGAGAAGGTCAGGGAGCTGCACAGTGCTTCCCTGCTCCTTCACCACACAAACCATCGCTCTGCTGGAGGAGAGGGAAGAGACAGCACAGAATAGCAACACACATGGGTGCCCCATCCTAAGAGCCTCCTTGGGCTGCTCCTGATGCTCCTGCACATCCCAGCAGCTTTCCCAGGGCTCTGAGCAGTGATCTGGATGGAGCAGGAGCCTCCTTGGGCTCTTCCTGATGCTCCAGCACATCCCAGCACCTTCCCCAGGGCTCTGAGCTGGATGGAGCAGGAGCCTCCTTGGGCTATTCCTGATGATCCAGCACATCCCAGCACCTTTCCCAGGGCTCTGAGGAGTGAGCTGGATGGAGCAGGAGCCCCATCCTAACAGCCTCCTTGAATTAAAAACTGTGAATAAAAGCTTGGGATGGGGAGAAGGTCAGGGAGCTGCACAGTGCTTCCCTGCTCCTTCACCACACAAACCATCGCTCTGCTGGAGGAGAGGGAAGAGACAGCACAGAATAGCAACACACATGGGTGCCCCATCCTAAGAGCCTCCTTGGGCTGCTCCTGGTGCTCCAGCACATCCCAGCACCTTTCCCAAGGCTCTGAGGAGTGAGCTGGATGGAGCAGGAGCCTCCTTGGGCTGTTCCTGATGCTCCTGCACATCCCAGCACCTTTCCCAGGGCTCTGAGGAGTGATCTGGATGGAGCAGGAGCCTCCTTGGGCTGTTCCTGATGATCCAGCACATCCCAGTACCTTCCCAGGGCTCTGAGCTGGATGGAGCAGGAGCCTCCTTGGGCTGTTCCTGATGCTCCTGCACATCCCAGCAGCTTTCCCAGGGCTCTGAGCTGGATGGAGCAGGAGCTCTTGGCCCTCGGTGGCTCTCCTGCCCTGGGCCTTGCCATGGCCACCCAGTCCCTTTCCTGCTGCCAGCAGGGCATTGTGTGCAGTGTGTGCCTTCCAGAGCAGCATGATTGGCCTTGAAAGGGCTGATTTGCTTTCCCCGGTCCATTGAAAGTCTGAGACCAAAGGCTGTTCCCTCCAGGCGCTCGGAAACCTGGCACCCTTTCCACTTTGCTTCCCTGTGCCCCTCAGCCCAGGGGCTCCTGCTGAGATTTTGCTGTCAACAGAGTTTTGTTCCCTTTCTAGGGCGGCGCAGAAGGGACACAAGGACCTTGAAAATGGCAGCTTCTTTGACACGGCTATTCTCCTTCGACCCCCCTGGCTGAATAAAAAACTCACAAAAATGAAGTTTACTGTATTTCCTCCTTAGGGGGAAAACACTGCATCTTGGTACTAATTAATTTACCTCATTAACATTGGGTCTGTATGCAAAGACCTCTTTCTGTACTGGTCGGGACAGAGGAAATAACAGGAATTAAAAAAAAAAAAAAAATTCAGGCAACTCTCAGCCCTGACTGTAAAAGGGGCATCGCAGGATGAACTGTGCCACAGTGATCATTCAAGGCTCAGGGAAAACCTCTGCAGGAGAACGGCCTCCACCTCCACCTCCCCTCTGTTTGGGGCCAAACCACAGCAGAATCCTGACACTGGGCAGGAGGTGCAGAGGGAATTCACTGCTCAGGGGGATGGAGCAGGAGGGAGTCAAGGAACAGATTCTGTGAAGGAGGGGAGCAGGGAGGATGCCCATGAGCAGGGCACCATTCAGGCTGCTGGGCTCACCCCTCTGCTGCCTTCACCAGAAGCTCTGGGCCGTGCTTAGACCCTGAATTTTCCCAGGGCTTGCCCATCTCCCACTGCTCCTGCCTAGGAAAACCCTGCTCTGCTATTTTGTTCTTTTCCCTGCCAGATGCCAGCTCTCTTCAGCCTCTTTCTTCTCCCCACGCTTTGCTTTTGCCGCATAGTTCCGGAAATCAGAAACAAAAGGAGAGGAAAGAAAATAGGCTGGATCTGGGGGGGGGGGGAGGAGGGGGAGTTTCCCTTCCGTTCAGCTTTTCCAGCTCTCCCTGCCTCCCAATATCAGGCACTCTGTGGCACCTCACATGACGAGAGCTCGCGCCCACGTGCGTGCCCACGTGATGAGATGCCCGCTTGTGCCAGGCTGCTGAATGAAGGAGAAAAGCAAAGAGGCTGGGTTTGAGCCCAGCTTCATTGGCAGGAGAAGCAGGAGGATGGAGGAGAAGCTCCTCTCTGCTCTCACTCTGCACCCTGAAGCTGCATGGCCGAAACACACGGGCTGGAGGGAAAGCGTGCCCAGGCCACACAGTTCCAGGCTTTGTGGCAGAATTCAGGACATCCCTCTGGCTGCCCTGGATGGCTCCAAGGGGAGCCAGGAGACTCAGAGACCTTGGCACAGAGCCCAAGACACCTGTGATTTTGAGTATGACCCATGGGAAAAATGACCAACCTTATATGAGGATCTGCAAACCACAAAAGTCTAAGCAGAATAATGGTTAGTTTGCCATGGGGTGAAAAATAGATTTTTTGTGGATTTTAGAATGGGGGTTCAGGAGGCAAGATGGAGGAATCTGGGCGTGTCCAGCCTTTCTCCTTCTTCTTCTTCTTGGTCTCCATCTTCTGCTGTGATGGTGGCACTTTTGGATTGGTTTAAGGTAGAAGCTCAGTGTCTAACACAGGTGATAGGTATTGGAAAGTAATTGTAAATATTGTACAGGTAGTTTTTAGTATAAAAAGAGAACACCACCCCAAGGGCGTCCCCAGGCCACACGGTTCCAGGCTTTGTGGCAGAATTCAGGACATCCCTCTGGCTGCCCTGGATGGCTCCAAGGGGAGCCAGGAGACTCAGAGACCTTGGCACAGAGCCCAAGACACCTGTGATTTTGAGTATGACCCATGGAAAAAATGACCAACCTTATATGAGGATCTGCAAGCCACAAAAGTCTAAGTAGAATAATGGTTAGTTTGCCACGGGGTGAAAAATAGATTTTTTGGGGTTTTTAGAATGGGGGTTCAGGGGGCAAGATGGAGGAATCTGGGCGTGTCCAGCCTTTCTCCTTCTTCTTCTTCTTGGTCTCCATCTTCTGCTGTGATGGTGGCACTTTTGGATTGGTTTAAGGTAGAAGCTCAGTGTCTAACACAGGTGATAGGTATTGGAAAGTAATTGTAAATATTGTACACATAGTTTTTAGTATAAAAAGAGAACACCAGTGTGCCTCTGTCTGACCTGCTGAATGGACCTCGGCTGGACAGGAGAAAGAATTTTATAGATAAGAAACAATTAACAACCTTGAGATCAAGAACTGAAGAGTTCTGACTCCTTCTTCGACAGCCAGGCTGGGAAAAGAGACTTTCTAACGTATCTCAGGGTCACTGTGAGCAGCAGAAGTCCTGAGCTGAAGCAGTAAGAGCTGGGCTTTCAGGGCAGGATGTTGGCTCCCACTGTGGTTACTGGGGCCCTCCAGCTCAGATTCTGGCAGCCAAAACTTCCCAAGCACTGTGAACTGCCGAGCCTGAGTCACTCATCTGCCCCCGCATCTTCATGTAACCCCCTTCCAACAGGGCTGGCAGCCTGGGTTTGGGTGTCCACATCATCTGAACAGTTTGATTCACAAATGTTTTTGGTTTATAAAGGGAAATTCCCCATCCCAGGCTTCATATTCACTCACTGAAATGGCCAGCAATCATCCCAGAATTTGCTTTCCACAACGAATAAAACCCCAGCTCAGTGTGTGTGCTCCCATTTGGCAGTGCCAGCTCCCACTCTGAGCACGCTGCCCTTTCCCAACTCCCCTCATTTCTGACAGCACCGAATTTCAGAGCCACTGGGAGCAGCTCCCACCTGTGGGAACTCAGCACATCGCTCCCGATGTCCAGAGATGCCAGGAGAACCCTTGGGTGTCTCGGAAACCCTGGAATGTTGCCAGGAGTGTTTGGTGGCATGATTTTGATCCATCCACAGAAGTGATAGCAGTTTGAGGACATGAGAATCACTTTAGAGTGAAGGGTGTAAAAGGGACACATTTAGAGGGTGAAATATAAACTTTAAGGTTTTTGGTACAGGGGGGTTATGGAGACAAGATAGAGGGATCAGGGCGTGTCTCGTCCTTCTTCTTTCTTCTTCTTGTCTTCCATCTCCTGTGGTGATGTTGGCACTTGGGGATTGGTTTATGGTGAAGGTGCACTTGCCAACATGGGTGAAAAGTATTGGAAAATAAAGGTAAATATCATGTACGTAGATTTTAGTATAAAAAGACATGACCGCCCCCTGAGAGTCAGAGTGCCTGTGGCTGCCTTGCAGGTCAGACCTCTGTTGGGCAGACAGAAAATTTTGTAGATAAGAAACAATAAACAATCTGAAGATGGAAAAGCTGAAGAGTCCAGACTCGTCCTTTGAAACGCGTGCGACCCAAGGACCGCCCTACCCGTGTGGGGGCAGAGACAGACAGCCGGACCGGACACCCACCCTCAGGATTCTCCACGAGGGAGGCAGCATGGGCAGGACCCTTTGTGCATCCCCATGGAGGAGAGGGAAGGTGTTTGCAGCACGGGCTCTGCTCGGCTCTGCAGAGAGGGTCAGGGTGTGTCCCTGCACTTGGAACAGAGCTGGGGTGCTCAAAGCTGCGTGGGGCAGGGGCTGCTTGGCTCCAGCCACCAGCAAGAGCTGCAAAGAGGTGAGAAAATGGGCCAGGAAGGGACACACTGAGAGCCCCTGGCACTGCCCTGGCACTGCCCTGGCACTGGGGCACCTCCCAGGCTCGCTGCTGGAGGGAGAGCAAGGCCAGCTCCCAAAGCAAAGCCCAGCACGGCCCCAGTGGGACACAGAGCTGCCAAAAGCAGAGCACAGCACCAGCCCTGCCAAAACAACCCCTGCCACAGCCCAACCCTCCTGCTGTATCCTCCTCAGACAACTTCACCTGCTGCTGGAGCAGGAGCAGGGAGATGCTCCCACCACCAGAAACCTGCTATTAGCGGCAGGTGCTCTGTCCACCCCATTTCAGCTGCTGCCAGACTTCCAGTAATTCTCAGTGACCTCGTTTTCACTTCATTTTGTAAATCATTTTTGGGTTGTTGTTTTTCATTTTACTCAGTTTTTAATTTGTTGTTGTTTCCCTCTGAGCTGGAGTTTGTCATTTAATCAACTTAGACCCAGATATCCTGGAGGGTGTTTGGGGAAGGGGGGGGGGGGGGGGGAAGAATGAAAACGCTAATGTCACATCACCTCCCTAAAATGAGTTTTAATTGTAATCCTTTAATCCCTCTCAGATGGCCCTCTCTTCACTGATGTTTTTCATAATTATTCCTTGCCATTTTCCCATCGGTCTAAGGAGTGTCTTCAAGAGGGAGGGGGTGGAGAAAAGGCCCTTTTATAAAATAATAATAATGGGCCAAATTAAGACACAAAGAGGGAAATAACAAGGGGGCAAGGGCTGCAGAGACAGAATGGGGATTATTAATGCCTCCCCCCTCAGAAATTTCAGTGATGGTGCTCTCAGCCACCCCAATCAGTGGGCAATTGAGGCTTGTTTGCTCGAGTGGCTGCATCCTCCTACAATGACCCACATTTAGCCAAGTGGCTGCATTGACAGAGTACCAGGTGCGCAGCATTGGGAAAGCGCCTCGAGGCAGCGTCTGGGCAGCCCAGCCCCGAGGGTCTGCACGGGGCTGCCACCTCTGGGCAGTGCCCACCTCGGGGATGGTGCCCACCGCTGCCCCATCACCCTCTGCCCGCCTCGGGGACAGTGCCCACCTCTGCCACATCACTGTCTGTCCACCTCTGGGGCAGTGCCCACCTCGGGGACGGTGCCCACCTCTGCCCCATCACCCTCTGCCCACGTCGGAGACAGTGCCCACCGCTGCCCCATCACCCTCTGCCCACCTTGGGGACAGTGCCCACCTCAGGGACAGTGCCCACCTCTGCCCCATCACCCTCTGCCCACGTCAGAGACAGTGCCCACCGCTGCCCCATCACCCTCTGCCCACCTCTGGGGCAGTGCCCATTCTGGGACAGTGCCTACCTCTGGGACAATGCCTACCTCTGGGATAGTGCCCACCTCCGCCCCATCACCTTCTGCCCACCTCAGGGACAGTGCCCACCTCGGGGACAGTGCCCACCTCAGGGACAGTGCCCACCTCTGCCCCATCACCCTCTGCCCACCTCGGGGACAGTGCTCACCTTGGGGAGAGTGCCCACCTCGGGGACAGTGCCCACCTCGGGGGCAATGCCCACCTCCAGGACAATGCCCACCTCTGCCCCATCACCCTCTGCCCACTCTGGGACAGTGCCCACTCTGGGACAGTGCCCACCTCTGCCCCATCACCCTCTGCCCACCTTGGGGACAGTGCCCACTCTGGGACAGTGCCCTCCTGCCCAAGGGTAGGGGCAGTGAGTGTCGGAATTCAGGACATCCCCCTTGCTGTCCTGGATGGCTCCAACCCCTGCCAGGGGGCTCAGAGACCCTGGCACACAGCCCACAATGCCTGTGTGGTTTTGATTATGACCCATGGAAAAAAATTACCAACCTTAGATGAAGATCAGCAAGCCATGGCAGTTTAGGTAGAATGATAGTGAATTTATCAAGGGTGAAAAATGGATTTTTGGGGTTTCTAGAATGGGGGTTCAGGGGGCAAGATGGAGGGATCTGGGCATGTCCAGCCTTTCTCCTTCTTCTTCTTGGCCTCCATCTTCTGCTGTGATGGTGGCACTTTTGGATTGGTTTAGAGTAGAAGCTCAGTGTCTAACACAGGTGATAGGTATTGGGAAGTAATTGTAAATATTGTACAGGTAGTTTTTAGTATAAAGACATAACCCTGCCCTGGGGACAGGCAGAGTGCCTGGACTGTCTTGCTGAGCGTACCTCGACTGGACAGGAGAAAAAATTTTATAGATAAGATACAATAAACAATCTTGAGATTGAGAACTGAAGAGCCCTGACTCCTTCTTCAACAGCCAGGCTGGGAAAAGAGACTTTGGAACACATCTCAGGGTCACTCTGAGCAGCTGGAGAACCTGAGCAGTGGGAACCTCCCCTGCAGAACTGGTGAGCTCCCAGGGCCCTCTGCCACTCTGGAGGGCATTGAAGGGCATGGCTCCCACTGCTGCTGCCAGTTCTCAGCCCCATCACCCTCTCAGACCAGCTGTGCCTTGGTCTCATCCAGCAGGAGCCCAAAGGATGCTGAAGAGGGGAGGCACTGACTTCCCCAGCAGCAGCACAGAGGTCACGCCTGGGCTGGGGAGGAGGTCAGAAAGGGTTTTCAGCATGGTCACAGTCCTGCCAAGTGGCACCGAGCCCTCCACGTGTGCCTTTCACACTCTCTGAACACAGAGAAACATAATTCTGTCTCTCAGGTTTTTCCTAAGGGAGCACAGAGATCAAAGCAATTCTGATTTGCTACTCCTGTGTTTGTGCTCATGTAGAATGTGTTCTAGAGATTGTTTACCTGAGGTGACCAATTGGATCCATGTGTATCAATCAAAACTCTCAAGCAGACAGTCACGAGCTTTGAGTAGTTAGTTAGAAGTGTAATGTAATATAGATATAGTAGAATATAATGTAATATAGAGATTATAATGTAATATATAGATTATAATGTAATATAGAGATAATAGAATATAATGTAATATATAGAATATAATGTAATATAGAGATAGTAGAATATGATGTAATATATAGATTATAATGTAATATAGCTATAGTAGAATATAATGTAATATAGAGATTATAATGTAATATAGCTATAGTAGAATATAATGTAATATAGAGATTATAATGTAATATAGCTATAGTAGAATATAATGTAATATATAGAATATAATGTAATATAGATATAATAGAATATAATGTAATATATAGATTATAATGTAATATAGATATAGTAGAATATAATGTAATATAGCTATAGTAGAATATAATGTAATATAATATAGTTTTCATAAAGTGAGTGTTCAGCATTCTAAAGCCTTGAAGTCAGATGCCAATCACTTCCAGAGCTGGGCTTGCCTGATTTTACAATTTTACAATATCCATGCCATCTCAGCCCTGGGTGCTCTTGCCTGCACCCACTCCTGTCTCCCTGCAAAGCTGAGCCAGCAGGAGAAGAAACCAACCCCTGTCCCTGGCCAGAGGCTCTGGCAGCACCCACCCCCACAGGATTTTAGGGTCTCTGCTGCTCTGGAATGCCAAAAAGCATTCCAGACCCACCACAGCCATGTCTGCCTCCACAGTGCTGCACCCAAAACCTCTTGAAGGGACAAAAAGCCCAATAAAAGTTCACTGGTTGCTCCTGAGCCCTTTGGGAAGCGAATCAGAGCCAGGTTAATGTGGCACTCAGGTCTCTAGAACACAGGGGTGTTTTTTCAGGGGAATTAAAGGATGTGGCCTCAGGAGCACAAGCAGGAGCTGGGATGCTCTGGGTCCCAAACACAAAAGTGCAGAGCTTTCATTCCAGAGCTGCTCTGGGGAAGCAGTCAGCGAAAGGGGAGCGTTTACAGCCCACTGAGCTTGTGTTTAATCTGGGAAACTTCTTGTACAGGTCTGACAGGGGTTAATCCAGCCCTAACGTCTCTTTCACCCTCTCTCCTCCTCCCCAGCCATAAAGCTCAGCAATCCTTGCTAATCATCCCATTACCTCAATGAGCTTGACCCAAAAGGCACCAGCAATGCCTCAGCTCCCTGCTCCAGCTTTCCTCTGCTGCCACCTGCCCCATCCCGGCCTCGCCACGACATTCCAGCTTTACACCTGCTCTATCCTACCCTAACCACGACATTCCAGCTTTCCCACCTGCCCCATCCCAGCCTGGCCACGACATTCCAGCTTTACACCTGCTCTATCCCACCCTAACCACGACATTCCAGCTTTACACCCGCTCTATCCCACCCTAACCACGACATTCCAGCTTTCCCACCTGCCCCATCCCAGCCTGGCCACGACATTCCAGCTTTACACCTGCTCTATCCCACCCTAACCACGACATTCCAGCTTTACACCTGCTCTATCCTACCTTAACCACGACATTCCAGCTTTACACCTGCTCTATCCCACCCTAACCACGACATTCCAGCTTTACACCTGCTCTATCCCACCCTAACCACGACATTCCAGCTTTACACCTGCTCTATCCCACCCTAACCACGACATTCCAGCTTTACACCTGCTCTATCCCACCCTGACCACGACATTCCAGCTTCCCACCTGCTCTATCCCAGCCTGACCACGACATTCCAGCTTTACACCTGCTCTATCCCACCCTAACCACGACATTCCAGCTTTACACCTGCCCTATCCCAGCCTGACCACGACATTCCAGCTTTACACCTGCTCTATCCCACCCTGACCACGACATTCCAGCTTCCCACCTGCTCTATCCCACCCTAACCATGACATTCCAGCTTTACACCTGCCCCATCCCAGCCTGACCACGACATTCCAGCTTTACACCTGCTCTATCCCACCCTAAGCACGACATTCCAGCTTTACACCTGCTCTATCCCACCCTGACCACGACATTCCAGCTTTACACCTGCTCTATCCTACCCTGTCCACAACATTCCAGCTTTACACCTGCCCCATCCCACCCTAAGCACGACATTCCAGCTTTACACCTGCTCTATCCCACCTTGGCCACGACATTCCAGCTTTACACCTGCTCTATCCCACCCTAACCACGACATTCCAGCTTTACACCCGCTCTATCCCACCCTAACCACGACATTCCAGCTTTACACCTGCTCTATCCCACCCTGACCACGACATTCCAGCTTCCCACCCGCTCTATCCCACCCTAACCACGACATTCCAGCTTTACACCTGCTCTATCCCACCCTAACCACGACATTCCAGCTTTACACCTGCCCCATCCCAGCCTGACCACGACATTCCAGCTTTACACCTGCTCTATCCCACCCTAACCACGACATTCCAGCTTTACACCTGCTCTATCCCACCCTAACCATGACATTCCAGCTTTCCCCCTGCCCCATCCCAGCCTGGCCAGGACCAGGGATCTGACTGAAAGTGCAGGGTGACCCTTGGGGACAGCGGGTCCTGGCCGCAGTGACCTCGGAGGGCAAAGTGATTCTTGCAGGAACAAAGAGCCCCTGTGTGCCAACAGGCCAGAGTTTGTGTGTAATTAACTCAGGACAAACCAAACAGAGCGAGTTGATGAGCACAGAGGCCGGGAGAGGCTCAGGGTTTATGGACTCCCAGCTCCAAGGGAAGGAGGATCAGCAGCCCCTGAGCTGCACAAGCAGAGATGCACACAAAGCAGGGTAGGAAGGGGAGAAAAAACCAGGATTACAGCAGGGTTTGGCTGACAAAATAGTGTCAGGCACCAGGAGCAGCTGGGGGGAAGAGCTGGAAGAAAAGGATCTCTTTAATTATTTGAGCATCAGAGAAGGAAGTACCTCGTGGCTGGAGGGGTTGAGATGGTCAGTGGGAGCTTCCCCTCCACCCTGGAGAAGGCTGGAGGGCCACTGGAAGTCAGCTGGACATGGGTGTCTGTCCTGCAGCCTGACTCAGGGGCAGGAATGGGAAAGGTGGAAAACCCTGGCCCTGCCGCAATCTGGGGCTGCTCAGTGTCCTGAGCATGGCACAGAGGGGCTGTTTTACCTCTCTCCAAATCCCACCCAGTCAGGGAAAAAAAGAGGAGCTCAACATCAAAAAAAGTCCCTTTCCTCCCCAGCACATCTCCCTCACATGGCATCTTTTCCTCCTAACAAACAGGGAAGAAAAAAAAAATTAAAATTGCTGAGTGGAATTCCTCAAGAGTTCCCATGCAGGAGCAACAAAGTGTTTGGTTTGAATTGCACTGGAACATGACAATTACATGCAGAATTTTCAATTATTTGTGCAGTGCAGTGTCATTGGAGAGGTAATAGACAGCAGAAGTTTATTGAAAGTAAAATACTAAGGTACTTTAGGGCATGTTATGTTACCAGACCTCAATAAACACATTGGAATATCATATTAGTGGGGTTATTCTGCTGCTGACAGGGAAATATTCTCATAAAATACATCAGTTTAAACAAAACTGTGTTTTCCTATTGATGCATCCCCAACGATATGAACACATCCTCTCCTGTCAGCCCTGAGCTGCTCCCAGGCACAAATGAGCTCCACTGGGCTGCACCCAGAGGCCTCAAACCCCAAAAATGACCACAAATCCATTTCCCCCCCTTCTCTCCCACGAAATTCATGCTCCAGCTGCAGCTCTGTCCATCCCCTGCAGCATCCTTTCTTCAGGTGTCACTTTGGACAAAGACACACCACCATTGATTCCAATCCCCAGCCTCAAATATTTTCTTTTTCCAGGAGAAATGCCTTTTTTGACTCATGACAACAAGAAATATCCACGGAAGAAAAACAGAGGAAGAGGAAAGGCTGGAGAAAACAATCCAATTTGCTTCTCTTTGAAGCGATTTTTAATTTTTTAAATTTTTTTTTAACACTCGTTTCCTGGCTATTTGGGAAATGTTGGAACTGTGGGTTCAGCTGCAGTGATGCCACGTCCCTTGAGCACCGTTCCCCCTTTTCCCAGCCCCTCTGCATCCCCCCAAACCCTGAGCTCCTTCTCCCAGCCCCGCTCATTGTCCTTGGCGTGGAGGTTGGCACCGAGGCGTGGGAAGCAAAGCAGCAGCTCCGTGCCCTGCCAGGCCCCTGCACCCCGAACCCGGTGCCATCCCCACCCCAGGGGCAGCTGGGGATCCTCAGGGAAGAACTGGAACGAGGGTGGATAAAAAGAGGAGCAAAAGAAAGGGAAAACAGCCCCCTTTAAAATAAAGAGGAGGAGGAGAGAGCAAAAGGGGTGGGGGGGGGGAGTGTAAAAATCGTTAGCACTAATTATCAGGCACAGGGACAAACGATTAATTTGCAAGTCAATTAGTCTCAGATAGGTTCACGTTTCCTGTTCTCAGCCACTGAGGGGGAAAGAAAGAGGGAGACACAACTGCGGCCTTAATCCTCCTCAGAGGCGGCCATGGCGGGGCTGCCTGCCTGTGCCAAGGCGGAGGGAGGGGGGCACAGCTGGCACGGCCATGGCGAGGGGCGGCCGTGGCCAGGGCCGTTATGTGCCACTCATTGTGCCCTCGCAGCGGCCCTGGCACCGCGCCGGGCCCTTCCCCGCCAGCCCCGGCCGCCATTTGGGAGCCCTGACGCCATTTTGTCGATGCCCGGGGAGAGCGGCCGCTGCCGTGGATTGTCCACACTTGGGGGCCACTGCCTCCCTCCATCTTTCACTGGGGGTGCTCCTGCCTCCCTCCATCCCTTGTTGGGGGTGCTCCTGCCTCCCTCCATCCCTCACTGAGGTGCTCCTGCCTCTCTCTGGCACAGCCACCCCTCTGTGTGGGTGCCCTGGCCGCCATTTTGTCGATGCCCGGGTAGAGCGGCTGCTGCTGTGAATTTTCCACACTTGGGGGCCACTGCCACCACTGGGGGTGCTCCTGCCTCCCTCCATCTCTCGTTGGGGGTGCTCCTGCCTCCCTCTGGCACAGCCACCCCTCTGTGTGGGTGCCCTGGCCGCCATTTGGGAGCCCTGACGCCATTTTGTCGATGCCCGGGGAGAGCAGGAGAGCAGCCACTGCCGTGGATTTTCCACACTTGGGGGTCACTGCCTCCCTCCATCCCTCACTGGGGGTGCTCCTGCCTCCCTCCATCCCTTGTTGGGCGTGCTCCTGCCTCCCTCCATCCCTCATTGAGGTGCTCCTGCCTCTCTCTGGCACAGCCACCCCTCTGTGAGGGTGCCCTGACGCCATTTTGTCGATGCCCGGGTAGAGCGGCTGCTGCTGTGAATTTTCCACACTTGGGGGTCACTGCCTGCCTCCATCCCTCACTGAGGGTGCTCCTGCCTCCCTCCATCCCTTGTTGGGGGTGCTCCTGCCTCCCTCCATCCCTCATTGAGGTGCTCCTGCCTCCCTCTGGCACAGCCACCCCTCTGTGAGGGTGCCCTGGCGCCATTTTGTCGATGCCCGGGTAGAGCGGCTGCTGCTGTGGATTTTCCACACTTGGGGGTCACTGCCTGCCTCCATCCCTCACTGGGGGTGCTCCTGCCTCCCTCCATCCCTCTCTGCCCCTGCCAGGGCGTGCAGCTGTGGGCACCATTGAGGGCATGGTGGTTGAAGACATGGAGGGATCTGGCCGGGCCTGGTCGGGCCTGGGGTTATGGCAGCGCAGTGGAGACAGGCAGAGCTCTTGTCACCAGGGACAAGTGGGCACAGCCACCCCATTCCTGCGCTGCCAGTGCCCAAAACAGGGGGGGTTTAGCCAAAATTGCCCTCTGAGCTGCAGCAAACATCCCCCGGGCTCGGGGCTCAGCTGAGGATGGGCAGGAGCTGGGGGGAAGAGACATTGGTGGTCAGGGTGTCCCCAGCCCAAACCTGAGTTGTGGTTGTGTGGTTTGTGAGCAGATCTCCCAAAACCAGCAGATCAAACAGTAAAATAAACATTTTTTTAAAATAAAGCGGTAAAATAAACATTTCCCAGGGGTGGCTTGAGGAGCCAATCAAACCTCACCCATCCCTGAGAAACATGGGTGGAAAACTGAAAAAAACCCAGCTCAAAGGACGGGCAAAAGCAACAGCAGAGGGAAGCTCCTGGCTCCATCCTGCAGGACAGACAGCACCCAAGGACACACGGACATGGTGGGGAATGGTCCCTGCACCTTTGCCCGCCCAGCCACCCTGCAGCTCCATGCAAAGTTGCCCTCTGAGCTGCAGGAAACAACCCCCAAGCTCAGGGCTCAGCTGAGGATGGGCAGGAGCTGGGGGAAGAGAGGAAGAGACATTGGTGATCAAGGTGTCCCCAGCCCAAACCTGAGTTGTGGTTGTGTGGTTTGTGAGCAGATCTCCCAAAACCAGCAGATCAAACAGTAAAATAAACATTTCCCAGGGGTGGCTTGAGGAGCCAATCACACCTCACCCATCCCTGAGAAACATGGGTGGAAAATTGGAAAAAAAACCCAGCTCAAAGGACGGGCAAAAACAACAGCAGAGGGAAGCTCCTGGCTCCATCCTGCAGGACAGACAGCACCCAAGGACACACAGACATGGTGGGGAATGGCCCCTGCCCCTTTGCCACCCCACAGCTCCGTGCCAGCCCCTCGGGGAGGGGGGGTTTGTGGTGGCAATGCCCCCCGCGCGTGGCAGCCGAGCCCGCCCCGCGTTCCCCACGCCCTGCCCTGCCCTGCTCTGCTCTGCTCTGCGCAGGGAGATTTGTGTGCCTGTGGACACAACATGTCTGGGACCTGACAAAAGGCATCTGATTGACACAAAAAGGGGGCTGACAAAAGGCCGAGCGGGGCTGCAGAGCCCTGCACAATGCTGGGCGCCGGTACCACGCGCAAGGGTGGGCACAGGGTGGATTTTGAGGACACCTCCGCCTTCCGCGGTCAAAAATTCAAGAAATACATTTGGAATCTTTGAGTGCAGAGTGGGGGGTTTGTGACACCATCCCCAAGCGGTGCCAGGGACAGAGGGAGCTCGCTGTGCCAGGTGAAACTCACCCCCAGAGACAGCTGCAGGGCACCAGGCTTTGCCATCCTTTTTCCAGCTCTTCTACAGGGTGAAATCCAACAAACTGTGAACCTCCATGGATGTGGCTAAAATGCCTCTGGATTTGAAGCAGCCAAGCTCCTCTGCAGAGGGGCTGCAGCCCCCAGCCCAGTGCCCTGCCCTGCCGTGGCCACCCATCCCCTCCAAATTCATCTGTCCCTTCCAGTGCACTGCCTGCATGATAAAAAACATGGATTTTTTTTTTCCTTCTTCTTCTTTTTTTCTTTTGTCCTTTTGCACCTGGAGCAAGGACCCAGCTGAATCCCTGGGAATATTTGGATTTTTTCTAAGAAAATTTCTCAAACTTTTTAAAAGTTTTTTTTTATTTTTTTCCCCCTTCTCTTAATGAGAGACAAAAATATTTGAGGCTTAACTCTCCACTGCCGGAGTGGCTTTGGTGCACGAGCTGCTGAGCAGGGACAGTGAAAGACACTATATATCCTTAAAAAGTAAAAACTTTCCACACCTTTTATCTTTTTGCTTTAATTTTGCTATAATTTTTTAATGAAAAATTCAACCAGCTTCACAACAGATTAATGTTTGAACAGAGAATTTCAAGGATTGTTTTACAATTAAAACTGGTTCTGAGCAGGATTGACACGCATTTAAAAACTTTTGTTCAACCACACACCTGAGATCTCCTGTTTCTGTGGATGCATGGAATAAGTTCCAAAACACAAACTCAATTTTTGGGTCAATTTTTTTTCCTTTTTCTTTTTTTTTCTTTTTTTTTTTTTTTTCTAAGAGAAAAAATGTGAACACTAAGAAAATGTTTAGTTCACAATAAAGAATCAATCCAAATTCCTAAGAATAATAGGAAATACCCTGGGATGATGCTACACAAAGGAGCTAAATTGGTTCCCACCAGCTCAGGACCCTGTAAAAGCCTTGTTAAGACTTTTATTTTTTTTTATGTGGATATTTAAAATTGTAATTTCAAATACGTTATTTTATCAAAATAATTTCTAATTAAATACCGAAATTTTAGTGCACTAAAACATTTCTCAAATACTGTTCATTCTATAAATGAACAAACATGAGTGGCAGGAATAATAAAGTGGCTAAAATCTCTATTTTTTTTTTAACTTCTGGGGGCAAATGATCGCTGCCATTTATGCCCCCAGCGAAAAATTGGGGTTTTTTTCGTTTGCTAAATTAAGAGGCAAAGTGGGAGAATTACATTTAGTAACTGGCTTAAAACGGGATCCTGCTTGACCCGACAAATCCCGGGTAACAAGACGGCTTTGTCTGAGCGTGTGGCAGGAGAGATTTTACACTTCCTCCGGCACAGAGCTGGGAGCAGACCCAAAACCCCCCGAAATTCCCCCAAATTTCCCCTCTTGCCTTTTAGGGGGACATAATTCCACTTCAACGATTTTTAGAGGGAAAGAAGCAAAAAAAAAAAAAAAAAAATTAAAATACGGGTTGGATCAATTTAAAGAGGGTTATTTGGTCTATTTGACGGGATGGAAAATTGAGAGGAGAAAAGGCAGAAAACGAAGCTGAAGTTTAGGCTGGGAAGGGTGGGGGCGTGGGAAAGTTCTCGAAACCCCCCAATTCTCCCCAATCCTTTCCCAGCTCTGGGGGGAGCCAATCCCACCCGGGACGGTGCGGGGAGGCTCCTCCGTGGGAAATAAATTAAAAAAAAATAAATAAAATAAAGAAAGAAAAGGAGAGAGACGAGAAATGCCAATGAATATTTCAAAAGGAGGGACAGCGCGCTTTGAGCCCGAGGTCCAGCGCTGCACCCTCCCAAAAAATGCCCCTTTTTTTGCAGATTTTGGCTTTAACCCGGCATGAAACAACTCCGCTCCTGCGAGTTCAACGCGGATCTTTTCGCTGCCGGCAGAACCGTGTTTGCAAATGAATTCTTTCAGTTGTTACGAGCCGGCTGCACCCCCTCATTCCCATTCTCAGCTCATCCCCCCCATTCTCAGCTCATCTCCCCCAATTCCGGGCTCATCCCCTCCATTCCCATCACGTCCCCCCCATTCCCGGCTCTGCTCCCCTTCGGGATCCCCCCTCATTCCCAGCTCATCCCCCCCATTCCCAGCTCATCCCCCTCATTCCCAGCTCATCCCCCTCCAATTCCCGGCTCATTCCCCCCACCCAATTCCCAGCTCATCCCCCCCATTCCCATCACGTCCCCCCATTCCCAGCTCATCCTCCCCATTCCCACTTCATCCCCCTCCAATTCCCGGCTCATCCCCCCCGTTCCCATCACGTCCCCCCCATTCCCAGCTTATCCCCCCCTCCAATTCCCAGCTCGTCCCCCCAATTCCCAGCTCACCCCCCCCAATTCCCGGCTCACCTCTCCCATTCCCATCTCATCCCCACCCCATTCCCCCCATTCCCATCACGTCCCCCCCCCCCCATTCCCAGCTGTCTCCCCCATTCCTGGCTCATCCCCTCCAATTCCCGGCTCATCCCCTCCAATTCCCGGCTCATCCCCCCCAATTCCCAGTTCATTTTCACCCAATTCCCATCTTGTCCCCCCAATTCCCAGCTCATCCCTCTCCCCCATTCCAGCTCATGCCCCCCATTCCCATCACGTCCCCTCCATTCCCATCACGTCCCCTCCATTCCCATCACGTCCCCCCCCAATTCCAGGCTCGTTCCCCCCCCCAATTCCCGGCTCATCCCCCAAATTCCCGGCTCATCCCCCCCATTCCCAGCCCTGCTCCCCTCCGGGCCCCCCGGCAGCCGCCGAGGTTGCACCGAAAGAGGGAAGAGCCGACAACTTTTGTGTCCTTTGTTATTTTTATTTGTCGCCTTTGCCTCGCTCATAGTCTGGGCTTACTCCGATCAACTCCGTACCAACTAATTTAATTTTTAAAGCTTATTTTATAATCTGATTTGGGAGGGGGAAATCTCCATTTATGATTCCCCCCCACCCCCCCACCCCGCCTGCTGGACGCTATCATTATTCTTGCATTTTCTAATGAAAAGCAAGATTACAAATTAATTGAATTGCTTTCCTCCCCCCTCCCTGGCCACCCCTTTCAGTCTGTCGTCTCTGGTAAATTTGGGGCTAATGGTAAATAAATTGCAAATATCCGCGGCGAGGATGGAGGGTGGTTTTGGGTTTGGTTTGGGGAAATCCCAGCGAGCCGAGTCCCACTCGGGGCCCCTCATCCCCCTCCGGCTTCCCCCTCATCTCTTCTGGGGAGAGCAGTGCTGGGGAACGGCAAGAAAAACACCACGAAACAGAAAAATAAAAAAAAAACAGCGTTTGAAGGGCTGGGAGATGGAAAACGGGTTTCTCTTATGGTTTTTTGGGGGATTTTATTTTTTGGTTTTTCGGGGTTTTTTTGGTTTTTTTTTGTTTGGTTGGTTTTTTGTTGGGTTTTTTTTTTTTTTTGGCTTTTTGGGTTTTTTTTTAATAAATCCCACAAACACGGGGATTTCAGCCGATTACACAAAACAAACCAGAGCAGGAGCAGCAGCAGCAGCTCCGAAATTGTCCCAAAAGCCACAACCCCCCCCGAGCCGCCACCGGAGCCGGCGCGATCCTTCCTGTCCCGGCTCCATCCATCACCCCCCGGCTGTGTCCGAGCTGCAGCCCCCCAAAACCACCCCAAAATAACAAAATAACAAAATAAAATCCATTCCTCTCGTGAGCCACCAATTTGTCAAGTTACAGCTGGAAACCCTGAGAAAGAATAGATAATTTGGGGAGTTTCAGCTTTCCATTTGATCCTCTAATATAAATTTAATTTATTTTCATTTTAGTCTTATTTTTTTAACATACCTAAACACGGGTCTTATATTTAAAATCATAGGGATTAAATATGACCTATATTATTATTATTATTATTATTATTATTATTATTATTATTATTATTATTATTATTATTATTATTATTATTATTATTATTATTATTATTATTACCACTACTGCTGATTTTTTTTAATAGCACAAATCTGTTAGAAAACACTGCAGCTAGATTTGTTTTTATTTTATTTTCACCAAAAGCTTCAAATCTGCCCATTTTGCTTGCTGGTATATTCAGTCCCTGTTTGATTCGACTCACTGTAAACATGGCATTAATTTGGTCGTTTTAGATCACATAAATAATTGCTAAAAAGTCCAGGTTGTGCCTCCTGTACAGGACTCTCCACACTCACAGCATTTCACATTTCTCCCTGATTTATTCCACTGGCCTCGAGTGAACGATTTTGCACATTTAACCAAAACCCAGCGTGTTCCAGGCTAGAAAATCCCTTCCTAAATGTAAAAATTGCTGGTTTTTTTTTTTTTTTTTTGCTGCTGCTTCTCCAGAAAGAGCCAGAACCGTCCCGTTTCCACTTTTTTCTTGCAAGCGGCAGAAATAAAAAAAGTTTTGTGGCAGAGCCCTCCCCCAGCAGAGACGGGAGAAGTCCCCGCGCTCCCTCTGCATCCTCCCAGCTCCGAGGCTTTTTCCAGCCCCGTGGTTCTCTTGCAATCCCTTTTTTTTTTTGCCCTCTCCCTTCTTCAGTACAAACCCATTTTCTGCTAAAATCTGTCACCAATACATAGATTTTAGAGAAGGGGTGGAAAAAAAAAAAAAAAATGAACTATTCCAGGTCCTGCAATGCCAGGGGTTTCCCAGCTCTGGGATAGGGAGAGCACTCTCAGGGCTGTTTTACTACAGAGAAATCTCCCACCCCATATAAATGACACTGAATATTTGCTTTGGAAGGAAGAAAAAACTGAAAAATCAGCAAGTGGCATTTAGGGAAGCACTGGAAAGGCAACATCTCCAAAATTTCTAGGAATTTAAATTTTAATGTTTCCTTTGGAAAGTTTAAACTTTTTTTTTAAGCTGAAAAAAAAAACCCCAGAAGTGTCTTTGAAACCAAGCATTGCTCTGAGCAGAGCTCAGCTGAAGCCAGCCCCACATTTTCCCCTCAAATGAATTTTTAGAAAAGCCCAGACTCAAGCTCACATAGTCCCTGCCTCAGCCTGAACCCTCTTCTCCCTCTCTGGAAAATGCCAGGGAAATGTTTCACCTGTGTCAGGCAGGGCTTTGGGAGGAGGCTGCCAAGCTCTGCAGCCCCCCCAGGACAGAGAGGAAAATCTCAGGATAAAATCAACCTCACTGCCAGGGTATTGCTCCCCTCGGACTGCTCCTCGTTTTCTGGGCACTGAACCCCGTTTTATCCCAATTCCCCCTTCAAAGGAAGTAAAACCCATTCTGATTTGGAAATAAACCCCATTCTGATTTGGAAGTAAAACCCATTCCGATTTGGAAATAAACCCCATTCTCATTTGGAAATAAACCCCATTCCCATTTGGAAATAAACCCCATTCCCATTTGGAAATAAAACCCATTCCCATTTGGAAATAAAACCCCATTCTGATTTGGAAATAAACCCCATTCCGTTTGGAAATAAAACCCATTCCCATTTGGAAATAAACCCCATTCTGATTTGGAAATAAAACCCCATTCCCATTTGGAAATAAACCCCATTCCCATTTGGAAATAAACCCCATTCTCATTTGGAAATAAAACCCATTCCATTTGGAACCATTCTCTGCAGCCCCCCAGGACAGTGAGGAAAATCTCAGGATAAAATCAACTTCACTAACACTGACTCCAATGTTTTTGTTCTCCTTGGACTGTTCCTCATTTTCTGTGCACTGAACCCCTTTTTATCCCTAATTCCCCCTTAGAAAGGCAATAAAATCAAATAAAAATCTGTCCTCATTTGGAAGAGGATGAAGTCACACATCCATGTCCTTTAATCACATATAAACAATTTGAGATTTTCATTTCTTTCGAACCCTGACAACTTTGATTCAGCCTTTCCCTCTGGCACCACCTTCAGCTGCAGGAGCAGCCCAGGCCTGATCCTTCCCTCCTTGCAGGTGACACCAACAAAAGCAGCAATTTTTAGAGCCAGAGTTGTTAAGCAATGAGGTTATTTGGGATAAACGAGCCTGCCCTGGCTCTGGCAGCACAGGGAGGTGCCCATGAACAGAGAAATTCTGATTTATCTGCAGGACTGCTGGGAGGCAGCACCAAAACCTCTCTGGGAAATGGATAAAGCCAAAAGGATAATTTACACCCAGCACAGTTGTGAGCAGGGTGCTGCTAAAGTGGATATTTCATATTTTACATCCTCTAGAGGCTCCCCCCTCCCTGCAGTGCTCCTGCTCCAGCAGCAGCTCTGGGGTTGGGCACACAAGGGGTGGGAAAATCCCTGATCCCATTGAAACAGGCAAAATGGGCAGGGAGAGGGGACAGTGCCACAGCCACCACCCCAGAGCCCCAGGAAAGGTGGCACACAGGACAGGAGGTGACCCCAGAGCCAGGAAAGGTGGCACAGAGGGCAGGAGGAGCCCCAGGAAAGATGGCACAAAGGGCAGAAGGTGACCCCAGAACCAGGAAAGGTGGCACAGAGGGCAGGAGGTGACCTCAGAGCCTCAGGAAAGGTGGCACACACACCTCAGAGCCTCATGAAAGGTGGCACACAGGACAGGAGGTGACCCCAGAGCCCCTGGAAAGGTGGCACACACGCCCCAGAGCCTCATGAAAGGTGGCACAGAGGGCAGGAGGTGACCCCAGAGCCAGGAAAGGTGGCACAGAGGGCAGGAGGAGCCCCAGGAAAGGTGGCACACACAGGCAGGAGAAGCCTCTGAGTCCAGGAAAGGTGGCACACAGGACAGGAGGTGACCCCAGAGCCTCAGGAAAGGTGGCAGACACAGGGCAGGAGGAGCCTCTGAGTCCAGGAAAGGTGGCACACAGGACAGGTGACCCCAGAGCCCCTGGAAAGGTGGCACACACGCCCCAGAGCCTCATGAAAGGTGGCACACACAGGACAGGAGGTGACCCCAGGGACTCAGCAAAGGTGGCACACATGCCCCAGAGCCTCAGCAAAGTTGGCACACAGGGCAGAAGAGCCTGTGACCCCAGCATAGGTGGCACACACAGGTAGGAGGTGACCCCAGCAAAGGTGGCACATACGGGTAGGAGGTGACCCCAGAGCCAGGAAAGGTGGCACACAGGGCCAGCAGGGCAGGAGGAGCCCCTCTGTCCCTGCCCACCCCACTGACCTGCCCAGAGCTGGTTCAGGGCCCTGCCCACGGGCTGGGCACAGCTGGGAGCTCCTGGGAAGGTGCCAGTGCCCAGCTGAGGGAGGGACAGGGGTAGGGTCACAGTGGGATGGGGGATTGTGTGGTGACCCCCACGTGCCAGGGCACATCCCATCCCTGCTCCCACAGCTCTGCCACCACCAGGCAGGGACAGGGGCACTCCCTGAGGATACACCTGAGCCCAGCCTGGCACCACGGGAGCACCCCTAAATCCCTAAATCCTCTACAGACAACAGGGCAGCTCTCACCAACCCCCCTTGGAAACCCCAAAAGAGGGGAATGGATGAAAGCACCACCCTGAAAGGGACACAGGAATCCCCCTGAAAGGGACACAGGTGCCCTGAAAGGGACACGGGCACACCCTGAAAGGGACACGGGCACCCCCTGAAAGGGACACAGGAACACCCTGAAAGGGACACAGGAACACCCTGAAAGGGACACAGGAATCCCCCTGAAAGGGACACAGGAACACCCTGAAAGGAACATGGGCATCACCCTGAAAGGGACACGGGGGCACCCTGAAAGGGACATGGGCACACCCTGAAAGGGACACAGGAACAACCTGAAAGGGACATGAGCATCACTCAGAAAGGGACACAGGAATTCCCCTGAAAGGGACACGGGCACACCCTGAAAGGGACATGGGCACACCCTGAAAGGGACACAGGAACATCCTGAAAGGGACATGGGCACCCTCTGAAAAGGACACAGACACCCTGAAAGGGACACAGGAACACCCTGAAAGGAACATGGGCATCACCCTGAAAGGGACACGGGGGCACCCTGAAAGGGACACAGGAACAACCTGAAGGGGACATGAGCATCACTCAGAAAGGGACACAGGAATTCCCCTGAAAGGGACACGGGCACACCTTGAAAGGGACACAGGAACACCCTGAAAGGGACACAGGAATCCCCCTGAAAGGGACACGGGCACCCTCTGAAAAGGACACAGACACCCTGAAAGGGACACAGGAATCCCCCTGAAAGGGACATGGGCACCAACCTGAAAGGGACATGGGCACCCTCTGAAAGGGACAGAGGAACAACCTGAAAGGGACATGGAACAACCTGAAAGGGACATGGAACAACCTGAAAGGGACATGAGCACACCCTGAAAGGGACACGGGCACCCTCTGAAAGGGACACAGACACCCTGAAAGGGACACAGGAATCCCCCTGAAAGGGACACGGGCACACCCTGAAAGGGACATGAGCACACCCTGAAAGGGACACAGGAATCCCCCTGAAAGGGACACGGGCACACCCTGAAAGGGACACAGGCACCCCCCTGAGTGCCCAGGGGATCCTTTCTGTGCCCACTGAACCCAGCAGCATTTCCCAGTGCCAACACCCTGGCACACAGCACAGGAAAAGAGGGCAGCAGCTGCCAGGCAGTGCCAAAGCCATGGCAATTACTGGGGGGGGGTCGATGGGGGCAGCTGGCTGCTGATTTTTTCTTTATTTTTTTTTTATTTCTTAATTCATCTCCCTTTAAATAAGATCGTTCCGATGAACAAAGCGCTCGGCCAGAACAGGTTTGGGAGGAGAGGAGCAGGCGCAGGACGTGCCAGCCCCACACACAAACAACCTAAAAAAAGAGAACCCAAATCTATTTTTATGTCTCTGTCTCTCGCCTGGGCTGCTCCAGGAGCCCGGCATGGAGGCTGCGGGGCGGGATTTGGGATTTCACCTCCGCGATTTCACCTCCGGGAGGTGCCCGGCTCCTTGCTTGGCAGGGCGATGCCCGGGATGGTGCCAGCCCTGGATCCCATTCCCACCCTGACCTGCCACACCTGGCCCAGCCTTTTGTCTGGCGTTTTAATGCCATTAACGTGCAGAAAATAAACGGAAAATAAACACTTTATTCACAGCTGAACGCCACATCCCACCCCCCATCCCGTTAATACAACGCTGAGCCGCTGACAAATATTCCCTTTAAAAATGCCAGCACGGCTGGGAAGGGATTTGTTTTCATTTAGGGGAAATGGGGAATTTTTTGCCTTAATCAATGTTTTTCCTTGTTTGCTCTGGAGCAGGATATTTATGAGGGGTCAGCCGTGGCAGCAGCAGCACAGGATGCAAAAACGTGGCAGGGCTGTGGTGCCACAGCATCGCTGCTCTGTGCCACAATTTTAAACCTCAAAACCAGCTCTGATGCTTAACTCAAAGATTTATTAACACTTCATCATATCTATTTTTTTTTCTTTTTATTATTCTACCCAGGGAGCGCAGGGAATTGCACAGAAATTGGTTATATTCAAACTATTTTCAGCTTTTTTTCCTTTTTTTGGTGGTGTTTTTCCTATATTTGTGCCTATAAATATCCTATATAAGTGCTATATATCCTACTATAATGCTATATATATATATCCTATATAAATGCTATATATATCCTATCAAAATCCTATATAAATGCTATCTAGGATAATCCTATATAAATGCTATCTATGTGGATATTACAAGACAAAAAGAAAAAAAAAATCTGGTTTACTCAAGGAGCTTTTCCCTAGTTTAAACACAAGAAACTATTGATTTTTTTTTTTTGACAAAAGTTTAACATAATTTCTGCGTTCCATTAAAAAAATGAAGTGACATCCCTCTTTCTCCTCCATGCCACTTTTTTCCTGGCTTTTTTTTTTTGCAGCTGAAGGCAGAGATTTACTGCCTCACCTGGAAAAAGATCTTTCAACAATTGCACCAACATTGCCAAACCTGCCCTGTGCAGCAGAGCCCTCCCTCCTCACAGCCAGAAAGAGGGAAATAAATGTATTTTATTGAATAGTTTAAGCTGGAAAAGAACTTTAAAATCAATCCAGCATTAAAAATTCAGAAGTGTTTGAGCCCTCGCTGACAACCCCTCAGGCAGGGCAGAGCCCTGTGGCACAGAGAGGGACAGGGAGGGACAGAGGGACAGACAGGGACAGACAGGGACAGGATCTGCAGCCCCTGCCCCAGCAGTGCCTCTCCCAGAGCCAAACTGTCCCCACTGTCCCCACTGCCCACCCAGACACCTCGAGCAGCCCCTGTTGAAACCAGCGATCCTTTTAACCCTTTAAATGCTCTCCCAGCATCCTCCTGCAGCCCCAGAGCTGAATTTGGGGCTTCTTCTCTTTTCCCCTGGCATTTGGGGTTTCCTTTCCCCTGAAATTTGGAGTTTCTTTTCCCCTGGCATTTGAGGTTTCTTTCCTCCTGGAATTTGGGGTTCCTTTTCTCCTGAATTTGAGATTTCTTTTCCCCTGGAATTTGGGGTTTCTTTTCCCCAGGCATTTGGGGTTTCTTTCCCTCTGGAATTTGGGGTTCCTTTTCTCCTGAAATCTGGGGTTTCTTTTCTCCTGGAATTTGGGATTTCATCTCTTTCCCCCTGGCATTTGGGTTTTCTTTTCCCCTGCCATTTGGGGTTTCCTTTCCCCTGGTATTTGGGATTTATTTTCCCTTGGCATTTGGGTTTTCCCCTCATTTTCCCCTCTGTGAGGATGCAGGGCTGCTCTGCAGTTCCAGTTCCAGGGCCAGCAGAGGCTCCCAGAGCCACCTCCTGCCCTCCCTGATGCTCTGGGCAGCTGTGCCACCTCCCAGCCCCCAAAGTGGGGTCCCAGCATGGGGGACCCCAGCCCCAGGCAGGGTGGGGACTCTGCAGCACAGCCAGCACCTCCTTGGTGGCACCACTGCTGCTCTGCTCCCCAGTTTTAAACCTTTTGTTGTCAGCCAAAGGGCTCAAATATTGGGGCATAGGAAAGCACAGACCCATCTGCTTCCCATCTGATTTTTTGGGGGAAAAAACAGAAAATTATGCTTTTCAAAAATAATCCTGTGTCTGCACTGAGTCAAGCATTTGGCGAGAAGAACTGGGCCTTCCTCCTGAGAGCTGCTCCTTGCTTTCTGGAGGGGAATTCTTTACAGCTTTGACCTTCTCCATGCCCAGTTTTGGTTTGGGCTCTTTCAGAGGACACCCCTCACCTCTGCTGGGGCAGAAAAGGAGCCTCCTCTGCACTCTTCAGGTGCTCAAAGTGCCCAGACAGGCAGGAAATGGCCCCATCCCTTTCAGCCCAAAGCCTGGAGCACTGCTGGGCTCTCAGGTCACAGTGGGGACACAGGAGGTGGCTCTTTGCTCACCTGGGGAACTTCAGTTGCCCATTAGAGAATGAGCACAAAACCCTTCAGGAATCACCTTCCCCACGGCTGGAGCTGCTCAGTTCCTCCCCAAACCCTGACAGAGACAGGGGGGAACCATCATCTCCTGCACCCTGGCGTGAGTTGAGTGTTCCAGGCTGCTCCAGTGGGGTGGGGAAGTGCTCAGAGGGGAAAATGTCTGGGTTTGGACACAAACACCCCAAACCCAGCCGAGCCTCAGCAGCCAGCAATGACCCCAGCACTATTTTGTGTTGGGAAGGATGAGAGTTTGACAGGAAAGTCTCACAGATCTGTGTGCTTGGCAGAAAGATTTTAAATGTAGAGTCTGATGAAGGAATAGAGATGGAAGCAAGTTTTGATACAGAAGAAGAAGAAAAGAATTGCAGAGCCAGTCTGACTGGATAAGCAAGGAGGCCAAGGGTATTTTATGTTGGTTAGAAGGGTTTTTATGGCTTAGAGCAAAGGATAAACCCACCCCAGACAAGAAGATGTTTTTACCAAGCACAAAGATTCCACAGGCAAACAAGGCAGCAAAGTTGCGAATAGAAAAAAAGTCTCAGAATTTTCTACTGCAAGAAAACTGAAAAACAACTTCTGGCTTAAACTGTAATGTACTGACTTGTAGTGATTGGAGAACAGTAACATGAATATGGTAATTATAGCAGTTATGATGGGCTAGAGATAAAAGTTAAGGTAGAGATTGGTTCTACTGTATTGAGATGCTCAACAAAGAGAAGTATATAATGCAATGTAACCAAAAGAAAAGTTTTTAGTGCATTGTAACCAAAACCGAAGGGTCTCCAGGCCTGCCTGCAGCTGGAGCTGACAGCTGTGGGCACAGCTCTTGACTTCTGTAACACCTTGGATACAATAAACTGCATTTTGAAGAGCCCCTGGAGTCCCACATCCCTCATTCAGGCTCTTACAGTGGCGCCCAACGTGCAGCACCATTAGTAAGAGCCTGAATGAGGGACATGGGTCTTCTGGAGCTGACAGCTGTAGGCACAGGCTCTGCCACCCATGACCCTGGACTGCTGGTAACACCTTGGATACAATAAACTGCATTTTGAAGAGCCCCTGGAATCCCACATCTCTCATTTCAGCTCTTACAGTGGCACCCAACGTGGGGCGCCATTAATAAGAGCCTGAATGAGAGATGCAGGACTCCAGGGCTGCCTGCAGCTGGAGCTGACAGCTGTAGGCACAGCTCTGGACTTCTGTAACATTTTGGATACAATAAACTGCATTTGGAAGAGCCCCTGGAATCCCACATCTCTCATTTCAGCTCTTACAGTGGCACCCAACGTGGGGCGCCATCAATAAGAGCCTGAATGGGGGATGCAGGACTCCAGGGCTGCCTGCAGCTGGAGCTGACAGCTGTAGGCACAGCTCTGGACTTCTGTAACATTTTGGATACAATAAACTGCATTTGGAAGAGCCCCTGGGGTCCCACAGCTCTCATTTTGGCTCTTACAGTGGCGCCCAATGTGGGGCGCCATCAGTAAGGGCCTGAATGAGGGATGCAGGACTCCAGGGCTGCCTGCAGCTGGAGCTGACAGCTGTGGGCACAGCTCTGTCACCCACAACAGCACCTGGAATTCTGTAACTCTTGGATGGAATAAACTGCATTTTGAAGAGCCCCTGGAGTCCCACATCCCTCATTTAGGCTCTTACAATTTTGGATTTTGGAGATCCAACTCTGGACTGGTGCAGGCATGGCAGCAATCTTTTAATCCTGACGAGCTCCTCTCTCCAGTTGTGCACAAACTGAGGCTGTTGGGGATATCACCAATAGCGGGTGGAGCTGGCTGGGCATTTTTCTGATGGAAAATGACAATTCATCAAAAGCAAGATGTCATGCCTAAACACAGTCCGTTCCTACAAAGCTTGTTTGGAAAGAGAAATTGTGAGAGGAGAAGCACTGAAACGAGATCAACACATTTTGCTTTGGGCTTTTCAAGAAGGAACACTGAGACTGTTGAAAAAAAAATCACTTTTCATTTTAATATTTCGCATTATAGAGTCTAAAGTAATTTACTTTGCAATTTCACTCTGAGAAAAACATTGAAGTTTCATTTCTTGTTCTCCCTCAGAAGTGGAAGAAAGGGGGAAGGAGAAGGGAAGAAAAACTCCAAGTATTGCCAATGAATTTAAAACATCCTCTTCCCCTTCCAGCTGCCTTCATGAGATCAGCCCTGAATATACAGGACTCAGGAAAAATCTCATTCCAAAAGTTTTCTCAACAACAACAAAAGATTAGGGCTGGAAATGCCCACGGGGGAGGAGGAGGTTGGTGACCATTTTTTTTGGTGAAGATTGGGAGATTTTGGTGAGGATGAGCATGAGGAGTCCCCTGGGATGGGGGAAGGGCCCATCTGGAACCACTTGTGGTCAATCACGAGGAACAGCAGCAGATGAAGTGTGTGGGGGCTGCACCAAACCCCCTCTCTTTGGTGGGAACAGCTTGAACCACCCCCCAAAAGCAGCCCAGGGCTCCCCCAGACCCCTCCCTTGGGTGGGAGCAGCCCTGAACCACCCCCCAAAACCAGCCCAGGGCTCCCCCAAGGGCAGCTCCTCTGTCTCTGGCTGCACCAGGGAGTTCCAGCTCCAAACCTCCAGCCCAGGCACTGCAGATGAAAGAGGAAGAGTTGGAGAAAAGCAAAGTGCTCCTGGATGAGGTGGAGCAGCAACCCCTGAGCCTCACCCAACGCCTGGTACAGCTCTGCACAAACCATGGCACCAATGCCCCCCGTGCCCCTGGAACAGCTCTGCACATGCAATGGCACCACCAATGCCCCTGGCACAGCTCTGCACACACAGTGGCACCACCAATGCCACTAGCACCAATGCCAATAATGGCACCAGTGCCCCCAATGCCCCTGGCACAGCTCTGCACACACAGTGGCACCGGTGCCACTGGCACAGCTCTGCACACACAGTGGCACCACCAATGCCACTAGCACCAATGCCAATAATGGCACCAGTGCCCCCAATGCCCCTGGCACAGCTCTGCAAACACAATGGCACCGGTGTCCCCCATGCCCCTGGCACAGCTCTGCACACACAATGGCACCGGTGCCCCCCATGCCCCTGGCACAGCTCTGCACAAACAGCTTTCCAGGCCCTGCCTGGCTCTCCCTGCTGCCATAGAAACCCCCGTTCAGCTGGAAGTGCATTAAAAGGTGATGCTGGCCCTCACTGAATCCATCACATTGTGTTCCACCAGGGGAAAAAGAGAGACCCCACCCCTTTGTGCCCCTGCCTTCGCTTGCTCTGCCCAGGGGATGGTCCCTGTGGGGTTCATTTGGTGTTGGCAGTGCCATCCCCTCTCCCCAGGCATGGCACAGCCCTGGCAAGGAGCACTGCACCCCATCAGGCCTTTTGGCACTGCATCTCCCCAAACAGCACCAAAGGAAGCACCAAAAGGTTCCTCAGAATCCTTTCAAAAAGCAAATATGGGAATATGTGGGAGTAAATCCTTCCCTGCTCCCCCAGCCTGCTCTTCTCCCTCATTCCTCCCCAGTGCTGCAGACAGCCACAGGACAGAGAGGGATTTGCAGCCAAGGGGTCCCAACAGGGGTTTTTTTGGGAAGCAGAGACACATTTGGGCACACACATCCCTGTCCTTACAGAACCAGGCTGAACAGGACGTTTCCAGCTTGACCAGCAGCAAAAATGCCAAGCAGAACACCTCCAATAGAGAGAAATCATACGTGGGGCATAATTTGAAGAGGAATAAACTCCATTTTCCCCAGCTGCTGAACAATTCACCCCCTCAAAAGGGGCAAGGCCCTGGCACAAAGCCCCTCTGAGCTGGGCAGAGCAGCTTTGCCCACCCTGGGCAGCCCAGGGGTGATTTAGTCATTTCAGGCACATCAGCCAGCACGAGCTGGGGGTCAGCAATTCAAACAGATTTCATGCCCTGCCACTGCCCAGATCTCTCTATGACATATCTGGGCTCAGGAGTTGGGGAAAATGGAGTTTATTCCACTTCAAATCGTGCCCCACCTATGATTTCTCTCTATTTGAGGTGTGCTCTGTGACATTTTTGCTGCTGGTCAGGCTGGAAAGGTCCTGTGCAGCCTGGTTCTGTGAGGACAGGGATGTGTGTGCCCAGATATGTCCTAGAGAGATCCAGGCAGTCTCCAAAGCCCCTCTGAGCTGTGCAGAGCAGCTTTGCCCACCCTGGGCAGCCCAGGGGTAATTTAGTCATTTCAGGCACATCAGCCAGCACGAGCTGGGAGTCACCAATTCAAGCAGATTTCATGCCCTGCCACTGCCTGGATCTCTCTATCAGGGAGGCCAGCAGAGATCCTGAAATCCATGGGAGACCTTCAGCCTGCCCTGTTCCACCACAGCCAAGCCCTGCCGAGTCCTAGGACGTTCCATGGTCAGACCAAGTCCAACTGTGCCAGTCCAAACCCAGCACTTTGGGGGTTATAACCTGAGCTTTTCCCTCCAGAAAGGGAAAATCTCCCTGTTTCTTGCAGAGTTCGCTTGTGTGTTTTAACAAATTCTCCTCCAGGGCTGTCGTGTCCCATTCCACCCCCACCCCCTCCCCACCCTGAGGATTTAATTTTGTTGGATAATTCCTCCCAAGGCTTCCCATTCCAGCAAAAAGGAATCAGTTTTGCTCGAATTGATTGGCCTTTGTTTTTAGGCAGAGCAGTGCTCAACCCTAAACTGACCTCACTCCTCATTGCTTCACCCACAGAGGTGCCTGAGCACAGCCCCTGCCTCAAATCTGCCATGAAAGCATTGCTTAAATTTAAAGAAAACCCTCCACCAATTTAATTTTTAAACCATTTATTTTACCTCCACTGACAATAAAAGCAGAAAGGATCAAAGCCAAGGCCTTTTGTGGCTCGGGGTGCCCCTTCCATCAGCGTGCTTTGTTCCAAACACCCTCAAAGAAACTCTCATTTTGGTCAAGAGCCAATTATAAAAATTGAGTTAGGGGGGTTTGCTTAGCTTCAGAGGTGCTAAAATTGTCATCACATCTGTAAAGCCACCAAATGGGCCTGCACAGGCCGTGCAGGAGGCAGAGGAGGGGAGGCTGGGGATGCTCAAAGGCTGCTGCAGGAAGGCAGTTTGTCCTCTGTCCTCTCCTCTGTCCCCATCCTAACCTAACCCTAACCCTAACCCTAACCCTGCTCTGCCCAAAAACAAAGGCCAATCAATTTGAGCAAAAGTGATTCCTTTTTGCTGCATTGGGAAGCCTTGGGAGGAATTATCCAACAAAATTAAACCCTCGGGTTGGAGGGGTGGAATGGGGCATGATCTCCTCAAACACCCTCAGAGAAACTCTCATTTTGGTCAAGAGCCAATTAAAAAAATTGAGTTAGGGGGGTTTGCTTAGCTTCAGAGGCGCTAAAATTGTCATCACATCTGTAAAGCTATCAAGCTATCAAATGGGCCTGCACAGGCCGTGCAGGAGGCAGAGGAGGGGAGGCTGGGGATGCCCAAAGGCTGCTGCAGGAAGGCAGTTTGTCCTCTGTCCTCTCCTCTGTCCCCATCCCTCCTGCACAGCAGCATCTGTGTGTCACTTTAGGGTTGAGCACTGCTCTGCCTAAAAACAAAGGCCAATCAATTCGGGCAAAACTGATTCCTTTTTGCTGGAATGGGAAGCCTTGGGAGGAATTATCCAACAAAATTCAATCCTTGGGTTGGAGGGGGGGTGGAATGGGGCGTGATCTCCCCTTCCAGGCCTGGCTCCTCAGGACCAAAGGGTTTCTGGCCTCTCACAGCTCAGCTGGTCCCCACTGACACCCTGGGGGTCTTAAGGGGGAAAGAGATCCCACATCATCGCATGCAGATCCCTGCAGGAATTGGAGCTGACACCAGTGCTGGAAAGAAAACCCCAGGGGCAGGGGGTGCTGGGTGGCTGTCCAAGGTCCCATCCCATGGCCAGCTGTGCCCCAAATGTTTGTCACCTCACCCTCCTTGTGCCCACACCTGCAGCCCCGACCCATGAAGCCTCAGAGGGCATATCCCCGGCTCCACAATTTCAAATTTGAGCTTCTTGTTCGAAAAGTTTGGGGGCAGGCTGATGGATAGAAATTTGTCCTGAGTAGGAATCCAGAGCAAACTGCAACGCCTCATTTTCCTGAAGCAAATATTTCAACATTTTCTTAGTATTTTGGCCCGATTTTAACCCGATTGGAATGTGAATGCACTAAAAGTCACATCCTGCCAGCTCCCTGATCCAGGTCCCAGCTTTCTGAATCAATTCTGCCACCAGCTCTTGGGGCTTTGTCATTCTCTTGGACCTGTGGTGGCTGAGGAAAACCCACTCTATGATCAAGAGAGGGCCCCTCTGGTCTTGTCCCTTTTTTAAGTGTTTCCCTTGCCTCAGGTGTTTGGTTTTTTCTGGCAACTTACCTGAGATGATAAATTTGAATGGCAGGTCAGACTGACATCGCCTGGCCTGTCTTGTGGGCGTTGCCATCTGAACCTTTTCTAGAGTTTTCTGTGCCTGATTTTAACCCAACTGGAATGTGAATGCACTCAAATCACATCCTGCCAGCTCCCTGATCCGGGTCCCAGCTTTCTGAATCAATTCTGCCACCAGCTCTTGGGGCTTTGTCATTCTCTTGGACCTTTGGTGGCTGAGGAAAACCCACTCTATGACCAAGAGAGGATCCCTCTGCTCCTGGCCCTTTTTAGGTGTTTCCTTTGCCTCAGGTGTTTGTTTTTTCTGCCAACTCACCTGAGATCCTAAATTTGCTGGTCCCCACAGACACCCTGGGGGCCTCAAGGTGAAAAGAGGTCCCACATCACCGCATGCAGATGCCTGCAGGAATTGCCTGCACCAAGCTGACAGGGATGCTGGAAAGAAAACCCCAAAGCCCCCAGCCCTGGCCCTTTTTAGGTGTTTCCTTTGCCTCAGGTGTTTGGTTTTTTCTGGCAATTTACCTGAGATGATAAATCTGAATGGCAGGTCAGGCTGACATCGCCTGGGCATTGCCGTCTGAACTTTTTCTAGAGCTTTCTGTGCCTCTGGGGTAACAGCCCTAGGAGAACCCGGGTCCCCTGTCACCGTGGGGGGACCCTGCCACGCTCGTCTGGCCGCTCTCGGCCGATCTGCATCACAAAAGCGCCATTCTTGTGAACTTGGGCGACCTCCCGACCTCGCCAGCTCGGGGAGTGAATGGCTTTAGTCTGCCACGACCATCATGTCACTTTGATTAGTGCGTGAATAAACTCTCAATCCCGGCCTGCCTGGGGGAGGCAGGGCTGCCAGCAGCAGCCGCTCTGCTCCCGCACCCCGGGGTGGCCCCAGGAGTCCCCAAACCTGCAGCAGCTTCACCCCCGTGCCAGGCAAACCACCCTGCCCTGCCCTGCCCGTGCCCATCTCCAGCCTCTGCCAGCTGCCCACGGCACCTTCAGGTGGGCAGAGTGGCAGAATGAAATGTTTAAGGATTGTTTTTTAATCATTTATTTAAAATAGCCCTGCCCTGCCTGTGTGCATCCCCAGCTCACCCCAACCTCTGCCACCTGCCCACAGCACCTTCAGGTGGGCAGAGTGGCAGAATGAAATGTTTAAGGATGTTTATTTTAATAGTTTATAAAAAATATCCCTGCCTTGCCTGTGCCCATCTCCAGCCTCTGCCAGCTGCCCATGGCACCTTCAGGGTGGGCAGAGTGGCAGAATGAAATGTTTAAGGATTGTTTTTTAATCATTTATTTAAAATAGCCCTGCCCTGCCCTGCCTGTGTGCATCCCCAGCTCACCCCAACTTCTGCCAGCTGCCCACGGCACCTTCAGGGTGGGCAGAGTGGCAGAATTCAATGTTTAAGGATGTTTATTTTAATAGTTTATAAAAAATATCCCTGCCTTGCCTGTGCCCATCTCCAGCCTCTGCCAGCTGCCCATGGCACCTTCAGGGTGGGCAGAGTGGCAGAATTCAATGTTTAAGGATTGTTTTTTAATCATGTATTTTAAATAGCCCTGCCCTGCCCTGCCTGCACCCATGCCCACCTCACCCCAACCTCTGCCACCTGCCCACGGCACCTTCAGGGTGGGCAGAGTGGCAGAATTCAATGTTTAAGGATGTTTTTTTAATCATTTATTTAAAATAGCCCTGCCCAGCCCATATCCATCCCCACCTGACCCAACCCCTGCCACCACTGCCACCTGCCCATGGCACCTTCAGGTGGGCAGAGTGGCAGAATTCAATGTTTAAGGATGTTTATTTTAATAGTTTATATAAAATAGCCCTGCCTTGCCTGTACCCATGCCCAGCTCACCCAACCTCTGCCACGGCACCTTCAGGGTGTGGGCAGGGCAGGGTTAAACATTTAAAAGTTAAATGTTTAAGGATATTTATTTTAATAGTTTATAAAAAATAGCCCTGCCCTGCCTGCACCCATGTTCAGCTCACCCCAACCTCTGCCACCTGCCCACAGCACCTTCAGGTGGGCAAAATTCAATGTTTAAGGATGTTTATTTTAATAGTTTATAAAAAATAGCCCTGCCCTGCCTGTGTGCATCCTCAGCTCACCCCAACCGCTGCCAGCTGCCCACAGCACCTTCAGGTGGGCAAAATTCAATGTTTAAGGATGTTTATTTTAATAATTTATTTAAAATAGCCCTGCCCTGCCTGTACCCATGCCCAGCTCACTCAACCTCTGTCACCTGCCCACAGCACCTTCAGGGTGGGCAGAGTGGCAGAATAAAATGTTTAGGGATGTTTATTTTAATAATTTATTTTAAAACAATTTATTTATTATAAATCAATTTATTTATTATAAATAAATTGATTTATTAAAATAATTTATTTAATAAATTTATTTATTAAAATAATTTTAAAATCAATTTATTTATTAAAAATCAGTGTATTTATTAAAATCATTTCTTTAATCAATTTATTTATTCAAAAAATCAATGTATTTATTAAAATCATTTCTTTAATCAATTTATTTCAAATGTTTAAGGGAAATGCTGTGAGTCTTCCTCATTAGCTCAGTGCTCAAAACTCGGGCAGCAGCTCCAAAAGCATCGAGGGGAGCTCCCTGTGCAAGCACTGCTGGAGCAGACTGGGCTGGAGCCACCCAAAAAGTCCCATCAGGACCTGGAGGGGTTTGTAAAGGAGCCTCTGGAACATTGAATTCTTCCCAAATTGCACAGGGACAGGGCAGCCAGGACACCACATCCTGAGCTCTGGGTGAGGCTCGGTTTCTGTGCCAGTGCCAGGGCAGGGATGGGCACTGTGGGCACAGCTGGGTGCCCCAAGGACGCTTCCAGCCCCTCCACATCCAGCAGCCATGACCAGCTCCACAGGAATGGGCACAAAATTCCCCCACTCCAGCAGCTCCAGGCACCATCCAGGGGATCAAAAATTCCCCAAGAGCTGCTGGCAAGCTCCTGGGCAGGCAGAAATTTGTGATTTTGGGGGAAACCTGGGGAATCTCATGGAGAATTGAGAAGGCAAGCTGCAGTGTGGAAGCAGCTTTTGAGGAAAAGCTGAACTCCTGCGTTCAACTCCAGCTTAAACTGGAAAATCAAGCATCATCCAGGGGATCAAAAATTCCCCAAGAGCTGCTGGCAAGCTCCTGGGCAGGCAGAAATTTGTGATTTTGGGGCAAAACCTGGGCAATCTCATGTGCCAGGAGAATTGAGAAGGCAAGCTGCAGTGTGGAAGCAGCTTTTGAGGAAAAGCTGAACGCCTGTGTTCAACTCCAGCTTCCACTGGAAAATCATCCAGGGGATCAAAAATTCCCCAAGAGCTGCTGGCAAGCTCCTGGGCAGGCAGAAATTTGTGATTTTTGGGGCAAAACCTGGGCAATCTCATGTGCCGGGAGAATTGAGAAGAAAAACTGCAGTGTGGAAGCAGCTTTTGAGGAAAAGCTGAATGCCTGTGTTCAACTCCAGCTTAAACTGGAAAATCAAGCATCATCCAGGGGATCAAAAATTCCCCAAGAGCTGTTACAAGCTCCTGGGCAGGCAGAAATTTGTGATTTTTGGGGAAAAACCTGGGGAATTTCATGTGCCAGGAGAATTGAGAAGGCAAGCTGCAGTGTGGAAGCAGCTTTTGAGGAAAAGCTGAACTCCTGCGTTCAACTCCAGCTTAAACTGGAAAATCAAGCATCATCCAGGGGATCAAAATTCCCCAAGAGCTGTTACAAGCTCCTGGGCAGGCAGAAATTTGTGATTTTGGGGGAAATGTGGGCAATATCATCTGCCAGGAGGAGTGCACCTCAATTGAGGAGGCAAGCTGCAGTGTGGAAGCAGCTTTTGAGGAAAAGCTGAATGCCTGTGTTCAACTCCAGCTTCCACTGGAAAATCAAGCATCATCCAGGGGATCAAAAATTCCTCAAGAGCTGTTACAAGCTGCTCCTGGGCAGGCAGAAATTTGTGATTTTGGGGCAAAACCTGGGGAATCTCATGGAGAATTGAGAAGGCAAGCTGCAGTGTGGAAGCAGCTTTTGAGGAAAAGCTGAACTCCTGCGTTCCCTCCCACACCACAACATCCAATAAACCCCGAGCTGCTCGACACCCATCAAACCTGCCAAAATATCAGCAGCTTTAAGCCTAAAAATGCGAGATCTGTAGAAAAGGGTGAGGAAGACAGTAAATTAGGCCCTGCACGAAGGGTTCTACATGGGAAGCTAATGACCTTTTGTCTCTCCTGTCTGCAGACGGGCCTCATTTGCATGTATGCACTTGGAATAATCTCGTCCATATTTCAGCGTGTGGCTGCATCCCCGAGTCCTCCTCCAGAGAGGTTCCCTCCCGCTGTGCATCCATTATCTGAGTGCAGCCACTTCAGGCTGCCTTTAAAGCCACCTAGACACCAGGCAGCCTCCTGCAGCCCCACAGGAGCCGCTCCCTGGGCTGCAGAAAGGGAGGGTTTGAGGCCCCATGTGTGCTAAAATACGAGAAACCCTGATGGGGTGTATGGGGGACACGGTGAGACCCCAACACCTCAGCTCTGGGGAGCATCCCTGGCCTTTGGGGGAGCTGCTGCAGCCCACAGCCACCCCTGTCCTGCCCTAGGGAGCGAGGCTGGTCTCAGGTTTATGGACTGCAAACACTGCACCAGATCCCTCTGCTGCAAGCTGAGCTCCTGGCACGCCCTTTGTTTGTGCTTCAGGATCATTTTGGTGCAATTCCCAAAGAAAGTGGAAAATCCAGGCGTCACTTGAGGTCTCTGCTCACCTGTCCCTCCTCGCTTTGCTCCTCCTCACAGCCTGGGGGCCTCTCAGAGCTGGTTTAGGAGCCCAGGGGGAAGCTGTGACCCTGCCTGGGGGCACCTGGTGTGTACTGGGGCCAAAGCAGCTCCTTGAAATGCCCCCAAACCCAAGGGGAAGGGCAGCCAGGTGACTTTGGCAGGGCACACCTCACCCAGCAGAGCCAGGGGCAGATTTTGGCCTCACTCACCTCACCCAGCACAACCAGGGGCAGATTTTGGCCTCACTCACCTCACCCAGCACAACCAGGGGCAGAATTTGGCCTCACCCACTTCACCCAGCACAACCAGGGGCAGAATTTGGCCTCACTCACCTCACCCAGCACAACCAGGGGCAGAATTTGGCCTCACTCACCTCACCCAGCACAACCAGGGGCAGATTTTGGCCTCACTCACCTCACCCAGCACAACCAGTGCCACATTTTGGCCTCACCCACTTCACTCAGCTGAACCAGTGCCACATTTTGGCCTCACCCACCTCACCCAGCAGAACCAGTGGCAGATTTTGGCCTCATCCACTTCACTCAGCAGAACCAGGGGCAGATTTTGGCCTCATCCACCTGGCCCAGCAGAACCAGGGGCAGATTTTGGCCTCACTCACCTCACCCAGCAGAACCAGGGGCAGATTTTGGCCTCCCCCAGCCTCACCCAGAGAAGGATCAGCCCCAGCTCAGAGCACCCTGGCCTGCAGGAGCCAGAGGAATGTCACCCCGTGTGCCAGCACCCCAGAACTCTGAGCCCTGGTGTTTCCCCAGTTCCTCCCCAGCCCTTTCCAAGGCTTGCAGCAATAAAGATAAAATCTCTCCCATTTTGGGGGGCTCCAGGAAGCCCCGGGAGCTGAGCCCAGCCCCGGCCAGGCGGGCACAGAGCACACAGAGCACACAGAGCACCCTGCTAACAATGACTCCTCCCGTGCTGGGAGGGCAGAGCCGTGGCAAACACAAACCCTCAGACAGGCAGAGCTGTCAATCCGGCCCCGGGCTCTCAAAAGATTGATTAAGGACAAAAAAAAAAAAAAAAAAAAAAAGAAAAAAAGAAAAAAAAAAAAAAAAAACAAACAAAAGAGAAAAGAGAACTTATGGGCATGAGCTGAGAGGCGGGGAAAGAGGGGAGGGGAAACGAGCCGGGCCAAGTTAAAATTCCGACAGAGAAGTTGCAGCTGAACTATAGAGTCTAGACAAGCATTCACAGCCCCGGCCCCGATTGTTGGAGAGCCTCTATTGTCTTAATTAACCATTTTAGCTGCAATGGAAGCAGACAAACCTTTTCTTCTCCATCCCACCCCTCCTCTGCCGCACACTCACGCAGACAAACAGCACCAAGTCAAGTGCTTTGATTTAAAAACCCCTCGGCATATCCACACACACCTTCTTTGGGGCAGAGCTTTGCAGGGCTCGTTTGAGAAAATCACTCCCAAACAAGCGAGGGGAGAGGGGCGAGCTGGAGGTGGGGAAAAAAAGAAATGCAAATCCTGACGCAACGTGAATGGGAACAAATGGGTTGATTCTTTTAATCTCCTAATGTGCTTAATAAAGCATTATTGCAATGCAAATTTTATTTTAATGCTGTACATATTTTATTTGACATGCTGGTAATTTTAGTTGGCTGAACAATCCGTTGCTTTGTTTTACTGAGTTATTTCTGTTTTGGTGGGGGGATATTTTGGAGGGTATCATGGGAGCTCTGCCAGCCAATACCCCCTGGGAATCTCTGCAGCACTCTCTTCAGAGGCTTAAGCTAAAAAAACAAATAAATAAATAGATAAATAGATAAATAGATAAATAGATAAATAGATAAATAGATAAATAGATAAATAGATAAATAAGAGGGCCAAATTCTCCTCTGGTGACCCTGACAGAAATGCAGGAGCAATGCAGGAGCACATCTCACACCCCTCTCTGAACCCCCACAAGCTTCACAGCCACTTCTCACTCATCCCACCTTGCCCTCCTGCCATCCCACCTATCCCATCCCATCCCATCCCATCCCATCCCATCCCATCCCATCCCATCCCATCCCATCCCATCCCATTTGCACTCATTAAATGAGTTTATTGGGAAGAGCCTGACCAGCAGAAGGTTCTTGCCAAGGGCACCAGAAGGAAGGTCTGCCCAGGGAAGGGACATCTACACAGAGCCCTGCTGGTCCTGGGATGCTCCAGCCCAAAGCAAAGGCAGGGAAGAGCCTTCCATTCCCAAAGCCAGCCTTCTCTGGGGTGGGTTTGGGATTTGTCTGCTCCTGAGGGTGACTGCCCCCACAGAAAGGGTTTGCACGAGGCATCCCCAGCCCCTGCCCATATTTTTATTAATATTGTCCCCTCTCCCACCATTGACCAAAAGTTGGCATCAGCAGCAGCTTCCCTGAAGGAAATCAGGGGGCTACAAACATTTCGAGAGCCAGCCTGGAACGGGGGGAATCTGCCTCATTTTATGCCACAGTGTCAAGGTACAAACCTGATTGCTAAAGAAAGAAATTAGTGACAATTATAATCATCGTGCTGGGCTGCAGCTCTCTAATAGAAAACTGTCACTTTGGAGGATAAATGCAGCTCGGGAGCTCTGTGTGTGTGTGTGTGTGTGCAAGCCTGGGAGCACCCCTGAGTCCACTCAGGCTTTTGTTCAGGACAGCTGAGCATGAAACAGCCTCCCACATATCAGAAGAACTTTATATTTATATTTATATTCAAGGGCTTTATATTTGCTATAAGGAAGGAGGTTTTCACAACGAGGGTGGTGGAGCCCTGGCACAGGTTGCCCAGAGAAGGCTGTGCCCTCTCTGGAAGTGTCCAAGGCCTGGCTGGATGGGGCTTGGAGCAGTTTGGGACAGTGGAAGAATGAGATGGGTTTTAAGGCATCTTCCAACCCACACCATTCCATGGTTCCATGCAGAGAACCCAGGGACTGCTCTTCTCCCCATGAGATGAGCTGAAGGCCAGAGAAAAACCACGTGAAGGACGTCAGGAGACACAAGGGGGAGAAGCACAGAAAAGGGAGGGAAAAGCACTCATGGGGTCCCCATGGCAGAGTCTGCAAGCCCTCCCTGTGTCACTGAACTGCTCCTGCCACCTCCTCAGGGCAGGGGGAAGCCCAGATCTGATGGTGGGAGCTGGGGGAGAGAAGGGAGCCAAATCTTTGCAAAGGGCTTGAGTGCAAAGGGAGAATTCCTTGCTGCAAGGCTGGAAATCCAGACCCCAAACGTGTGTGGCAGGTTTGGGAGCAGTCAGGAAGCTCTCCCTGCCCTCCATTCAGACCTACAAGTGCCCAAGGCTTTGCAGCAGGAGGAGTGGAAACCAGAGGCACAAAAGGGAGGCAGGGCTGGTCCCCTGACTCTGAGGAGCTGGGATCCCTCTTCAGCCAGCTGCAGCACTTGAGAGATGTGTCAGGAGCCTTTCAGTGCCTGAGCACCAGCAGGGAAGGGCTGCAGGAAGGATTAAGGGGATTAAAGTGGTCTGGGAGCTACTTCCAGGAGATTTGCCACATTGGGGAAATCTGTGCTGCAGCACAGGAGGGCTGGGCAGGGAGCCTTGCCCTTGCTGAGGGAGTTGGAGAATCAAAGGAGGTCCAAAACACATCCTGCCCTGTACTGGTGCTCCCTCAAGACCTGCCAGAGCTGCTCCAACCCACTGAGCTGCCACTGGTGAGCCCAGGATGCAGGGCAGTGTTTCTGGGGAGGAAAAACCTCTTCTGACCAGCCACGTTCACAGCCAGGGCTGCAAACTTCTGAATTCCCACACACTTCATTCCTACAGGAACGAGGACCACAGAGACCCCTCACTTTGTGCTGGGGAGGCCAAGGTGTGAGCTGGGCCTCCAGCCACCCACCACAGGGCAGCCAACAAGCCCAGCTGGCACATCCCACCCACACCACCTCCTCCAAGTGGTGACCACGCCAACCACAGCAGAAGGAATTTCCTGATCGTCTTCCAGAAGTGGAAATCCTACAGAAATAATTGGGGCCACCAGCAGCCTCAGTAAAACCTTTGACACCGTCCTCAACATCAGCCAGAGCCTTTAGGTCATACAAATAGCAGGGGCAGAGCTGCAGGGCAGGACAGGCTACGGCATGGGCACCCACCATGGCCTGGAGACCCACCACAGCACGGACATCCACCATGGCATGGAGACCCACCATGGACACCCACCACAGCATGGACATCCACCACGGTATGAACACAAACCATGGCATGGAGACCCACCATGGACACCCACCACAGCATGGACATCCACCACGGCATGAACACAAACCATGGCATGGAGACCCACCATGGCATGGACCCACCATGGCATGAACACAAACCATGGCACGGAGACCCACCATGGCCTGGAGACCCACCACAGCATGGACACCCACCATGGCATGGAGACCCACCATGGACACCCACCACAGCATGGGCATCCACCAGGGCATGGAGACCCACCATGGCCTGGAGACCCACCATGGCATGGAGACCCACCATGGACACCCACCATGGCCTGGACATCCACCGTGGCCTGGAGACCCACCATGGCATGGAGACCCACCACAGCATGGACATCCACCATGGACACCCACCACAGCATGGACACTCACCATGGCATGAACACAAACCATGGCCTGGAGACCCACCATGGCCTGGGGACCCACCACAGCATGAACAACCATGGAAAAACCTCTTCAAACCACAGCATGGACACAAACCACAGCATGGACACCCACCATGGACACCCACCATGGCATGGACACCCACCATGGACACCCACCATGGCATGGATGCTCACCATGGCCTGCACACTCCATCCATTACCTGCATTCCCCATCAATCACAACCATCCTCCAACTATCACATACATCCTGCAACCATCACATGTGTCCTGCAACTATCATGGGCATCCTCCAACCATCACATCCACCCTCCAACCACCGTGTGCATCCTCCAACCACCACATCCATCCTCCAACCATCACTTGTGTTCTGCAACCATTGTGTGCATCCTCCAACCATCGTGTGCATCCTCCAGCCACCACATCCATCCTGCAACCATCGTGTGCATCCTCCAGCCATCACATCCAACAACAGCCTTGCCATCCATCCTCCATCACATCCATCCTGCAACCATCATGGGCATCCTCCAACCATCACATCCATCTTCCCACCACCATGTGCATCCTCCAACAATCCAGGCCTGGCCTAAGGAGAGCACAGACAAGTCCTGTGCCCTGGAAAGGGGCTGGAGGGGCCCTGAGGATGGCAAGGCTGTGGTTGGCCCTGCACGGTGCACTTTGTTAAAGCCTCATCTTTGTTAAAGCCTCCAGGCATGCTCCTAATGTTACCCCTCTAATAATAATATTTCATCTGCCTTATCTGATTAGGTTAGGCTCATTTGATTTTTGCAAAACACCTTTAATCACCTTGCAAATTCCCCATCAGTACAAACAGAACCACCACAAACATTATCGGCAATCTGAGTTTTATTTTCAGCAATCTTTTTTTTTTCTCATATGCAAGAAAGGCAGTTGTAAAAAAAATAATTTTAAAAATATGAACAAGACAGAGGCTGAGAAAACATTAACAAGGCCCTGTGCTTTCTGCTAAAGTGCCTTCATTTCATTATCATTAAATTTGCCTAGTAATTAGATTTCGGTGCATGAATATTTTAAAAAAATGTAACAGACAGGCTGTCAAAAAAAAGCACGACAACATCAATTCGATAATTTTTTAGACAGAGACATTCATAAGCAATTAACACAGATTTCCTGGGGTTGGAGACTCTTTTTCTTTCTTTCCTTCCTTTTTTTTTTTCTTTTTAATTTTTCCCATTCTTCCAGCCTTATGCTCTTCACCTGAAATTCAAAGAAAAATAAAATTACTGTAAGCATCAGCTCTTTCTGCCCTTTTTCCCTGTTTGCTAACATGATTTCAGTGCCATTTCCCCCTCGCTTAGCATGCTCCAGCACTCCTCCCCCCGCCTCCCACCCCAGCCTTGCTAAACACGGGCAGGCACAAGGTTGGGTCATCCATCAGACCTCCCCACTCCTGCAGGACCAGATTAAATTAAGGTTGCATGAAGCTTCTGTCTTGATCTTCAGGCATTTCTGCTGAAAACAGTGATTTTGATCACTATTTGCATAATGTACAGTTACGTATTCACTGGCTCCCTAATTATACGATCTGTGTTCGACACCGCTCCCGACGCGGGGAGGCTTGTGCAGGGCATACCAAGCACTGCTCCAGCATTCCTGCTCCTGCTCCTGCTCCAGGTGAGCCCAGGAGGATCCATCCCCTCCCCACAGCTCCTCCCTGCAGGCTGGTGCCACCTGCCAGGGCTGGCACAGCCCCGCTTGCCCTTCCCACCTTGTTTGTGGTGCCAGTCCCTGCCCTGCAGCTGCCAAAATTGAGCCATTCTCCTCTCATTCTCACCCCCTGCGATGCACACGAGGCCCACCAGCCTCTCTTGCTCATCCTCCACATTTCCAACAGCATCCAAAGGTGGATGGAAAGCAGGATATTCCCAGTTTTCCCCCTTTTTTATCTCCTCAGAAGAACCTCACATGCCAGAAGAAAACCCAGCCAGGGGCTGTTTGCTGAGATGATTCAAGGTCTGAGCTGCTTTGGAGGTGGGAGAAGTACTTGGGAGGTTTAGTCCATGCCTGGAACCAGCACAGACCCCAGCCCACATTTCCCACACGACTGATGCAGCACCACTGACCCCATGGAGATGCCCAGGAAGGAGCTGGTTGCTCACCAGCAGCTTCTTGCACTTGCAGGGGGCAAGTTCCCACTCTCTCGTGAACTTTTCATGTAGAAACCAGCAACTTTTGCAGGGATTTTCATGGAATGGTTTGGATTGGAAGGGGCCTTAAAGCTCATCTCATTTATCCCCTGCCATGAGCCCTGTCCAGCCTGGCCTTGGACACTCCCAGGATGGGGCAGCCACAAACTGTTTAATTTCAGACAGAGCTTCCCAAGTTCCTGGGTTTTGCTCTAAATCAGGTCCAACCCCTGAAATACCCAAAGACACTCTGCACATGTCCAGCAGTGGAGCCCTTGGGATGCCAGCACACCTGGTGGTAGGGGTGTGCTCTTCAAGAGCAGCATTATGCAGTGAGCCCAACCTGGGCCAGCCCACCTGCAGATGGGAAGCCAAAATTACCTTTTCAGGTGTCAAAGAGCATGAGGCAGAACTAAGAGGTGTGCTGAGAAGACAATAAACAAAACCCCAAACCGCAATTATTTGACCTAAACATAGGTGGATGTTTAAAAGCCATGCCTGTGTTATTTTTTTATTCTTGTTATCATCATGATCATCATCTCTGGCAAATTAGGAATGCACAAAACAGCCACACACAAAGAAAATCCTGGACCTCAACTCAGGTCATGCCTTCCTAAAATCTCCTTTGCAAGGTTTTATCGGCAAGAGCAGGGAGTAGAAGCAGTTGGTACAAGCAGCTGAAAGACCAAATCAAAAGCATGTGAGCAGATTAAAGAATCAATCTCTCCGTTTGATGCAGAGGAAATCCCACTAATTATAAAGAAGGGGCTTATTTCCTGGAGTCACTCTGTTTGAAGTCATCAAAACTAGTAATACTTAATTACTCTGCTTTATGGAATATATAACATGGAGGCCCTTTGCCACTCGCCAGCCCACTGCTGCCATGGCTGGCCCTGGCTTTCCAGGGGCTGTGGTGATGTTCCTCCTCTACCTGTGCCCTTATTTATTCAAATGAAGCCCTTAACAGCCCTCACATGAGCCTGCAGGGAAGCATTTAAATGTGCTTTAAAGGGAGGTTATAATGAAAAAAAAAACCCAGAGTGATTTAGCCCTGCGAGTTACCTGGCTATTACTGAGATGTGTGTGTGTGTGCTGCGTGTGTGCCTCCTGCAGGATCAGGTATTGAGGATTAAAGCAGACTGGAGGAATTTGCCTCATCCTAATCCTTGAAAAGGAAAGGGAGCTGGCAGGGGTGTGGCTGGAACACGGCCCTTTGGACCTTGCTGAGCCAGCTTTGAAGGTCCAAGAGCGAGCTGGCAGCTCCTGGTTCATGGACACATCCAGGTGACATCCGTGGATGGGTGGAAAGGCACAGTCAGGTGTCCTGAGGAAATGAAAGGAGGCATGGGATCTTCTCAGAACTGCTATGAAGAGATGTAAAATGGAGCACTCCCTGATTGTCCTCATCTGTCCAGGGCAAATCTGGTTGGATGTGCTTTGCTCAATGGCCAACAACCCCCAGTCTCCTCAAACACCATGGCTCAAGTTTCCGGGTGATTCACATGGAGGGGAATCACAGATTCCATGAAAAAGTAGTGATAATCCTATTTTTACAGGTTGAGAGAAACCTTGGAAAATGTGACCCAAGAGGTTCAGGCAGGGAAAGGCAAGTAAGTTCCTTTTTGCCATTCCTGGTGTGGTCTCAATTGCATCCCTGAGTATTCCCAATTGCATCCCTGGCCCTGATGCTGCTCCCAGCACCTGAGCCTGCAAGCAAACACTTTCCTGGTAGGGAACAAAACCCCAAAGCTCCCTCCCAGGGTACCATGAGGTTCCCTAAGCCAAAACTCTCCTAAAGACCAACTCCAGGAGGCAGGGGTGGTGAAGAGCTGCCCAATTTCCATGGCTGAGGAGCACCAGGACAACCCAGGGATGGGTTTGACTTGCTCAGGTCTGGCTGGTCATGAGGCTTTTAGCAAATTGCTGTTTTTCCAGCTAAGCTGGTAAATGTTGCAGGGGAGAGACAGGAGCACAGCTCTTCCTTCATCAGCACCTGCACACACCCACCTGGGGCTGGAGGAGCTGCACAGACCCCACCATGGGCAATGGCAATTATGAAATTATTACCAATGGCAATCATGAATCTCCTGCTCCATCCAAATAACAGAGTCCAGCAGGGAGAGCACATGGAGACGTGGAGCCATGAGGCTCTGTTTGAAATTCTGCACATACCATGGCACCAGGAATGTCCCAGGAATGCTGCTTTGGAGTCATGGGGCCTCACAGGCAGGAATGGTGGGTGAAAAGGGTTTGTTTCCCCTGAGACTGAAGGGAAAGAAATCTGCTAAGCTTTGGTTTGACCTGACTGGGAAATGCAACTGGGCTCCAGACTAGCTCAGCTGGCCTGAAAAAATCCCTTTTAAGATGTCTGAGCCTTGTAGAAGCACAACCAGTCTCCAAAAACCCCTCTGCCTGCATGAGGCCCCTTGCAATTCTGAACAGGTGGGTTCCCTGCTGAACAGCACCCACAGGGCAGGGACCATCAGCACCTGCTGCTCCCCCTGCTCTTGGCTGTGCCCTTGCTTGGTGGAGATCAGGCTCCAGAGAGGCCCCAGCACTGCTGGGCTCTGGAGGAGGATGGAGAGCGCTGAGGCATCCACACAGATCTGGGGGATGAGGGCTCAGAGTTCAGCCTGGTCTGCTCTGGGTCCCAAGGACTGCACAGCACTACCAGGACCTTCCCTTCTCAGTGCTCTCCTTTGGATAGCAAGAATCCACCTGGAGAGACACAGCTCGGAGCTGTCTTTTCTCTTTTATAGGCTTGGGGGACGTGAGTCAAAATATTTCCCTGAGCAACACAGAGAATTCCAGCATTTCACCCAGTGAGGGTGGTGGGAATAGTTCAAGCAGGACCTGAAATAAAACTCTCACATTTCAGTCCCTCTGGAACTGAGAAACACCCACAACAAGCCTATAGCTGATTTTTTTTTCTTTTTTTTTTTTGCCTCATTTCTTCAGCTCCAAGATATCAAAGGAGAAAAAGGATCTGCTGCAAGGCAAATATCTCTATCTTTGCTGGCTGGCAAGAGACCAGCCAGGAAGGAACTGTGTTTTGTCCAAAGAGGTTTCTAGGGCTGGACACATCCTCCCCTGTGATCTGGCATGGCCCAGGAGCAGATCCAGCCTGCTCAGACCTGGGACACAGCCCTGCATCTCCATCTCAGCCATGGCAGTGACGCCTTGCTGCAGGTGGGAAGGGTCCTGGGCTGCATCTCACAGGGCTCTGGGCAGAAGGATGGGTTTAACCCCCTGGTCAAAGCCCTGTCCTAGGTCAGAGCTTTGAGCTGTTCTAACAGCAGAGCACAAACTAAACTTTGGGGGCTGCTCTGAGACCACAAGCAATGGAGTTTTTTCTCTAAAACCTCAAAATGTGGGCTCAGGCAGAGGTGGGTTCTGTGCCTAAAAAATAAACACACCCACAAGAGCTAAACCTTCCTGGAAGAGAAGGACAAGGGCTTAAATGCTCTGCTCAGAGGGGTTTGTGAGAGGGTCCAGCTCTCCTGCTGGCTGTCCCTGGAGGAAGGGGTGAGTTGGTCCCCGCTGCCATCACAGAGAGGAGACCTCGGCACAGCCTGGCTGAGGTCTGTTTGTCACTTTTCCTTCATTATTTGCAGTTTGTACACAGGCGTCATTAGGGATTCATTCGGTTTCCCTAGCAGCAGGCATTAGTCTGGCTTCCCTTTCCCCCTTCCCTCGCCAGCGCCCTTTATTTTTAGTGTCTTATTTACAGTTTGACAGAGTAACTGTAACCCTTGCAAGCTACTCCAGCGGCTTTAATCGGGGGAATAATGAGTCCTGTCTGGCGATGAATAGAATTTAGGGGACAGATTGTTCCACACTCGCCCGGTGGGGTAATTTATTTATGTGCGCACTTGTCAGGAGGAGAAAGGGACGGGGGATCTGTATGCACCGAGGACATTGCCGGCGCTGAAAGGGAAGGGAGAATGGAGCCAAACGCCCCAGATCCCACTGCCCACTCCCCCCTCCCCTGTTTCTCCAGCAGCTGAATGCCTCCGGTGGCCGTGAACTTGGATGGGCCGAAAGCCCCATTCCCAGGCCCTCGGCACGTCAGCGGGGCCGCCGGGCTGCGGCAGCGGGCCCGGGGCTCCAGATGGGTCCGGGCGATGCGGGCAGCCCTCCCCGGCCCTGGCCCGCATAGCGGCGGCACGGGGAGCAGCCCCATAGCAACCGTACAGTAGCGGCAGCGCCGCGGGGGGCTGGGAAGAGAGGCAAAGCCCTCGGAAAAATACAGGATGGGTCCAGACAATGGCTCTCGCTCTCTCTCGCTCTCTCTCATATCATAAATTACACGGCAGCCACAAAAAAAAAGCAAAAAAGAAAAAAAAAAGCAGCGCGGATCTTGCCCCTCTTCCCCTGCTCGCTCCCACAGCTCGCTGGGCATCCCCGGGCATGGGGATGGCGGCGGCACCAGGGTTTTGAGGAGGGGAGGTGGAGGAGCTGCATCTCCCAGCCCACGGCATCCCCTTCACCTTTCCCTGTCCCCTCAAAGCACGTTTTCTTTGCTCCACAGCTTTTCTGCTTTCTTTTCTGCTGTTTTTTATTTTCAGTACCAGTCGCCTGTTGCACCACGACTCTGGTGCTTCAGGCAGTGCTGGCCGTGCCCAGGATCGGGGAGAAGCAGCTCCTGGTGCAGAAGCAGGAGGGTTTCTCCTTCTGCCCTCGAGGGAAAATGCCCTTTCAGTCCCTTTGACTCTCAAGGCTGGGAGAGTTTTGCACCTGGAGCTGTCAGCAGCAAGGTCTCAGCTCAGTGACTTCCAGGAGATGGTTGGAGCTGGACCAGCTGCACTGCAGCCATCCCTGGGCTCCTGTGCAAAGCAGAACACTGGGATCCACCAAACTCCAAAGCCACCAAGCCAGGAGCTGGGCCCCATCAGCAGAAAGGATGCACCTGGCAGAGCCACTGAGAAGAGGCAGCACAGGAGTGCAGGGGTCTCTTTGCACCCCCCACTGCCAGGGTAAAAGAGGGGAACTCAGATGTGGAGGTGCTCAAGCTCCACCTGAGTTTGCTGCTGATGCCCCTTAAACCTCTCCTGCTTGGCCCAGCTCCCACCTACCCTTGGTAACTTTCCTTTACAAAACCTCAAAGTTAGTCTAGAATTACATTTGGTAACTTTCCTTTACAAAATCTCAAAGTTAGTCTAGAATTACGATTTCTGCCTAAGTGAGGACTCATTTTAAGTAGCCAGTGTGGCACCAGGACACTCCAGCTCTGTCAACACCCTTTTCACACCAGTGTAGCCATTCTGGCTGCAGGGGATTTGCCTTCACTGCCCGGTCAGTAGAGTCAGGAATGAGACTGACCCCTGTTACCACCCTGGTGCAGAGCATCTTCCTGTTCCTGGAGTTTTACCAGTTTATCAGCATACTGGGAGAGAACTGGGTGAGCCACACGGCTCTGAGTCCAAGCAATCACCCAGACACAGCTCACCCAGCCTGGCTTCCTCTCACTGAGGGGGCTACAAGGGGGTCTGGCTACCTGACACCTCAACCCATGGAGGCAGCAGTCAGTGGGGTGGGCAGTGCAGAGGGCTCAACCAGGCAGAAAACACTGACATCACATCTCCATCCATGGAACAGAGAACCAGTCTTCTCTGCATGTCCACTGGAGTAGAACTCGTGTGATGGTCCTGGCATTTTGTCACCGTGGCCTGGAGCCAAAGGTGGTGTGCTGGCTGCTGGGGAGCAAAGGTCTGACCAAGGCTCCTCCGGCTGGGGAGAGCCCTCAGGCAGCACAAGCACCTGAGATGCACCTGGGGGTCTGGCAAGGTGGGGACCCCAGCTCAGACCCCCAGCCAGGACCTCACCCCAGGCACCCTGCAGCAGCCCCTGGCCAAAGGATGCTCCAGCCCAAGAGCTGATTCAGGCTGAAACCTCTCCTTGCTCAGCCGAGCTCGAGGCGGGACAAGAGTCCTTAAAACATGCGAGGAAAGGTCTTTGCAGCAGGAACCTGTGCGTGCCCCGCCGAGGGCTTTGCCGGGTGCCCAGCCCAGCCCCGCTCGGAGGCAGCCCCTGCCCTGCCCCGTCCTGCCGGGGGAGCAGCGCGGTGCCGACCCCAGCCAAACCTGCGGCACCGCCGCGCCGGGCCCGGGGAGGGGGAACCTCCTCCGGGTACAATGACTGTCTATTCTGCTGATCACAAGCCTAATCCTCTTTGGTTTTTAATTGGCATTTGGGCTAAGCTGATTTAAACCTCTTCACCTTGTTGGGTCCCCCCCCTCCCCACTTCTTTCTTTTCTTTTTTTTTTCCTTTTTTTTTCTTCTTTTTTTTTTTTTCCTGACCAAATAACAACGCTGCCATCACCAAGTCCCCTGCACAATGACAGCTTTGTGCAAGGGCGAGAGGAGAGGAAAGGGAAAGGGAGGGGGAGAAGGGAAATGTGCTGAACACACTCAGAAACAATGCAGAGTTTGTGATTCAGACTTGACCACTGGCAAAGGACCCGCTTCAGCTGCGCCTCCATAATAAACACACTGTCCCTTCCCAGCACCTCTCCCCTGGCCATCAGCTCCTCCTCGGGCCAGCTGCCCACTGCTGTGGGCTCTACCTGCCATCCCCATCCCTCCAGGTGGGTCCCTTCCCCCAGTGTGACCCATCATGGTGGTGCCACATCCCCAGGCTCACCATCCCTCCAGGTGGATCCACCCCAGTGTGACCCAGCACATCCCCAGGCTCACCTTCCCTCCAGGTGGATCCATCCCAGAGTGACCCAGCACATCTCCAGGCTCACCATCACTCCAGGGGGATCCATCCCAGTGTGACCCAGCACATCCCCAGGCTCACCATCCCTCCAGGTTGATCCCTTCCCCACGCCCCAGAGTGACCCAGCACGGTGGTTCCACATCCCCAGGCTCACCAGTGAGTGCCCACAGTGCAGTGGGCAGGGCGGGCATGTCCTGGTGTCCTCTGCCCCCTGTGTGTGCCTGCAGTGCTGCTGCTGTGTCCCCACGCTGAGGTCTGGTGCTGGTCAGCCTGGACAGGCACTGGTGCAAATCAGGATCCACATCATGCTCCAGGCCAGCAGAGCAGGGAGAGCAGGAGGAGGAGGAGGAAGAGGATGAGGAGGGATCAGCTGTGGTGAGGGGCTTCTGCTGAGGGTCCCTCACTGCTGGCAGCTCCTCGTGGCTTTTGGAGGGTGAGATTTTCCATACAACCCCCACTCCTGATTCATGTAATAAAGAGCCAATCTGAGCTAAAACCAAACACAACAGAAACAACTTTATTATCCCCTTTCTATTTAACAGGAAATCCCCCTCCCCTGTTTTTATTTGTTCCTGTGGATGAGACAGACACCTCTCCCAAGGCTTGGGCATTACCAGTTAACAAACCCACAAAAAGAAAGATGTTAAACACAGAAAAAAATCCAGATGTTTGACACTTTGGGCCAAGTGGTCAGCAAGGAAGGTGCTGGTGACCACAGAGATTTTGGCTCCTCTTTTTCCCCACCAGGAGCTCTCACCAGTCCCCAAACACTTGCCATGGATACAAGCCCATCCCAGTAGCCTGCTGATACCAGACCCAGTGTAAGTTTAGGGAAAGTCTTTTAAAAAAAAATCCCAATTTTTAAAAAGTCCCCTTACCAGGATGTTCCCATGAACTCCCACCAGGGCCAGAGACAATTTGTCAGCCAGAAAATGAGCAGCAGGTTGGGTGAACCCATGTCTAGCCTGGCAAGAGAGAGAAAAGAGGATGTTAAATGTCAGACTCATGTTCTCTGGCTGGATTACACCAGGACAGGGAGATTACAGCCACACTTCTGACACAAAAGGGGAATGAGGAAGAGAGAATTTGTCTGGAAAACTCTCAGTGTTTCAGTTTGAAACTGGGCTGGTTTCCTAACTTGAGATGCCTCTGTGGGGCCTTAGCCTTGTAAGGAGCAAGAGGAGCTGGGGTCTGCTCTGGGGCAATTTGAAATGGCTGCTTGAAATGAAATGAAATTTGAAATTAAATGTGAAATTTAATTCCCTGTCCCCACCAGCTGTGGTGCCAGATAGCATCTCACTGCATCGTGTAGCAAAACCAACTCCAGGTACTCAAAAGCCACAAGCAGGACCAAAAACTCTAAATCTAAGTTTAAAAAATCCACTTTCTTTATTATTTTTTTTTTGTCTTATGGGGAGCTGTGCTCTCCAGGTCTCCCTCCCTGCCCAGGGCAGTGATTGCTGCACCAAGGCCCAAAGCCAAACCCGAGCCCAGAGCCCCCTGAGGCTGGGGGGATTTATCCTGGCTGTCCTGAGCACTTTGGTTCCATTTGAGGGAAGAGCCCTGGACCAAAGGAGGAGCCTCTCAGGATGCATTCTGTGACTGCCACCCTCAATGCAGCAGGAACCAAGTGGCAAAGCTCCAGCACTGCTCATCCCTGCTTGAAAATACCAAAAGTGAGCAGCCCTGACACTTTGGATGCTTTGGAGTGTCCTTACAGAACTGGTTTATATTTTAATAATATATTAATCTTCACTTTCTGTACTTTCCATGTGTATAAACTCTGTATAGTGGTTTTGGTTGGCTAATTTAAGATTTCTCTGCCTCCAGCTATGGCTACTCGCAGGTTACACATGGATTTAGATACCCAGTGCAGAACTGACGTGGTTTAACTGAGGAAGGGCCAGGGAAGGAGCTTGTTCTGCTGGCCATTAGTCCCATAAATCACCTCTAACTCTACTGAAATCAGAGACAATCTGATCCTGTGGAAATCCAGTGGTGCCAAGCCGGTGAGTGGCACTGGTGGGAGCAGAGCAGCAATGCCCAGACCCATCCTCTCCTTCCAGCTCTGCTTCCACCACATTCCTGTGCCCCATCCCAGGGAAAGAACCAGAAAAAAGGGAAAGAAAAAATCCCCCAGCACAGCCTGAAGTTTATAAATAAAAGCAGTGAGAAGTGGACTAAGTAGCTGCAGCTTAGCCCAAGAGCTAAGAGCCTTAGAGCATTTTTGCAAGTTTTAGGGAAGTGTTTCCCATTCCTGACTAAGCACGTTTGGCAGGCGGAGTGGAGCGCGTGGCCCTTCCCAGCTCCAGCTAAAGGGACACAGCAGTGACATCCCCCCTTCCCCAGCCCCTGCCACCCCACAGACCCCACCAGGGACCAGGCTTGAGCCAAGCCCAGCCACGTTCCCCCCCATGGGGCTGCCCCCGGCCAGGTGTGTCTGGGACTGCGGCGTCAGCCCGCAAGCAAAAAAATGGGATTTATTTTTCTTCTAGGGATAAATTTTGAGTTGGTTTTAATCTGCTTTCAAAATTCCCGTCACACCAGGGTTAAACTCACTTAGCATATTTAGGCTTTTAAGTTTCCAGGTCTCATGGCAACAGAGGGATGGGGAGAAATTAAAAAGAACAACAAACGCGGCCTCATGGAACACCAAGATTTTCACCTAAACCACAAACCCCTTGCAATGGGGCTTCAGATAAAACACCCCAATATATTTCAGGTGCTGTAATAAAATTAATCACTTCCCACCAGTTGTGTGAAGAGATTTTTTTCCCTTCTCTGAGATTAACCTGGGCACAATAACTTTGTGCCCATAGATCACTTGGGCCAGGTGAAGCCTCAGCCCAGGATGGCAGGATGAAGACGAGAGGATGAAGTTACTCTTCTTTCACATTTATTCTTCCCCCCTTTCTTAAACAGCCATGAAATGGTTTCAGCAACAGAAAAAACGAGACTATTGAATTTTTCTAGTCCAAAAGAAGGAGGAGGGGTAAAAAAAAAAATTAAACAGCTGTTTTGCTAATGTTATCACAGTACACAAAGAATGAAACATCATCTAGTGCATCTAGGAAAAAATTCTGCAGCCAAGCCTCAAGCCCCTGAGGGAGGCACAGAGGGTACTTTGAGCAATAATTTTTTTAAAATACGGCAAAAAAAGGTGATAGAGCTGCCTTGGGTGGTGCAAAATCTGGAGACGAGGTGAAAAGAGGCTGATTTTGGGGTGTGGGTTGGCTGGGAGGTTTTGTGGCTGCGACACCCCAGTGATGGTGGGAAGAGGGAAATCCCAAATCCCAGCGAGGCCGGGATGAGCCCCTCGAGGCTGAAGACTGGGATGAGCCCCCTGGGGTTGAAGACCAGGATGAGTCCCTTGAGGCTGAAGACCCCATGGTGAGGCCAGGATGAGCCCCTCAAGGCTGAAGGCCCACAGTGAGGCCTGGGATAAGCCCCTTGAGGCCGAAGGCCCCATGGCAAGGTTGGGATGAGTCCCTCAAGGCTGAAGAGCAGGATGAGCTCCCTCGAGGCCGAAGGCCCTGCAGCAAGACTGGGATGAGCCCCTTGAGGCCGAAGACCCCGTGGTGAGGCCAGGATGAGCCCCTTGAGGCCGGGATGAGCTGCTCAAAGCCAAAGGCCCCGTGGTGAGGCCAGGATGAGCCCCTTGAGGCCAAAGATCGAGATGAGTCCCTTGAGGCCGAAGACCCCGCTGTGAGGCCAGGATGAGCCCCTCGAGGCCGAAGACCCCACAGCAAGGCCAGGATGAGCCCCTCAAGGCTGAAGGCCCCGGGAAGAGGCCGGGATGAGCCCCTTGAGGCCGGGATGAGCCCCTCGAGGCTGAAGGCCCCATGGCGAGGTCACGGCACCTGAAGCACCGCAAGCAGCTCCGTCCCATCCCACAGAAGCCGCCAGAACGCCATGGAAGCCACCGGAACGCTCCCGCCCGCGTGGCTGGGCCCGGCTGAGGGGAATCGGCCATTTTACACAGCAGCTGCCTAAAATGGTGGCTCCCACCTTGCCTTCCCCTCAGCACGCATGCACCCACGGGGAGGGGAGGGCCGGGGCCGCAGCCCCCCGCTCGCGAGGGCGCCGGGAACGGGAGCCAAGATGGAATTAGAGGCAGAAATTAAAGGAGGGGAAGGGGGGCAAGCGGTAGAGGATGCGCCTGGCCTCGGCACGGCCTAGGCAGCGATGGCTGCCTTTGTGTCCTGCGGAAGGGAGAAGGGAGGAAGGCCTCGAGGGGGGAAAATGGGGGGAAAGAGGGGAAGGAAAAGAGCGTTTGGGTGAGGATGGTGAGGGGCAGGGATGCGTGGGGGTGCAGGGAAAAAAAATCTTCCCTTCTTTCTTCACCGACCCCCCTTCACCCTCCCCGCAATCCCGCTTTGACTTTTCCCACAGAAGTAGCCAACCTCCAAGAATGCAAATGACATTCATTATGCAAATGCATGCAAATCAGGTTTAACTATCGGAAGAAGGGCTCGGAATTTCTAATGGGTTAACTCTTTCCTGCACGGCCAGGATAATAAGAGCCCTCGTGTCTTCCTTGGGGCTTTGTGCTTCCCCATCCATGGTGGGCACCCCGACCCGCACCCCTCGATGGGCACCGAGGTGGGGAGGGTGGAACAAAGCACCAGGAAAATACCAACAACAACAATAAAAAAACCCCTACTGGCGTGGGAGCGGCTGGCCCTTCGTTAAACGTTCCGGCAGGAGACAAGACAAAGCAGGCTTAGGCGAGAAATTGGGGGGAAAAATGGATATTAAAATGGGAAAAGAAAACAAAGGAAGAAAAATAGGAAAAAACAGCAACAACAAAAAAACAGGAAAAATAAAATGAAAGGGAAATGAAATATTAAAAAGGAAAATTAAAAGGAAAATTAAAAGGAAAATTGAAAGAAAAATTAAAAGGAAAATAAAAGGAAAGTAAAAAGGAAAATAAAAAGGAAAATTAAGAAAAAGGAAAATTCAAAATGAAATTGAAAAATAAAATTAAATAAATATTAGGTAAGAAATAAAGGACAGGATAGAAAAGAAAAGGAAGGGAAGGGAAAGAAGAGGAGCAGGCCGCTCTTGGCAGGAGGTGAAACCCTCTGGTTGTGCAGCAGAGAACGGTCCTGGCAGCCACCAGGGTTTGGCTGCTCACATCAAACCCGCTCTCTAGGCTGGCCTTGGAGCCCCTGGCTCTTCTTCTGCTGGGAGCAAAGTCACAAAATGCACCAAGATTCCATTCTTCTCCCTTTTTTTTTTTTTTTTTTTTTTCCCAGCGTTTTCATTGAGGAAAAAAATTAAATTATGATTTCCCCCAGTGCTGGGTGAGCCCGTGGTCCTCCGGGGAGAGACAGAAAGAGGGAGGAGCAGAGGGTGGCAGTGGTGGCACTGGGGTCCCAATTCACATCCCTGTGACCTGTCCAGCATCCTGGCATGCCCACAGTGTGTTCAAAACCTGTGTGGCATCAGTGCCCCACTGCTCCAGAGCTTTGTAAAAATCCTGATTCCTGATCCCTGCCCCAAAGATGAGAAGGCCCCAGTGCTGGGAACTGAAACAAGGAAATTCCAGGAACTGACCTCGTGCTCACTGATTTTTGGGATTGCAGGAATTATGAATATTACAGAGAAATAGATGCAGGGCAGAATTCTAAATATTTTATAGCAACGTTGTATTGATTCACAATAATAAAGCCCTTTGGGATTATTGCCGTGTTTTGTCCGAGAATTATTTCTTATCTGTTCCAAAACCTCCTGATTTTTCTGTTCTTTTCTATATCTCCTTTTACATTTGATCTTTTTTCCCAATCTACTCAAATCTCTTGTTATTTGAGCTGTAAGGTATTAAGTGCAGCAGCAATAATCTGTGCAAGGACAAGAATTTGCCAAATTTTAGGGATTTAGTTTGAGACACCATAAAAATTTTTGGTTTAGAGTCACTTTGCTGTGCTCTGAAATGCACAAGTGAACTATTGGTCAGTTATAAAAAAAATAAACTCTTTTATTTCATTAAGCTGGTTCCAGCATAATAAGGCCTCCACAGAGGGTAAAATACACTTGAGGTGTGCACTTTGGCAAACCCCTTTCCCTACTAAAAATAATTTTTTTAAAAAAAATTTAAAAATAAAAAAATAAATTTTTTTTTTTTTTTTAAAAAGGCACTAGTAATCTGGATTTCTTTACATCTTCTGGCCTCAAACCCATTGGAGCAGGATCCTTGCTCTGCTCCCCTCATCTTGTTTTGACTCCAAGCCCCAATTTCCAAGTTCACACATTATTCCGAAAGTGGAATTGGGTGATTTTTCTCATTTTTTAATTAGTTATTGGAAAGCATATATTAAAAAATAGCTAACAAACAAACACACCAAAAAAAAAAAATATATATATATATATAAAAATATAAAAAGGGCTGGAGGATGCTGGGGGTGCAGCAATGCCCAAGCGTGCCCGGGAGCTGCTCATCACTAATGACCAATACTGAATTATCCTGGCGTGGAGCTGACAGGACAAACTCCTCAGATGCTGCCTGATGAGCGCCCAAACACCCAGAAATTGTCATTTCCTGGCCCAGGAAGGAGTGAGGATGCATTAACACATACCTGGTGTCGTGGGCATCCCAGGATCTGCTGCAGGACAGGCCTCGGGCTGCAGGACACAAAACCAAGGTTGAGTTTAGCACAGTGTTGGTAGAAAGCAGTGCAGAAATTGCTGGATTTAAAAACTCCAAGTGGAGTCATGTGAAAACGGGTTTGTCTCTATCTCCAAAAGCGATTTTTGCATTTTTGATAGGGTTTTTTTTTTTTTTGCATAGAAAGCATCCTGTTCATTCAGCTCTCTTTGCCTTCACCTTCCCTCTCTATCAAATTTCACCACTCATGTCTACATCTGTTTCAAACCCCTTTGTTCTGTTTTCTTCCCCCATCCTTGATGCACCTCTTTGGCCCTGGAAAACTCCTGAAGACAACTGCAACCTTTGGGTGCAGGGTGGAAAAAAAGGTGCCCTGGGCATTTGCAGCCTCTACATGACTCACTTAAAAATACAATTTTCAATACATTTTAACCCCTTGTCATTAGAAATCAATAACACACCCTGTGAGGGTTTATCCACACAGGGGATGGAACGGACCCTGGCAGCTTCTACAGTAATTTTTTTGTGTGGAGGGATCTGCAAGATCTGTGGAATAAAGGACGAAGGGGGAAGGGGAGGTATTGAGAAATGACAGTGGAAATATATTTATTGAAAATATATTTTGGACGATAATTTCAAGTGGTTTCTCAACAAGGTGCAGGGGTTGCACATCCCATGGGAAATAAGCAACAGGGGCAAAGTGACCCCATACAGCCACTTCCTTCCCCATTTCTCCCTCCAGCCACTTCAAAAACCTTCTTTGCCACATGCCAAGAAGTTTTGTACCTCAAAAGCCATTTTTTCCTCCCAAACCCCACATTCCCTCCTTGCCAGAGGGTGTATTGCAAGAAAGACACTTAGCAGTAGGTTTTGCACAGCCACACCATGGGGAACAGACAGGCTGGAGAAGGTGTTTGAATTAATTCAGTACCGAGAAAAAATAGCAAAGACAACAAGAAAATCTGCTGGACACGTGGAAACACCAAATTCTCATGATGGGAACAAAAGTGCAGCAGGAGATACCAACAGGGAAGACAGTCCAGGTGCCCCAAACCAAAATTCCCAGTGGAAAAGACCCTTTAAATTCCCAAATTGCTGTGGAAAAACCTCTTGGTTCTCCTACCAAGCACGATGTTGGGTGCTTTAGGGAAGATAAAGGGTTGGGGCTGTCACAGGTAGAAGAAAGGTCCCTTCCTGATGCCCACACTGCCACTGGTGCAGGGGATCCACCTGGGCATCACCTGGCACCAATTTAAGGCAGAATCCCAACTTTTCAGCGCTCCTGTAAAGGCCGAGAGGAAAAGAGGAATTTTGCAGCCGCCACTTCAACTCTCTTGTGATGGCTGGTGCTCATCTCCTCTCGGAAGCAGCGGGATGTGAAAGCATCCTTGGACCACAAAGGAATTTCCCATGGAATCCTGGAGAAGATTTGGGGTTGGATTATGAGGCTTCAAAAGCTGCAGGAGGCACAGGCTCTCGATACTGTTATTTTTGGAGGCAAGAGCTCTCGATACTGTTATTTTTGGAGGGCTTCTGATACTGTTATTTTTAGCCAGTTTTAACTCATCTCACCAAGCCCTTTTTTTTTTTACAGCCAGCTCACCAACCTTTCAGGGCTGGGGTGGTTTTTATTATTTTAATTTTTTTTTTTTTTTTTGGCCAGACTCAATTCTCCAGCACCAATAGCGCTGAAGAAAAAAAAAAAAAAAAACACCCCCAAAAAACCCCACACACAACACAAAAAAAATCCAAAACACAAAAAAAATCCAATCCCACCACCCTTTTTTTTTTTTTTTTTCTTATTTTCCCAAAGAACTGGGAGGCGTGAGCACTCGAGAGTCAAATTTGCCCAGGAGCCGCGTTCCCTAAGAAAGCAGAGCTCGTTCTCCTTCCACAAACTCCACAGCGGCAACAAAAGTCCCTTTCAAGCCCTTCCAGACGCAAGTCCTTCAGCTCAATTAGTCAGGCACACAGAGACACAAAAAAGCCTCCCATTCAGGCTAGTGGCTGGCTGTGGAGGACAAGGGCGAAGAAAGGATCTTTCTCCCACGCTTTCACTGGGTGTCATAACAAGCAGAAAGCCCTCTTAGGGGGGATTATTGGAGATAAGAGTCCGATGGAGGGGCTGGGGCAGCAGCAGCAGGGGAGGAGGGGATGGGGATGGGGTTGGAGGTTGTAGCTCCCAAGGTCGGCTGAGCACGGCCGCTGACGGCATCACGCTCCATCAGAAATGTGGGTTTTTTGGGAAAAAAAAAAAACACAACAAAAAACAACAACAAAAAAAAGAAACCTACGATATTCCCCCCCCAGCCTGTACACACACACACACACACACACGCGCAGAATAATCCCCGTTCTCCATGGCAACCTGCTCCGTGGCCATCCCTCGCACCAGAGGAGGGAGGCAGGCTGCTTTCACTCCAGAATCGCTGCCAGCTTGTCCCCATCCTGTCAGAGCCTCGGCCAGGCTGGGCAGAGGGGCTGGACAGGCTTCATCACCTCCAAAAATCAGAGATTTTTCTCCAGCAAAGAGCATCCAGAAATGCACGGCTCCGTGGGAAAGCTCTGCCTCCGGAAAGAGCCAGCCCTGCTCCTGCACATGGGTGGGTTTGATGTTGGAAAGAGCTTTTTTTATGAAAAAGAAGAAAAATATGTGTGTGTTATTTATTAGCGGGGTTTTTTGAAGGCAAAACAAAGGGAAAGAAGAGAAAAAAATCTCCCAGGACTGGAGTTTGTCTGTAAAATTGTGGGCTGGGGTGGTGGCCCAGGGCCACCCGTCCTCCGTGTCCCTCTCCAGTCCCAAGCCCCCAAAGCTGTCCCCAGCCAGAGGGGACAATTGCTGCACCTTCTGGCCAGGCCCCAGCAGGAGGAAAACTGCTCTGGATCCTGACAGTGCCCTGCAGGATTTACCAATGCTACTGAGTGAATTTTGTGCCTAATTCCCTTGAACAATCCAGGCTACATTGTTAATTTCCCATCGCTTTTCCATTGGCCCTATCAGTGGCTGTGGAAGGCCGTGCCCCTCCAGATCTTTTCAAAGATTCCTCTGCCAAAGAAGAGTCACAAAATTGGAAGCAAATGCCAGAAAATGTGGCTTTTTTTCCCTCCTGCCCAGCCCCAAGCCCTGCCAGTTGCTGCTGTGGGATTGTCCCCATCGAGGAGCAGGTGACAAGAAATCCAAGTTCAGCAACATTTCACAAGGATCAGGGAGGGAATATAAACTCTCCAGCCCAGGAATGGAAAGCCAAGAAACTCTCTTGGAATACATTATCCCATAATTGTAGGGTTTCAAGCACTTTCCTCCCAAGCAGCTGGTGCCTGCTGATGCCAGAGGAAGGTTGTTTGGCTCAGACACATTCCTGCCTGCTCCAGCCTGGGAATCCCTAAAACAATCCTCTCCTATGAAATACTGAATAGAATAAAAGAATAAAATAATAGAATAAAAGCAGAATATTTCACTCAACCAAAACAGAGACATTTACTAAAAGACAGAGGGGAAGAGGAAGATGAAACAAAGCAGATTCCTTAGGGACAATCCTTCCTCCTTCCCAAAGAGCATTCTGTGCCTCCAAAAGTGTGAAGACGATCTGAAGGATCCCCTTTCCCTTTCCCAGAGCTCACACACTGATCCAGAAAAGCTTTTGTGGCTTGGTTGGTTTTTTGGGGGTTTTTTGGGTTTTTTTTGATGGGTTTTTCTTTTCCAGTAGGGTTTTTTTTGGTGGGTTTTTTTTTTCCTTTGGTTGGTTGATTTTTTGGTTTTGGGGTGTTTTTTTTTTTGGTTTGGTTTGGCTTTTTGTTTTGTATTTTTTTCAATAAAAGATGAGTTTCCAGCAGGCAGGAACCTGCTGAAGGTCAAATTAAACCTGATTTACCTGCCTTGACCTCAACAATGCAAGGCCACAAGATGAGCCAACAGCCCCTGGAGCCGCACAGGGCTCAGAACCAGGCCAGTCCACCACCAATGAGTATCTAGTTTTTTCCTTCCCAACACTTATTAATCAGCAATTTTCCCTCCTTTTGAGAACCACATTTTCTCCCTACCCCAGAGCAAGCTTCACCTCACGTCCTCTGCTTGCCTGTAAAAATGCATCAAACGAGACCAAGCAGTTAAAGGCAGCAGATGCACCCAACATGGATGCTCCCTCCTCCTGCACCAGCATCCTGCCACTGCTCCTTTTGTCCCTTCCCCAGCAATATTCAACTCCCCAAAAGTGGAATTACAGTGATTTTTGCACCTAGCCTGGGCTGTCAAAGTCGAAGCTCCAGCCACGGCCGTCGATGCTGGGTGAGGATTACCCAGCTTTAGCTGGACAGTTACAGATGCCAGGTCCCAGCCTGTCCCAGCTGTAGCAGGGTAAATCCTGGGGTTACACAGTGAGCAAGAGACTGTGATCCAGTGAGAACCAGATTCAAGAGACTGTGAAACACTGAAACCAGTGAGCAAGAGACTGATCCACTGAGAACCAGATTCAAGAGACTGTGATCCACTGAGAACCAGGGAGCAAGAGATTGTGATCCACTGAGAACTAGATTCAAGGGACTGTGATCCACTGAGAACCAGATTCAACCAGATTCAAGGGATTGTGATCCACTGAGAACCAGATTCAAGGGACTGTGATCCACAGATAACCAGATTCAAGGGACTGTGATCCACTGTAAACCAGATTCAAGGGATTGTGATCCACAGATAACCAGATTCAAGGGACTGTGATCCACTGTGAAGCAGATTCAAGGGACTGTGATCCACAGATAACCAGATTCAGCAGGAGTGGTCGGTCCAAGACCTCCCCACCAGCCCTGCAGACACACGGACACCCCCAGCCACAACCCCAGCATTCGGGCATCCCTCTCTGCAGCTGGCACCCTAAAGCAAAGTTTCCCATCTCTTCTCCTGCAAATCTACCCAGGGCCGTGCCAGCCTTGCCCGCAGCAGATCCTGCCCGCGGCCGCCGCCCCTTCCCACGCTCGGCCAGCGAGAAGCGTCGGGACTCACACGCACACGTCCCTTTCTATATCTGTCCCCGAAAATCCCTCCGGGCAATCCGAAATACCCCCCCAGGACTATATTTATCCCCCCCGCCCCCGGCATGCCGGCAGCACAAGCCTGGGCCAGCAAAAGCTGCGGCGGCCGCGGCGATGGGAGCGCGGAGCTGCCAGCGCGGGCGGCGAGAACCGAGCTCCGCTTTCACATCCAATCACCCCGGCTGCATCTCAGCCACCTGCCCGCTGGCTCCCGTCTCCTCGGCAGCCTGAGGAGCACAGAGCTCATCATTTTCCTTCGAGCTGTCCCCACCTCGGGGCACTGCTTCCCCCGGGCGAGGTGCGGGAGAGCCGCCCGGCCCCGTGCGCTGGGCACGCAGCACCGCGTTTGGGGATTTCAAGAAATCTCCTTTTCTGCTATACAGAAATAGGCACCGGCCGCCCCAAAATCACCCCAGGGCGCTGCAGAGCACCCTGAGAAGTGCCAGACACGATGGACAAAGCCACGCTGGGGACAAGGACAAGAGGATCGTGCCCAGCCTCCTGCAGGCTGAGCTCCGAGCCCAGAGCCCAGCCGGGTAATTCCGAGCATCAGCCCGGCCTCCGTTCCCACACACCGCCACTCGCTGAAATTAAAGCAGGGCCTGATCTGATTCCTATGGCGGCTTAGCGCCCACTCAGCCGCTTTATCATAATCCCGACATAAAAATCGCTCCCTTGAAAACGCTCAGGGGTTTGAAGCCCTGATTGTTTGAAGAGGAAAGACTCTGTTCTCAGCACAAAGATGTGCTCCCCTCTCAGCCCCGGACGGGCAGCTGGAGGCTTCCATCAGCATTTCTGAGCCTGTAGGTGCCCATGGCAGAGCCCTCACGCTTTCCTTGGCACAGAGATGCCCCCAAACCCAGCTGGACCAGCAGCACCCCAAAAAGAGCAGAGCTTTGAGGATTGGTGCTGGGAACAAGTCACCGCTGGCTGCCAGCCCTGCTGGGAGAGCATCTCTAAAAACCATCCCCTCTCCCTCCAAATCCAGCTGCGACTGCTTGTGGGAAGGAATTCAATCTGTGCATTTCGAAATGAAATAGATACATGCAAATTTCTGTGGTACTGGTGGGATTTCTTTGTGGTGGCACTGCAGTGCCATTCCACACCTGCCCAAGCCAGGCTGCGTGGGACCGTGCTGGGAGGACAAGGGACACTTCATGTACCAAAGGACTTGAGCCATCAGGGCCTCCTTTTGTTTTCATTTTTAAACTGTAAAAGGCCAGCAAAAAAAATTCCCTCCATGGGGAAATGTCTGTTTCCCTCGGACACTATAAAATAATGATTTTTTTAAAAACATTTTTTTTTTTAGCTACTTTTCATCATTCCAGGCTGAGAATTTTCAAATAAGAAATGTCAAAAAAAAAATACATATGTTATCCATCACAAAGTAAAAGTTCATATCCACTGGCAGTACCAACCAGCACAAGAATTTCTGCCTTTTTGCCAGTCCCCTGACCCACAGCGCTCGTACAATGAGAGGGCTTTGGCCTCAGCACCAAACTGCTCTGCTGCATTTCTGCACTGCCAACATAAGCACTAAAGACAGAACCTAAAGGAGGTCCACTGAGTGAAATCAATCATTTTCAACAATTATATTTGTATAGGCTCATTCTCCTCAACAGCTCGCTGAATCACAGAAAAATCAGTATTGCATTTTGTCTCTTTTTTTCCCCTCAATTCCAAACTGCTGCTAAGCAAGAGGACGATGTGGAGAGCTGATACCTCGCTCCCAAACGAGTGTGTCTCCTATTAATGTCTCCAGCAGTTATGTGGCCAGAAGGGAGAGCGGAGTAGACAGTGCTGAGTGTTAACCAGTCAAATCATAGTGTCCAAGCAAGCTTAAACGGCCACATGTAAACTGCAATTTGGATCAATGTCACGCAAACACACAGGGCTTACTGCTACAGCACTTCAGGAGTAAATCAGGGAGAAAAAAAAAAAAAAAAGGGAAAAAAAATTAAAAATCAGCTATTTGCAAGACTATTCCAAACCCCTTGGAGCGAGCCCTGCTCATACTCACACAGACACTTCCACCACTGGAATTGCTTATCCCCCACAACAAAAACTCAAATTAGAAAGAAATTCTACCCAGCCAAAGAAAGAAATTCTATCCAGCACCCAGAAACTGCAGCAAAGCTTGTGAGCAAAGGGCACCAGGAACCCCCAGGGACCCATCCAAGGGCTGAGGGGGCTGAACTGGTTCCTATTTCCCCTCCAGGCTGGGAGCACAAAGGGATGGGTGATGAGCATGGAGGTGCTTCAACCCCACAGTGTCACCACACCCCTGAATGGCAGTGGGGGTCACAAGCATTTAAAAGGGAGCTTTTTGCAGCTGGGAATGAGGAGCAAAAGCTCCAGAGAGGCAGCTTGGGCCTGATGGGCTTTAAACCCACCCTTTCCATCACCAAGCAGCACAGGCACCTCCTGCCCCTGGCTCCAGGCCCTCCACACATGGTTTGCTAAATTCTTGGAGGAGTTTCATCCTTGTCCCAGTTTACATCCCCCCACTCCTGCTCATGCCTTTGTTAGAGCCAAGAAGTGACACCATCCAAAGCAGCCTATGGCAGCGCCGCAGAGCCTGGGATTGGTCACCCAGGAACACCAAAAGATGCTCCCACAGCAGCACTGCCAGCCCCTGATTGGAGAAAAAGGCACTTTTCCCCTCCTTGAGGGAAGCCACGGGCCAATGGTGGATGGCACATGGCAGCTTCCCAGGGCTCAGCCTGAATAAGAGTCCCTTGTCCCCCTTCACACCCGGACCTTGGGCCACCACTCGGCGCCGACATCTCAGACACATCCTGGAGCACCAGCACCCAGCTGGACCAGCAGGAGTGGTGTGAACACCCAGCAGGACTTCTCCTGGCTCAGTTTGGCCTGGCAAGGATGCGTGAGGAGAGCTCCGTGCCGAGAGCTTTGTCACCGCTTTGTCACCAAAGCCAAGGGTGTCCAACATCACCCTGAGGTTCTCGGGGTGTGAGCATCCACGGAGGAGGTGTCCCCTTCCTTGGAGGCTGCTCTCCCTGGGTGTGAGCATCCACGGAGGAGGCGTCGCCTTCCTTGGAGGCTGCTCTCCCTGGCTGTGAGCATCCATGGAGGAGGCGTCCCCTTCCTTGGAGGCTGCTCTCCCTGGCTGTGAGCATCCACGGAGGAGCTCTCCCCTTCCTTGGAGGCTGCTCTCCCTGGCTGTGAGCATCCATGGAGGAGCTCTCCCCTTCCTTGGAGGCTGCTCTCCCTGGGTGTGAGCATCCATGGAGGAGCTCTCCCCTTCCTTGGAGGCTGCTCTCCCTGGCTGTGAGCATCCATGGAGGAGGTGTCCCCTTCCTTGGAGGCTGCTCTCCCTGGCTGTGAGCATCCATGGAGGAGGTGTCCCCTTCCTTGGAGGCTGCTCTCCCTGGCTGTGAGCATCCATGGAGGAGATGTCCCCTTCCTTGGAGGCTGCTCTCCCTGGGTGTGAGCATCCATGGAGGAGCTCTCCCCTTCCTTGGAGGCTGCTCTCCCTGGCTGTGAGCATCCATGGAGGAGCTCTCCCCTTCCTTGGAGGCTGCTCTCCTGCCCATGGAGCTGGTTCCCTGTTGCCCTGTCCCTCTCTGGCTGGGGACAAACAGCCTGGCCAGGAGAGCAGCACTGCACTCGCCCCAGGGAGGAGCAGCAGGATGGCAAAGGAGAGCAGGGAATCAAATAAGAACCTGTAAAAACTTCCCTGCATCCCTGCCAGCACCAGGAACAATGGCAGAACCTCAGTGGGAAGAAGGAAAGAAGGTTCTCCCTAAGCTTTCCCCGAGCAGATCATTACAGAACTCCACTTAACACATGTGCTAAATTATTCTGAATTCAAGGCCATGGGTGAGGGGAAATAATATCTTGTTTATTAATTTCAAGCATTCACATGAGCAGGATAAATCTGTCACGTCACACCCAGCACTACAGCCCTTCCCTGAAGGAAGTGCCAGGACAGCTCCCTCTGCCCTTTCGGGTTTTTTAGAGATCCCAATGAGCACATGAGCGAAACGAGCGGGTCCAGCACAGGTCAAAAGTCAGCTCATTTCTACATCTCTCACAAGAGGGTTTTCATAAAGTCACAAAGCTATAATTGCTCCTTTCCAAAATTAGTTCAGGTGCCATCACCCACATTAGCTCTTTATTATTATAAAGTCTTTTTTGGTTTTGGGTTTTTTTGGGTTTTTTTTTTTCCTCCTTGGAATCAGCGTTCTGATATTATTTTATCTTAATCCACCAGGAGATCTTTGTGTTCTTCTAAGCAAGATCAAGACACCTTTTCAAATAGGTTGCTGTGTTTTGTAGGTGGCATCTCAGGTACCCAATCTGATTATTAAAAGCAAGTGGGAAGCACCCAATTCACCTCTTTGACTCAAAATTCCCTTCTAAGGTAGAGCAGATTAAAAAATCCCAGTTTCCACAAGGAAGAGGTTGACACATAATCCATTAAAGAGGGATAAGAACCAACATCAATTGGCAGAGAAGATAAATTAAGCAAAATCAAGTTCCCCAATTAATCTCATGCGGTTCCACACACAAGTTTTATATATATATAAATATAAAATCTCCCTTGTAAATCCCCAAATTAGAATCTTGAGTCCATTCAAAGAAACATTCATAAACAAAGGGTTAAAAGAAGAAAGGAAGCACTTGGATAGAGACACAAGGGAAGAAAAACAAAGAAAACTGCAAGAAACCATTTTAGAAATCACCATATCCCTCTTTCTAATACTGATATCAAGTTATAGCTGTCAGGGAGGAAAATTTATGTATCTGTATAACAGATAGGGAAGAAGGGGGAGGGAAGGTAGAAAAAAGGAAAAAGAATCCAGCACTCGTATTTGCAAAACAACCATTAATAAACATTGCTCTGTTGCTGCTTTATTAAACAGATAATCCAACACAGTAATCTGTATTGATTTATGGATTTTCTGATGCTCTATGACTGGTTATGCAATGAAAGTTCATCCTTGATCTGTAGTCTGGGTCCTGGACTTAACTAATTCATAATCTGATTGGAAGTTTTACTTTGTTAATTCAATTACAGTTAACGGCCGAGGAGAGAGCGGCAACATCTTTGTCTTTCTCAACACAGACGGTTTCTTCACATGCCCAGAACCAGTAAACTCTTAAAATCACAGGAGGCAAATAGGTTCTTTAAAAAAAAAAAAAAAAAAAAAAAAAAAAATCCTACCTCCAGTCTCTGAAAGTTGTCTTTTCCCCCATTTTTCCGCCTCTCATTTCCTTTCTCTTCTTTTTTTTTTTTTTGTTTCTTTCTTTTTTTTTTTTTTTTTTTTTATATTTTTCTTTTCCTCCTCTTCCTTTTTTTTTGGATGAATTTCCTTTCTTCTCCACATCCTCCTCAGGCGTGTAATGGGGTTATTTTTACTTTCGGTTATCTAGCTTTATGAAGAATCGACACCACTCATACAGCTAGATAACCAAAGATAACAACCAACCCCTGGAGTCTACAGCATCAGCAGGAAAAAGCCAACCTCCTCTTCTCCAGGGGCTCGGGGGCACGTGGCTTTTAAGGAAGGAACGAGGGAGGAAAACGAATAAAAAGAGATGCAAATATTAGCAGCCAGATCCGTAATATCTTCACCCAGCTCCAGCCCTGGCCCTGCTCCTGCAGCCCGAGCAGCCCAGGGCACAGAGTCCTGAGCATCACTGGGACAGGCAGGATCAGGCCCCTAGGAACCACAATTTGGAGCAGAATTACAGGATAACCACGCAAGGGCTGCCTATTTTCTGCCGAGTTTCAATTTGTTTCATTTGCAAACCAAATGATATTCTGCAGGTGCCGAGAATTAAGCCCACATTATTTTTAATAACTATCAAATTAATGCATTCAAACTGGTAATAATCAAAGCAAATATAATTTGCACCCACAACTTAAAATATGCATAAAAGACCAAAAGGACATTTCCCCACCCACAAATGCGTTGAACGCTCTCTAAACAAAATGACTGCGAGAAAAACCTGCCGGTTAATATAAATAGTAACTTGTGATGCTTTGGATTCAGCCAAGATCTGGGGGAATAGCGATGAACAAACACAGAAAACACAGAGGAAATGATGAAAGGGATGGAAGGGAGGAAAGAAGGAAGGGAGCGACTCTCGCTCGCGGCTCAGGACCCCGGCCCTGAGCAAGGACCGCGCATCTCGGGCAGGGACCGGGACCCGCATCCCCCCGTTCGTTCAGGGGGAGAGCGCAGCTTTCCCCCGCCAGGGAACCGCATCCCTGCCTTTCCTCTCCCCGCATCCCTGCCTTTCCTCTCCCCGCATCCCTCCGTCCTTTCTTCTTTCGCGGGGAACGCGCATCCCTCCGTCCTCGCTTCGGGGGCTCTGCTTCCCTCCATCCTTCCTTTCCCCGGCGGCGGGGGGGAACCCCTCATTCTCCTTCTCCAGAGTGACCTGCGTCCCTCCACCCTTTCCTTCCTCCGGGGCGGAACGCGCATCCCCCGCACCGTTCCTCCCCTCCAGGGCAGCCCGCATCCCTCCATTCCTGGGGGGAAAGGAACCCGCATCCCTCTCGCACCCCGCATCCCTCCACCCCCGCGTCCCTCCCCTCGCCCAGCGACCTGCTCCGCTCCATCCCTCCTTCACCTGCATCCCTCTTTCACCCTTCTCGCTGCGGGCAGCGCGGAGCCCTCGCTCCGCCGAGACCCCGCGGCTCCTCCGCCCCCGCGGAGCGCAGCTCCGGCGGCTCGGGGGGCCCTGCCGGCGGCTCGGCCCGGCCCGGCCCGGCCCGGCCCGGCCCGGCTCAGCCAGGCTCGGCTCGGCTCGGCTCGGCTCGGCTCGGCTGAGCTCGGCTCGGCTCGGCTCGGCTCGGCTCGGCTCGGCTCGTACCTGGTGCCCGCAGCCGCTGCCCGCAGCCTCTGCGCCGGGGGGAGCGGCGCGCGGCACTTTTCATTCATGCTTTCACACTCCCGGCCCTCGCCGCCGCCGCTGATTGGTCCGCACCCGCCTGACGTCACCCGGGCCGTTCCCACCCCTCTGCAGCGCTCCCGCTTCATCAATGGGCTGGGGAGGGGCGGCGCGCAAGCTGGCACCCCCCAAAGCTGGCACCCCCCAAAGCTGGCACCCCCCAAGCTGGCACCCCCCAAGCTGGCATCCCCCAAGCTGGCATCCCCCAATCGCCCCCCGGCCCCGCCGCCGTCCGTCACCCCCGCCTGCCCCATCGCCGCCACCGCCTCCGCCGTTCTGGCCTCTCCCGCCCGGTGCCACCGCCATGGGCACGTCCAGCATCACCCTGAATCGCCACCATCACCCTCATCATCATCATCATCATCATCATCTTCATGGCCACGCTCATGGCATGGGCTTCACCAGGCTCAGCGCGGAGCTCCTCATTGCCACGGGCATCGCCGCCGCCACCCCCAGCGCCACCGCTCACGGCCACCAGCCCTGGGCAGCACCGAGTGTCCCCTGGCCCAGCCGTGACCGCCCTGCCAGCACCGATGTCCCCAGGTCGCCACCTCTGTGCCCCCCGGGCTCAGCGTCCCTGGCTTCCCCTTCTCGGGGAGGCGAACACCACCCAGTGCCAGCGCCAGTGCCAGCGCCAGGGCCTGGCCGCGGTGTGCAGATCCCAAATGGAATCAAATGTTGGTTTACTTCTCTAGTTTTAACCCCATTATTAATTACCCTTTGGTTTTCCTGTTATAATATAGAGCCCATTAAAAAAAAAAAAAAAAGAAAAACAAAAAAAAAAAAAAAAGAAAAACCAAAAAAAACCCCAAACAAACATGATTTTTCCTTGAACAAGAACAGAGGATTGGAGCTGGATTTTTTTTTTTCTTTTTCATTTTCTCTTATAGGTTTCTTTACCTCGGAATTATTTTTTTTTCCAGCTGCTTTTGGGGTCTATGAGTTTGGGCTGGGAAGTTACTCATGGCTTTTGTCTCTTTCTGGAGCTGGATTCTCCCGCTGCCACCCCCGGTGCAGCCAGTCCGACCTGCCAGGGCCCTCTCTCCCATTTGCCCCCACTGGGAAAACAGGAACCCACTGGTCTGGCCCCCATCAGGCCCAGCACTGGAGTGGGGAAAGGGGGTTGGGGGTGTGGAAATAGCCCCAAAATAGCACCAAAATAGCCCCAAAATAGCCCCAAAATAGCCCCAAAATAGCCTTGGAGCTCTGCTCCTCAGGCTGTTCCACCGACAGCCCCTCCCCGTGGTTCTCTGCCAGCCCCCCCTGCACAAAAGGGTTTTTGGGGTGCTTTGTTGCACCTTTCCCCTTTCCCTTCATCCTTCCAGGCTTAGCTGGGGCGAAAATCGCAGATTTCGGGAAGAATTTATGGGTGCTCCGCGGGGAAGGGAGGGGCTGCAGCACCCATGGGAGGCACCCAGGGGTCCTCCCAGCTGCACCCCCATATCCAAATTACAGCCTCCAACTCCTGGCAGGGCAGGGACCCTCCCCGAGCCCTCTCGGGGCCGCTCGCCCCCCGGCCTGGGCGCTGCCCGTGATTTCTTCTCTCCCTCCGTGCTTCCCCATCACCCACCTGGGCCAGCGGCTTCTCCGAGGGCAGAGGGGGCCGGAGCCGGGGCCGGGGCTCTCCTGGAAGAGAAACCGAAAAGAGGGGAGGGTTAAAAACGCAGCAGAGCCCGCGGTGGCCACGCAGCCCCCGGGGCCGTGGAGCAGCTCGGTGGGGTCCCGGCGGGGCCGGCTGTGACCATTGCCCACCGCCACTGAAATGGGATTTTAGGGACACGAAATTGAAATGGGATTTTAGGGACACGAAAATGAACTGGGATTTTAGGGACACAAAATTGAAATGGGATTTTAGGGACACAAAAATGAAATGGGATTTTAGGGACACGAAAATGAACTGGGATTTTAGGGACACAAAAATGAACTGCGATTTTAGGGACACAAAAATGAACTGGGATTTTAGGGACGCAACCGCCTGCCTGCCCCTCTTTTGATTCTCCTCTTTATTTAAATTCACATTTTTTTAGTTCTTCATTTTTATTCCAGTCCCCTCCAGAAATTATCATTATTTTTTTTTAACCTGCCAAAAAAGAAAAAAAAAAAAACCACGACGAATTTTGCGATTTATCCTGAAAAAGGCTGCAAAGACAGGGATTTCGCTTTCAAATTTGGATTCACCCTGGGATTACCCCGATGACAGCGCATTTTTATTTCTAATTTTATTTAACATCGCCTTAGAACCAACCCGATCTGGGAGGATTTAGGGAAGGGCACGAGCGATTTGCAGAAAATGCTCGAGTGTGTTTTGATATAAATAAAAACCTGCTCCGTGCTTTGCTGTCTTTCTGGGGAAAAAAAAACAAACCCAATCCAAACCGCAAGGAAGAAGAAGGAGCCGCCGCGACCGCGGGATCTCCCTTTGAACGGCAGATTTGAGGATTTCCAGCCTTGAAACTTCCACGCACGTCAGTGCAAATATAAAAACTTAATTTCCGCGGGCTAAAAACGGAGCCGAGCTGGGCAGGACATGACCCCGTGGGTACCATGGGCATTTTTTGCAGAGCCGGGAGTCCACGTACGACCCCAAAAATAGCTCAAAAATGGCCCCAAAATAAGCCCGGGTTGATTTTTCCCCGTGCACTCTTTGAGCGCAGCTTCTTCCCCTCGCTGGGGAAAGAATCAAGGATTGATTGCGGGAATGAGGCTTTTTAAAGACCAAAACCAAAACACCAACGACAAAAAAAAAGGGCGATAAGAACTAAAATATAAGTCAAAATAAAAATTATAATTAAAATGAAGATTAAATCTTCTTTGGCAGGGAAAAAAACCAACAAAAACAACCCCAAAAAAGCCATGTGGGATTTTGCATCGGCGGCAGGATTGGAACACCCGGGCCCGCTGCAACCGAGAGGCGAATTTCGGTCGGAGCATCACGTTTGGCTTCAATAACTTCTAAAAAAAACCCTAAACCCGTTTAATTTGGGTTCCCTGCACGGCCTGAGGAGGGGGAGCCTTAGCGGGGCCACTCCAGGGCAGGAATTCTCGGGGTTTAGGGGGATTAAAGGATCGGCTCCCGCCTTGTTGTGGTGGGGGGAGAAATTTAAGAAACGCCGCACGGGGAGAAGTTCCCGAGGTGGGGAGGAATCGTTCCCCCTCCGTTCTGCCTCGGAGGATGTGCAGAACCTTTGCTCTGGGGTTATTTCCGCTCGCCTTGCATTCATTTGCTTATTCCAAATTTGGGATCCAGCCCCGAGCATCCCACGCCTCCCCAAATTCCTGCCTGGGGATGGGGGCACCGGGACCTTTCTGTCCCCTCTCCCCCGGTGTCCGTGTCCCCGCCGCCCCCTCCCCGCCCTCGGCCGCACCCCCGGAGCATCCCCGGGCACCCCCGAGGGGAAAGCGCTGTCAGGAGCGAGGATTTGGGGCTCTCTCCTCCTGCCCCCCACGAGAGGCACCGAGAGCATCCCCTGGAGCAAAGCACAAAGCCCCGGGGCTTGGCGAGAGCCTGGAACGGGCCAGGCCGCTCCCATCCCCTGCCCGAGGCGCTGCACGGGGGGCTCCGCACCCCAAATCTGGATTCTCCAGCTGGGAGAATGGGAAAGAAGCGAATCCCTCACCCCAAAGTGGCTCTGGGTCACCCGCGGGCCGAGAGAAGAGCGCGGGGCCGTGGGATGGAGGCGCTCGGCCGTGCCCAAACTTTCTCCGCTCGGATGCCGGAATGCGGCGGGACGGGAGGGAAGGGCAAAGGGAAAAAAAGGGAAAAAAAGGGAAAAGGGAAAGAGGGAAAGAGGGAAAAAGGGGAAAAGGGAAAAGGGAAAAGGGAAAAGGGAAAAGGGAAAAGGGAAAAAGGGAAAAGGGAAAAGGGGAGGAAGCTCCCCCTGCCCAGGGGATTTAGGAGCAACTCCGACCCCACAGCCCCGACCCCAGGCAGGAGCTGGACCCGCTCCTGGGGCATTTTGCCCCCGGCCCCGCAGCGCTGCGGCCCCCAGCCCATAATAAAGACGCTTTGAGAGTCCTCTCCCCCCTCCATCCATCCCCCCGTCCCCCCCTTACTTTTTTTTTTCTTTTTTTTTTCTTTTTTTTTTTTTTATTATGGTTTTCTCACCGAGTCCAATAAATCGCGCGGCTCGTCTGGCCTCAGACGTGTTCAGCAACCCAAGCCCCGCCGCTTTTGTTCCGCCAAGTCTCACATTGTTTGTCCGGCTGTGCGGGGAGGCTGCGGGGGCTCCGCGGGGGCTCCGCGGGGCTCTGCGGGCCGGGGCTGGCTGAGCGATGCTCCCCTTCTTTCTCCGGGGTCACCCCGACTTCTTCACCCACCTGGGGGATGCGCCCGATGGGCAGCGGCTCCTCCCTGGTGCTGGTCACCAGCCTGGAGCGGTGCCCTCCCTTCAGTGCCCTGCGTGCCAGGCAGGCTCTGCCTGCCCTCCATGCCCTCGCTCACCCGCCCGCTGTGCCCTGCTCAAGGTGCCCTCGCTCACCTGCCCACCGTGCCCTGCCCTGCCCTGCCCTCACCTGCCCGGCTCTCCCGCGGGTCCTGGCGGTGGCCCCGAGCCCGGAGCCGCCGGTGGAGCGGAGGAGCGGGGGCCGTGCCCGCCGTACGGATATATAGGAGCGGCCGAGGAGCCTCCACGTAGCCGATACGTAAAGTGTACGTGGGAGAGTTAAAAAAAGTTGGGATGCAAATGCGGGGCCAGCTCCGTGTTGCGGGCGGGGAGGGGGGGGGGGGGAGCTCAGAGCCGCGCTATTTCCAAGCTTCCTTAACCTCTGGATTGCTCGAAATCGATCGGCAAAGCGCAGCCAGCCTGGCAATTAGGAGCTCATTACCATATATGCAAATATGGCAACCTCTCTCTCCGCAGCTACGGAGGCGCGGGGAGAGAGAGGAGCGCGGCAGCCTTTGGGGGTGGGAAAGGGGTGAGGCGTGCGGGGGAACGGGGATAACGGGGGTAAAAAAGGTGATTTGAGGGTATTTGGGTGGTTTTGGAGGAAAGCAGCCGAACCGCGGGGGCGCGAAGCGCTCGGGGGGCGCAGACAGCGCGGCCGGGGCCCGTGCGCCTGCTCCCAATTCACTCTTTAATTCCAATTAATATTTTCTCCCTTTGCCATAAACCAGCGGCACGGCCCGGCCCCGGGACCGGGGCTTGCCCGGGAGCCGCTCCCCAAAGGGCGCGGTGCCCTCAGCCCGCCCCGGGAATTAAACCCGGGAATTGGGAATAAAACCCGGGATTTGGGAATAAAACCCGGGAACTGGGAATAAAACACGCTCGGAGGGCCCGAGCCGGGCTCGGAGCGCTCCAGCCCCGGCCCCAGGGAGTGTTTTAAAGGTAACCTCGGACTTCTTGCCTTTTATTAACAATAAAACCCCACCACGAAGCGGAGATCCCGGGCACACGCGCTGGACCGCGAGTTCCCCGCTTACCTGCGGGTTTATAAACATCGCGGGGCTTTTTTTTTTTGCTCGATAAGCAGAGATTAGGGGCAAAGTCTCCCTGGCATTTCCTGAGTGTTGGTTAAAGCTGGGGGGACACGGCAGCAGCAGCGCCAGGCGCGGATTTTTCCGCCGGAGTTTTCGCCCGTGGCGTCTCGCAAAGTTTCCCCCGGCGCTGGGCTTCCCCCTCGGTTTGGGAATTGACTTTGTTCCCCTCCTTTCACAAACTGTGATCACGGCGTATTCAAAAATAACTCCCCGTTTCGGCTTGGGCTCCCATTTTCTTCCCTACTCAGGATTATTTTCTTTTTTCCCCCCTATTAAATAACATTTTCTCCCTTTTGCCCGCCGTTCAAACGCCCGAATAACGAGAATGAACTCAGAGTCAGGGATCAATTCCCTGGTTTTTGGTTTTGTTTAAGTGATCAAAATACCGATAAAAACACCCGAAGTGAACAAAACCTCGGCGAGGGATGGGGGCGGTGGGGGTGGCAGCAGCCCCGGGGCACGGAGCCCGCCCGAGTCTGGGTTAAGAACAGCAACAGCCGTGAAACAGAGGGAATCGCGGTGTCTCTTCCCTTCTTTCTTTCCAGTTTTTTAGATAAAATTTAAATTTTTTTTTTTTTAATTTTTGGGAAAAACCTTTTTCTGCAGTTTCCTTTCCACCTCAGCGGCTGAGCCGCTTTTCCCAGCCCCGTCCGGGTCGCTGCTCTCTGCATTCCTCTACCCCATTCCTCTTTAATTCCCCACTCAGCAGGAGTTTTTATTATTTTTTATTAAACAATTACTATTATTATTATATTTTAAAAATCCATTTATTTACTGCAAATGACCAGAAACTACGAACATCCTGCGCAGCCGCGGGCGGAGGAGCCGTGATCATTTCTGTCCCTCCTGGTTTTTATTATTATTATTATTATTATTATTATTATTATTATTATTATTATTATTATTATTATATTTCGAGATTTCAGCCGACCTTCCTGCAAACCTCCCGTGAGTGAGTTTGGAAACGTGGACAACGCTGTATGGAAAGGAAATTCAAAAATTTGAAATTCCCTTTCTGTTCCCCCTGTCTTGGCAAATTCGCAGCTCCCGACGCCCAACGAGAGGAGCCGTTTTCCCTGCAGAAATCCTCACTGCAGCCCCGAGACCCTCTGGCATCACTTCCCCATCCTCCAGCGAGGACGGCGGCCAGATTATGCTGAAAAAAAAAAATTAAAAATAAATTAAAAAGAAAAAAGTGGATTTTAATTTTTTTTTAAGTGGATTATTATTTTTTTCCAAAAAAAAAAAGTGGATTATTATTTTTTCCCCTCCTTATCCCAAACTAGCAATTCAAGAAACTGAGAACCTTTGCCTCCCGCCGGGACAGACGGAGATTTTTGGGTCTCACAGCGCCTCTTTATTTTCTCTGACAGCGAACTTTAAAGAGGAAGGGGTTGGAGCAAAGCGGCCGAGCAATTTCTTCCATTTTTTGGGGAATTCTCTCGGCACTGCTGGCTCCTCCAGCGGAAGGCACGCAGCCTCCAGCCCAGGAGCTTTGTGCCCATCTCATTTCGCCTTCATTTTCCCAGTGCCAGGCGCTGCCACCGGGAACGAACAGGGGCGGTCAGTGCCCGCAAAACGGGCGCTGTAAACTTATTTTTGCAGAGAGTTTCTGCTGCAAGGCAAATCCCGGTGGGTTTCAGAGGATCCGGGGAGGTTTTCACCGCGATTTTCCGGGCGGGGGTCCCGGGGGAGGGCGAGGCAGCGACCCTCGGGACCCCCGCCCCGCACGGAGCCGCGCAGCTCCATTAAAAATGGGAAAAAAACCCTCCAGAAAACCCAAACAAAGGCAGATTTCCCCCCAGAAGGGTCGGGTTTGCAGCGCACCAGGGGAGAGGGGAGGGACCCCCCCCTGCCCGGGTTATCCCGGGGGATTTTTGGGTGCTCTGGTGCCCCCCCGGCTGTGCCAGGATGGGACTCGGGGAGAGGCCACGAACGCCAGGGTGGGAATGGGGGGCACAAATTCAGCGGGAGCACCCCCAAAACTGAGCAGAAGCCGCTGGGATGTGCCTAAACCCGGGAGTGCCACCCTCGCTGTGGGCACCTCAGGCGGGCGTGTGGCACAGGGGGCACAGAGGGATTTCATCCAGACACCAACTCCATCCCCTCAGCAGCTCCCTGCACCGAGGGCACCTGCAGGGCCATGCTCTCCGTGCCCCTGGGCATGCCAAGGGGCAAAATGCCTTCTGAAAATGCCCTCTGAAATGCCCTCTGAAATGCCCTCTCAAATGCCCTCTGGAATACCCACTCAAAATGCCCACTCAAAATGCCCTCTAAAATTGCCCTCTCAAATGCCCTCTGAAATTGCTCTCTCAAAATGCCCTCTGAAATACCCTCTGAAATACCCTCTGAAATGCCCTCTCAAATGCCCTCTCAAATGCCCTCCTGCAGCCCTGGGTGCTCCCCGCTCTCTCCCCGAGCCCGTGGGGCTTTGGGGATCCTGCAGGGCCCCAAAAGGGAGCAGCCTGCAGCTCCCTGCTGGGGATTTTTAAGGAAATTCCCTTTTTTTTTCTTTTTTTTTTTGCCAGAGGTGTGGGAGATGCAAGGTTCCCCTTCCCTCTCCCAGCTCATTCCCCCCTCCCAGGTTTTCCTGGGGATTTGGACCCAGACCCAACCAGTTCCTCATTTTCCCATTTAACCCCAGAAGAGCTGAGCTGGAACATCCCATAAACAGGGGAGAAGATTTAGGGAGCTGTGTAAGAAGGGCCACATTTGGGTCAAAGAGGGTTTTTGGGTTTTGAGGCGTTTGCACTGAGGTGTCCCCACAAACAGGGGGTTTAGAGAAGCTGTGGGTTATTTTCTGTACACAATGCCCACACAACGGACCCTAAATGTGTGTGGCTGCTGCTCTGGCACATCCAAACACGGGATTTTGTTTGCACAAGTCCCAGTCACCCCAAAATCTGGGGTACAGCTGCCTGAGCAGATCACAGCCAGCGCTGGCTGGCAGGTTTGGGGCAAGGGGAAAAGCTCTGGGGCTGGGTGGTGTCTAAATAAACAAATTTATTAAGAAATGTCTTTCTCTTGGTGCCAGCCCCCACTCCATGGATGGCATTTTTCTGCCTTCTCTGGGCACTTTTGCTGCTGCCTGGGCCAGGCTGTGCCACCGCCTCAGCGTCCTCCAGACAAAGAAAATGCCAACAAAAGGCTGCATTTGGAAGCAGGTGGGTGCAGGCTGAAGGACAGAGGCAGAGAAGCTCCAAAGCCATGCCCAGGCTGTGCCAGGCAGCTCCTGCCCATCCTCATCCTCTGTCCTGGGCACCCACAGCCTCTGTCCTGAGCGCTTTGCTCCATCCTGGACCCCTCAGCCACACGAACCCTTCTGGCCTCAGGGCTGGAAAACCTCGTGGTTTCCTCCTGGCTGTGCCCAGCAAGTGCTTTCCTGCTTCAGGTGGAGGGTTTGGGGAATTCAGGAGATTTTAATGGTTCACCCCAAAGGCTCAACGCCTTCAAAGGCACCCACGTAACCCAGCAGCTTCGGGGGAAAAGGGGATTGAAGGCTGAAAATAAGGAAATTTTATAGCAGATGATCTCAGATGTGATGCTATCCTCAGCTTCAGCTCACCTCCAAACCAATATTTAAAAAAAAACCCAAAACAAAACCAAAACCAAAACCAAACCAAACCAAACCAAACCAAAAGCAAAAACAAAAAAAAAAACCAAAACCAAAAACAAAAAAAACCAACAAAAACAAAAAACAACAAAAACCAAACCAAACCAAACCAAACAAAAAACCAAACAAAAAACAAAAACAAACAAAAAAACCCAAAAAAAAAAAAAAAACAACCAGGAAAAATCCCACAAATCCCAAACCTGAACTAAATACCACAATTCCTTTTCTGTACTGGCAGGGAGCTGTGTTTTGTCCTGGTAAAATTGGGTGAAGTGTCCCCCCTGAGCGATGCCTTCAAAGGCACCCATGTAACCCAGCAGCTTCAGGGCAAAAGGGGATTGAAGCCTGAAAATAAAGAAATTTTATAGCAGATCATCTCAGATGTGATGTTAGCTTCAGCTCACCTCTAAACCAAAGTGAAAAAAAAAAAACAAAAACCAAACCCAAACAAAACCAGGAAAAACCCTACAAATCCCAAACCTGAACTAAATACCACAATTCCTGTTCTGTACTGGCAGGGAGCTGTGTTTTGTCCTGGTAAAATTGGGCGAAGTGTCCCCCCAGCACCTACCCCAGCTCAGCTGCCTGCTCCTCCTTGCTGCAGGTGCCTTTTCTTTTTTCTTCTTCTGCCTCAAAGGGCTTCGCTCTGGGCAGCTCTTTTGGAGAGCAGCTCTTGTAAGGGATGCCTGGCACGAACACGGCCTGATTACAGCCCAGCTCGTTAAAAAAATGTTCCCTAGGTACTGAAGGGGATAACAAGGATATTTAAACATTCCCAGCGTGCACCTTTAAGCAGCAGAAAATAAGGGAAATTGCCATCGTTTAATTCACTATTGCTCCTTTTGAACTCCCACTGGCTCTGCCTGCAATTGTTCCCTTCTCAGAGCTGGGAGCTGCATTTCAGCAGCACCAGGGCTGCAGGTCCAGAGGGCTGGGAGGGCTGAGCACAGCAGGACCAGCTTCCCCACATGGCAAAAGGCTGATGGAGCTGCTTTCCAGTTGGGTTTTGAAAGATTTCCCTCAATAGCCCAGAGCAGGCTCTGGGTTTGAGGCCCAGAGCCCCAGTTTGTAATTACTCCTCTCATATTTTGTGTGTGCCAGGGAGAGGGTGGAGCAGCGTTTCTTTTTTGTCTGTATCTCTGAGGAAGCTTTTTCCAAAGCGAGAGGGGAAAAAAAAAAAATTAAAAAAATAAATAAAAAATCCACAGCTGGTGTTGGTGGATGAGACACTCAGCCGTGTTCTGGTAGGGGGAAAAAAGACAAAGTCTAATTTTAGATGTTCTGAAATGCTTACAACATGCATCCCTCCAACTGCCTGGCACGGGCACCAGTGGTTATTTCCACACTGGCAGCAGGAGAGAGCAGGGACCTGGGATCTTGCACCAGCTTCTCCCCAGGTGACCCCAAGGGTGTCCCCTCTGGGGCCTTCCTGCCCTGGGCACTGCCAGGCATCAATAATTACAGGGCTCCTCTCATCTGGGGCAATATCCTCACATTTTGGCTTCACCAGAACCCCTTTGGGAATGTCTCCATCCCCCCAAAAAGCAGCTTTGGGAATGTCTCCATCCCCCCAAAAATCCCATTCCCAAAAATTGTCTCCACCTCCCCAATATCTATTCCCGAAAAAGCAGCTTTGGGAATGTCTCCATCCCCCCAAAAAGCAGCTTTGGGAATGTCTTTATCACCCCAGAAAGCAGTTTTGGGAATGTATCTATCACCCAAAAAAACCCCTTTGGGAATGTCTCCATCCCCCAGAAAGCAGCTTTGGGAATGTCTCCATCTCCCAAAAATCAGCTTTGGGAATATCTCCATCCCCCAAAAATCAGCTTTGGGAATGTCTCCATTCCCCCAAAAGCAGCTTTGGGAATGTCTCCATCACCCCAAAAATCAGTTTTGGGAATGTCTCCATCCCCCCAAAAAGCCCCTTTGGGAATGTCTCCATTCCCCCAAAATCAGCTTTGGGAATGTCTCCATCCCCCAAAAAGCCCCTTTGGGAATGTCTCCATCCCCCAAAAAGCAGCTTTGGGAACATCTCCATCCCCCCAAAAAGCAGCTGTGGGAGCCCCACTGGTGAAAACCCAGATCATGCTCTGCCAGGCCATTGTTTGAAAGAAGCTCATTGTTTCCAAGGGGTTCTTCCCTCAAACCCTGTCACCCCCTCCCCAGTTCCCCCATTTCCCCCCTGCCAGCTCCTGGATCCCCCCTCCCAGATTTTCCTGGGATTTTGGACCCAGACCCAACCAATTCCTCATTTTCCCACTTAACCCCAGAAGAGCTGAGCTGAAACATCCCATAAACAGGGGAGAAGCTTTAGGGAGAGCCAAACCCCCACGTTCCCAGCCCGAAACGCGGGCCCAGGGGCAGCACAAAGAGCTCAGAGGGCTCAGGGGTGCAGCCCCTGCCCCAGGCCAGCCTCAGGGGAGGGTGAGGGTCTCAGCTTCCCCAGCCTCTCAGAAAAGTCTCCTCCATTCTAGCAAATAACCTTTATGTCCAGGGACTTGCAAAGTTTTGCTTTCTCCCTCCAGGGTTAGGCACAGCAGGAGCGACAGAGAAAGCCAGAGCTTGTAGGAGGTTCCTGTGCACAATAACCTCAGAGGAGTTTAGGTCTAAAGACTAAAAGGCTCTATTTACTTTCACTGACAAGGAACAATCTAAGCAGATGTCCTTTGATGGGATTAGTTATTAATCCTTGAATCATGGGTAAATGGGAAAATGATCCATTATTTTCTGCAAAATCCTTCACTACTTTAGATTTCAAGGATGGGGTGGGGGGGGTTGTTAGCTGAAAGGTCTCGACCTGTCTGTTTTGGACGTTTTTAAAATGTATTTTTTACAGTTTGTGCCGTGGAGCGTGACTCTGAAACAAAATTAAAAATAAAATTAAAATAATCGAGAAAAAAGGGGTTTGATTCCAAGGGGTTTGATTCCACTAACAGCTGAGAGCAGTGCACTGTGTCAGATACACAGCAGTGATGGGCATGGGCATTTCTTGGGTAAATACTGGGAGGTTTATAATAATAATAAATTAATATAAATTAATATATTATATAATAGATTATATCAATATAAATTAATATATAATATAATATATTATATTATAATATATTATATATTATTATATATATTATATTATATATAACATATATAATATAATATAATATAATATAATATAATATAATATAATATAATATAATATAATGAATTATGATTATAAGAATGATAATAATGATAATAATGACAAGAATGATAATAATAATGAGGATAAGGATACTACTACTACTACTAATGATGATGATGATGTTGATATTAATAATAATAATAAATTAATAATAATAAAATAAATCAAATCAAATCAATAAATAAATGAATACATACATAAATCATGATGCCACCTCCAAAAGCCCATTCTCCAAAGAGCTCTGGTAGCTCTGCCTGAATGTTTGGACCCTCCCAGCCTCTCTGTGTGCCGTGGGCAGGGTGGTTCAGAGCCTGCAGGGCATTCCCTGCACAGCCCCTGTGGGTGGGTGCAGAGCATGGATCAGGGAGGGAAGGGGAGACCTTGGGCTGGTGACCCTGGGCTGGCTCAGGGGACTCGTGTCCCCACATCCCCGAGGGGAGGAGCAGCCACAGCAGGGCCATCCCAAGGGCTGGGGGCGCCCCAGAGGAGCTCCCACCCCTGGGTTGGGCACAGGGAAATCTGGAGGTGCCAGAGGGCAGGGCTGGATGGGATTTGGGGGAGGAATTCCTGGCTGGGAGGGTGGGCAGGCCCTGGCACAGGTGCCCAGAGCAGCTGGGGCTGCCCCTGGATCCCTGGCAGTGCCCAAGGCCCGGCTGGACAGGGCTGGGAGCAGCCTGGGATGGTGGGAGGTGTCCCTGCCCATGGCAGGGGGTGGGACAAGGTGAGTTTTATGTTCCCTCACAACCCAAACCATGCCCTGACTCTTTGCTGGGCTGCCTGCAGCATTTCCAGCCTGTGTGAGGGATGCAGGACCTGGATCAGCCCTGGATCAGCCCTGGATCAGCCCTGGATCAGCCCTGCCTTTCCTTCTGAGGCTGCTAATGGAGAAACTTCATTATTATATTAATTAATATAATATAATATAATGTAATGTAATGTTATGTAATGTAATGTAATATAGTATAGTAAAATATAATGTAAAATAATATAATATAACATAATATAATATAATGTAATATAATATAATACTAAATATAATATCATATCATATCATATCATATCATATCATATCATATCAATCATATATAATGGTTCTCCACAATTATTATATTAATTAATTAATTAATTAATTAATTAATTAATTAATGGAGAAACGCCTGAGATTGGCTTCCCACCCCTGGGAAAGGACAGTCTGAAGCTGTCAAGCTGAAGTTTGGAGCTGGGCTTGCCAGGGAACAGGAGAAACGGGGAAACAGGGGCTGGAATTGCCCATCCTGTGGGGAACAGGGGCTGGAATTGCCCATCCTGTGGGAAACAGGGAAACAGGATCTGGAATTGCCCATCCTGTGGGCAAAAAGAGCTGGAATTGCCCATCCCATGGGGAAACAGGAGCTGGAATTGCCCATCATGTGAGCAAAAAGAGCTGGAATTGCCCATCCTGTGGGGAAACAGGGGCTGGAATTGTCCATCCTGTAGGAAAGAGGGGCTGGAATTGCCCATCCTGAGGCAAACAGGGGCTGGAATTGCCCATCCTGTGGGAAACAGGGGCTGGAATTGCCCATCCTGTAGGAAACAGGGAAACAGGAGCTGGAATTGCCCATCCTGTGGGCAAAAAGAGCTGGAATTGCCCATCCTGTGGGCAAACAGGGGCTGGAATTGCCCATCCTGTGGGCAAAAAGAGCTGGAATTGCCCATCCTGAGGCAAACAGGGGCTGGAATTGCCCATCCCATGGGGAAACAGGGGCTGGAATTGCCCATCCTGTGGGCAAAAAGAGCTGGAATTGCCCATCCTGTGGGGAACAGGGGCTGGAATTGCCCATCCTGAGGCAAACAGGGGCTGGAATTGCCCATCCCATGGGGAAACAGGAGCTGGAATTGCCCATCCTGTAGGAAACAGGGGCTGGAATTGCCCATCCTGTGGGCAAAAAGAGCTGGAATTGCCCATCCTGAGGCAAACAGGGGCTGGAATTGCCCATCCTGAGGCAAACAGGAGCTGGAATTGCCCATCCTGAGGCAAACAGGGGCTGGAATTGCCCATCCTGTAGGAAACAGGATCTGGAATTGCCCATCCTGTAGGAAACAGGGGCTAGAATTGCCCATCCTGAGGCAAACAGGGGCTGGAATTGCCCATCCCGTGGCTCTGTGGCCACAGCTCAGCTTTCTGGGGTGAAAACACCAACAGTCCCAGACAGACACAAACCCCAGCCCTGCCTCCATGCAGGGAAAGCAGGAATAGACTCCCAATGAATAATTTACTCTGCTTTCTTTTGATTTGTTCTGATTGTGCACAGCAGTGCAGGCTCGGAGGGGGAAACATGTTCTGATTAAAGATTTATACAGGGTCTATAATTTTGTTGTTGTTGCTTAAATCTACTTCAAAGTGTGAGCAGGGTGGGTGTAAAATAAACACTGGGAGCGTTTGGAGGGGTGTGAGTGCACACACCAGTGCCAAGCTGGTGATCCCACGGATGGAAACTCTGTGCTCTGCAAAGGGGCTCTCCCAGGCATCCTCCTCGCACCAAATACCACCAAAAAGAGACCAAAATTACCTCTATTCCCTCAAACTGCTGAGCCCAGGTTCCTTCTGAGCCGAGAACACACCTCAAAAATTAAAAAATATAAATTTGGGTTTTATTCTTTTCCTACTCTTTCACTATTCTTTTACTATCTTCGCTATTCTTTTACTATCTTCACCCTTCTTTTACCACTCTTTTTCTGTTCTCCCACTGTTCTTTGAGCACACAGAGAATAGTTTGTGGCTGCAGGGAGTGATTAGACCTGGAGCTGGAGGAGGACCTAACCAAGTCCCATCCCATACTCAAATTTCAGCTTCCACCCTCCTCTGTAACAGAAACTGAGAAAAACTCCAGCTCCTTCCCAGGCTGCCAGGGCAAAGGATTTTCCCTTTTATCCCCTCCCTTTTCCCCTGGCTGCCACATCCCAGAGGAGCAGAGAGCAACCTCTGGCACAAAGGGAGAGCGAGACAAACAGAATCAGCCCCCATTCCCAAAAGTGCCTTTGACAAACCCTCGGGGCTGCCATTCCCAGCCCCAGCTGGCCAGGCAAGAGCCGGAGCTTTGTCCAAGGGGCTCCCACGGAAAAAACAGATTGCATCAAACGGCATTTTCAGCAAAAAATGGGGATTTTGGGGCTGGCTGGCAGAGCTCAGCCAGCAGAGCACGTTGGTACAAAGCCCTGCAAGGAGAAGCCCCTGAGAGCTGTGTGGATTTGATGCCACTTTGCAAACTGTCCTTTCTCAGGAGTGGGAAGCCAATCTCAGGGGTTTCTCCATGAATTAATTAATTAATGAATTAATATAATAATTGTGGAGAAACATTGTTGATATATTAATTAATTTTATAATAGAGATAATTAAATATATAATATTAAATAATAATTTATTTTATTATTAAATATAATATAATTATATAAATTATTATGTTATGTTGTTATATTATATTATATTATATTATATTATATTATATTATATTATATTATATTATATTATATTATATTATATTATATTATATTATATTATATTATATTATATTATATTATATTATATTTATTTTAGATTTATTTTAGATTTATATTTATATATATTATATATATTATATAATATATATTATATATAATATATAGTATATAATATATAATATGTATATTATATATTATATATTTATAAAATTATATTTATATTTATATATTAATTAATATAATAATAATGTTTCTCCATTAGCAGCTGCAGAAGGAAAGGCAGGGCTGATCCAGGGCTGACCCAGGGCTGACCCAGGGCTGATCCAGGTCCTGCATCCCTCACACAGGCTGGAAATGCTGCAGGCTGCTCAGCAAAGAGTCAGGGCATGGTTTGGGTTGTGAGGGAACATAAAACTCACCTTGTCCCACCCCCTGCCATGGGCAGGGACATCTCCCACCATCCCAGGCTGCTCCCAGCCCTGTCCAGCCTGGCCTTGGGCACTGCCAGGGATCCAGGGGCAGCCCCAGCTGCTCTGGGCACCTGTGCCAGGGCCTGCCCACCCTCACTGCCAGGAATTCCTGCCCCAAATCCCATCCATCCCTGCCCTCTGGCAGTGGGAAGCCATTCCCTATGTCCTGTCCTGTGGAAAGCCAGGGCAGCACTGGGAATGTTCCTGTGCCTGCTCTGGGGTGCCCTGACCCCCAGGGAGCGCTGACTCTGACCCTCATCCATGGAGAAAGTTTCCTGGATTTCAAAATAAACTAGAATCCACAAAAGTGTGAAATAGATTATAGACAGCAGTGTAGGTGGATCACTGGGTGAGAAACTGAGGGTTTGGGGTTTTTAGTGTGCAAGATGGAGGGCACAGGGTGTCATCCTGGGTTTCTTCTTCCTCCTCCTCCATGGGTTGGGGTGGCATTTTGTAATTGGGCAGAAAAGTCCTCATTGCAGGGTCTTTCGGATCAGTTATTGGGTTAAAAGGGAAAATAATCCAGGTGTCAGCTCTTAATTGGATAGTTTATTTTCAAAAGACCTTGGAACAAGAGATTGTTGGCCATTTTGTGCCTTCTAATGAAAAGCTGCCCAACTCACGGTTGTGAGGCTGTTTTACTGATAAATAATAAACACCTGGGTCCCAACATGAACTTCTGTCACAAGTGCCTTCAATCCCGACCCAGAGAAACTGATACCATCCCTTCAAACCCTTGTGCAAAGTCCAGAACCCCTTTAGGCCCTGGAAAGGAGCTCTGAGGTCTCCCTGGAGCCTTCTCTAAGCTGAACACCCCCAGCCCTCCCAGCCTGTGTCCAGAGCAGAGGAGCTCCAGAGCCCTCAGATCATCTCTGTGGCCTCCCCTGGACTCACTGCAGCAGCTCCTTGTCCTCCCTGCGCTGGGGAGCCCAGAGCTGGGGCAGCTCTGCAGGGCAGGGTCTGAGCAGAGCAGAGGGGCAGAATCCCCCCCTCACACGCTGCCCACGCTGCTGGGGATGAGCCCAGGTCAGTGTTGGCGTTCTGGGCTCCCAGGGCACGGCTCAGTGAAGCCATTCTGTGGCTTTACTCCTTCCCAAGGAACTCAGGAACTGAGGAATTGACTGAGGAACTCAGGAATTCATTCCAGACTAAAGAATTCAGGAATTCATTCCGGACTGAGGAATTCAGGAATTCATTCAGGACTGAGGAACTCAGGAATTCATTCTGGACCGAGGAACTCAGGAATTCATTCCAGACTAAAGAATTCAGGAATTCATTCTGGACCAAGGAACTCAGGAATTCATTCCGGACTGAGGAACTCGTTCCAGACTGAGGAACCCATTCCAAACTGAGGAACTCAGGAATGCATTCCAGACTAAAGAATTCAGGAATTCATTCCAGACTGAGGAATCCATTCCAGACTGAGGAATTCAGAAATTCATTCCAGACTGAGGAACTCAGGAACCCATTCTGGACTGAGGAATTCATTCCAGACTGAGGAACTCAGGAATTCATTCCAGATTGAGGAATCCATTCCAGACTGAGGAATTCAGGAATTCATTCCAGACTAAAGAATTCAGGAACTCATTCCAGACTGAGGAACTCAGGAATTCATTCTGGACTGAGGAACTCATTCCAGACTGAGGAATTCAGGAATTTATTCCAGACTGAGGAACTAATTCCAGACTGGGGAACCCATTCCAGACTGAGGAACTCAGGGATTCATTCCAGACTGAGGAATTCAGAAATTTATTCCAGACTGAGGAACTCAGGAACTCATTCCAGATTGAGGAACCCATTCCAGGCTGAGGAATTCAGGAACCCATTCCAGACTGAGGAATTCAGGAATTCATTCCAGACTGAGGAACTCAGGAACTCATTCCAGACTGAGGAGCTCCCCAGTAGGTGACACAATGAACAATGGGAACATCCCAAACTGACCCGAACCGCCCCACGCTACAGCCCCAAAGCCTCGCACCCCCTGGAACCCCCATTTCCAGCCTCCCGGGCCGCGGTGATTGACAGCTGTCAATCAGCGCCGCCTCGCGCTGCGCTCTGCTGCCACCTGGCGGCCGCTGAGGGGAAACGCACCCAGCCCGACCCCCCCAGCGCCCCCCGAACCCGAGCCCGGCCGAGAAATTGTTAAGGAAATAAAAACTTGGCTTTAAATTTGTGAAAGGAATCAAACCCAGCCTGGAAATTGTTAAAGGAAATAAAAACTTGGCTTTAAATTTGTGAAAGGAATCAAACCCAGCCTGGAAATTGTCAAAGGAAATAAAAACTTGGCTTTAAATTTGTGAAAGGAATCAAACCCAGCCTGGAAATTGTTAAAGGAAATAAACCCCAGCTTTAATTTGTTAAAGGAAATAAACCTGGCCTAGAGTTTGTTAAAGGAAATAAGAACTCGGCCTAGAATTTGTTAAAGGAAATAAAAACCCGGCTTTGAATTTGTTAAGGGAAATAAAAACCCAGCCTAGAATTTGTTAATGGAAATAAACCCAGCTTAGAATATTTTAAAGGAAATAAACCTGGCTTTGGATTTGTTAAAGGAAATTAACCCAGCCTAGATTTTGTTAAAGGAAATAAACCTGGCTTTGGATTTGTTAAAGGAAATAAAAACCTGGCCTAGAATTTGTTACAGGAAATAAACCTGGATTAGAATTTTTTCGAGGAAATAAACCCGGCCTGAGGAATTCAGGAATTTTGGGAACCCCTGGGCAGGAGAGGCGGGTCAGCCCCGCTCCTGCATCCCTGCAGCTGCTCCAGGATGGTGACACTGCCCTGGGCTCCTGCCCACATGGGGACAGCTCTCTCCACTGAGAGCACCTGGAGCTCAGGATGTCACCAGGACCCTGAGATAGACCCCAGGATGTCACCAGGGCCTGGAGATGGAGCCCAGGATGTCACCAGGGGCTGGAGATGGAACCCAGGATGTCACCAGGGGCTGGAGATGGAGCCCAGGGTGTCACCAGGGGCTGGAGATGGAGCCCAGGGTGTCACCAGGGGCTGGAGATGGAGCCCAGGGTGTCACCAGGGCCTGGAGATGGAGCCCAGGATGTCACCAACACCTGGAGATGGAGCCCAGGATGTCACCAGGGCCTGGAGATGGAGCCCAGGATGTCACCAGGACCCTGAGATGGAGCCCAGGATGTCACCAACACCTGGAGATGGAGCCCAGGGTGTCACCAGGGCCTGGAGATGGAGCCCAGGATGTCACCAGGACCCTCAGGTAGAGCCCAGGATGTCACCAGGGGCTGGAGATGGAGCCCAGGATGTCACCAGGGCCTGGAGATGGAGCCCAGGATGTCACCAGGGGCTGGAGATGGAGCCCAGGGTGTCACCAACACCTGGAGATGGAGCCCAGGATGTCACCAGGACCCTGAGGTAGAGCCCAAGATGTCACCAGGGGCTGGAGATGGAGCCCAGGATGTCACCAGGACCCTGAGATGGAGCCCAGGGTGTCACCAACACCTGGAGATGGAGCCCAGGATGTCACCAGGACCCTGAGATGGAGCCCAGGGTGTCACCAACACCTGGAGATGGAGCCCAGGATGTCACCAGGACCTGGAGATGGAGCCCAGGGTGTCACCAGGGCCCTGAGGTAGAGCCCAGGATGTCACCAGGACCCTGAGATGGAGCCCAGGGTGTCACCAACACCTGGAGATGGAGCCCAGGGTGTCACCAGGGCCCTGAGATGGAGCCCAGGATGTCACCAGGATGTCACCAGGTTGTCACCAGGTTGTCACCAGGATGTCACCCTGCTGCACCCTGCCATACAGAGAGCAGGAAAGAAAGAGCCAGAGGCGTGGAAAATTATCAGAAACGTGTATTTTTTTTTCTTTTTAATAGTAAACCTCTTTACAACAAATATAGTGAAAGAGTTTCCAAACAAAACTCATAAGAATTTCTCATGGTAATTATTATTATTATTATCATCATCTTTTTTTTTCTTTTTTAATATAATTTTTTTTTTCTCCTTATTGTGGAATATACAATAACGCATCACCGTACAGCACAAAAAAAGGAATATTGAAAAAACGAAAATCGACGTCTCAACCACGTGCTGCAGTCCCTGGGAAGGAGCCACTGATTGTCAAGGGAGCGAGGGAGGGAGGGAACGGGACAGGGAGTGGGGATGGCATCCCCAGGGCACGGGAGGTTCCCAGCCAGGCCAGACCCCGAGGGTGCAAACACTTCAGGAAAGGTGGAATTAGCCGAAAGTCGCGGTTAAAACATCACAAAGTGGCGAAATGAACCCTCCCTCCCCTCGTGCCGCTGCTGCCGGGGAGGGATGGGCCGGTCCCGCTGCTCCTGCCCCGCTGCCCAATCCCTTGACTCGCACACACACACACACACACACCCACACACACGGCTGGAGGAGCATCAGGAAAAAAAAACAGGTTAAAAATATATATATATTTATATATATATATATTATAGATACAGTTTCTCTTTTTTTTTTGTTTTGTTTTTTTTTTTTTTTTTGTTTTTTTTTTTTTTTTCCCTTTTTAAATTGCTTCTCAAAACAATAAATAAAACTCCTCGGGGGTGGGGGGAAGTGCATGTCCCGGTTTGTTTCTACCTGTGCAGCACCCTGGGGGGAGGATGCAGAGCTGCCTGTGCTGACTGAGCAGGGACATCCAAGGAACCATCACACAGAGAAGCTGACTGGGGGCAGGGGGGCATTTAGGATTTTTTTTTTTTTTAATTTTATTTTTTTTTAGTGCATTATTGAAAGGTCTGTTCTATTTTACAAAAGGTTTTGCAGACACCCCAGAGTTTGCTAACACCTACCTGCTTAACTGAGCTATGGGGAGCCAGGGGAGCAAAGGGAGGACCTGGAGGCTGTGGGGGACAGGGGAGGGAGCAGCAGATGGTCCCCACTGCTCCAGCATCTCTGATTTGCCTGCAAAATGCTTGGAGAGGGCCGTGGGGAGGAGGGGAGTCATGGCCCAAGGTGGCCTTGGGGATGCCAGGAGCCCATGGGGACAGCCCAGGACAGAGCTTGGGGACGTTCCTACAGCTCTGCAGAGGGAGGAGCTGGGCCAGTCTCAGGCACCAGCACGAAAATCTCATTCTGAAAACGCATCTGAAGTGAAGAAATGCCCTCTGTGGCCCCCAGCACAATGCAGGGGCTCCCCATGGCCCAGGGTGGGTGTGGGGGGCTGGGGGGAGACACAGGCACCCACCCCTGCCCAGGGATGGGGACATTGCAAATCCCTCAGTTCCCAGCCTGGGGGATACTGAAAATCCCTCAGTTCCCAAAAACCTTCTCAGCCTGGGGGACATTGTCAATCCCTCAATTCCTGAAAACCTGGGGGATACTGAAAATCCTTAGTTCCAAAAAAACTTTCCCAGCCTGGGGGATATTGTCAATCCTTCAGTTCCAAAAACCTTCCCAGCCTGGGGTGGGGATATTGTGAATCCCTCAATTCCCCCAAAACCTTCTCAGTCTGGGGGATATTGCAAATCCCTCAGTTCCCAGCCTGGGGAATATTGTCAATCCCTCAATTCCTGAAAACCTTCCCAGCCTGCAGGATATTGCAAAATCTTCCCAGCCTGGGGGGATATTGTCAATCCCTCAATTCCTGAAAACCTGGGGGATACTGAAAATCCTTAGTTCCAAAAAAACTTTCCCAGCCTGGGGGATATTGTCAATCCTTCCGTTCCAAAAACCTTCCCAGCCTGGGATGGGGACATTGTCAATCCCTCAATTCCTGAAAACCTGGGGGATACTGAAAATCCTTAGTTCCAAAAAACTTTCCCAGCCTGGGATGGGGACATTTTCAATCCTTCAGCCCCCAAAAACCTTCTCAGGCTGGGAGATACTGCAAAACTCTCCCAGCCTGGGGTGGGGATATTGTGAATCCCTCAATTCTCCCAAAACCTTCCCAACCTGGGGGTATTGTCAATCCCTCAGTCCCTAAAACTTTCCCAGCCTAGGGGATATTGTCAATCCTTCAGTCTCCAAAAACCTTCCCAGGCTGGGGAATATTGCAAAACCTTCTCAGCCTGGGGGACACTGTCAGTCCTTCAGTTCCCAACCTGGGGGATATTGTCAATCCCTCAGACCCCAAAAATCTTCCCAACCTGGGGGAATTGCAAATCTCTCCGTTCCTGACACCTTCCCAGCCCGTTTGGAGCCAGTTTTGGCACAGCCTGAGCCACACCACCCTCTTCTGGTTTAACCCAGCACAATCCAAACAGGCAGAGAACGGAGCTTGGGAAGGAGATCCTGGGAAGTAACCGGGGATTTTCCCTGGTTGGGAAGAAGGGGGGAGCTGGAACCACCCTGCTCACTGCTCCAAGGTCCCTGATTCCTGCCTGGAGTGGGGCAGAGACCCAGAGCATCCCTGCCCAGCTGGGAGATCCCATTTAAAGCCACCCCTGGGTGTTGCTGAGCTCCCCAGAGCCATGGGGGTGTTGGGAACCCTGGGGAAAAGCAGGCCTGGAATTGAATATATCCCAATATCCCACTGCCAAATGGCTGCTCTTGGGTCTGGGACATGGAAATTTGGGGAAAAGCAACCCTGGAATTGAATATATCCCAATATCCCACTGCCAAGTGGCTGCTCTTGGGTCTGGGACATGGAAATTTGGGGAAAAGCAACCCTGGAATTGAATATATCCCAATATCCCACTGCCAAGTGGCTGCTCCTCGATCTGGAATATGGAAATTTGGGGAAAAGCAGGCCTGGAATTGAATATATCCCAATATCCCACTGCCAAGTGGCTGCTTCTTGATCTGGGACACGGAAGTTTAGGGAAAAGCAACCCTGGAATTGAATATATCCCAATATCCCACTGCCAAGTGGCTGCTTCTTGATCTGGGACACGGAAGTTTAGGGAAAAGCAACCCTGGAATTGAATATATCCCAATATCCCACTGCCAAATGGCTGCTCCTGGGTCTGGGACACGGAAATTTGGGGAGCAGGGAGCCCGGGGAGGGGGTGCAGGGGAAGAGCCAAGAGGGTTAAACAAGAATTCGCTGTACAACTCGGCCATGTCCAAAGTCAGTATTATTACAATATACTCTGACAAAAATATAATCTCATTTCATATCAATACAACAAAAAAAAAAAAACAAAAAACAAAAAAACAAAAAAAAAAAAACCAAAACAAAACAAAACAAAAAAAAAAACAAAACAAAAAAAACAAACCCAAAACCAGTTTTCTGTACTGTTACCATTGCTAACAGATTGAAACTTGCTATTTACAGTTACAGTAGCCAGGTAAAATACTACAGGTGAGAGACCAGAGAGAGGAGGGGCAGAGGGACAGAAGGGAGAGAAAATCACCAGGGGAAAGGGGAAAATAAAGGGGGAAAGGCCCTCTTACATCCCAAATGTGGCTTCCTGCATTGGACAAGGAAGGGTGATGGATGGAGGTAGTGAAAACATAATACTTGGTTTAGGGGTCTGGTTGGTTTTTTTTTGTGGAAAGGAAAAGAGAAAAAAAAACAAAAAGAGAAAAATGAAGTGAGAGGGAAAGGTGGAATAGAAGGATGAACATGGGAAAGGGAAACCAGAGCAAAGCTTCAGCTGAAGCCCACTGTTAGACACTCTCCCACAGCCCAGGGAGAGGTGGATGGGGATGAATTTTCACTCTTTTGGGTGGTGAAAATCCCCAAAACATCCCCAAATTGTGCCCCCAGCTGGAGAGATGGGAGGCAGGATGTGGCAGGGCTAAGGAGTGGCTGGGAAATGCTCCTTGCCCAGCTGAGGGATGCTCTCCCCTCTCTCCAGGAGGGCAGAGGGGACTCCCAGAGCACCAAGTGCCCCTCAGCCCAGCCAAGCCTCGTCCCCAGAACTGGTGACAAACACCCCAATATCCCAATTCACACCCAAAGTGATGGGGGCAATCCCCCAACCAAGCAACACAATGGGAGAAAAAAAGCGTAGGAAGTGAAATTTTCAAGGAAAAGGTGGGGATGTTTTTTTTTGTAAATTTGCTTTTTCCTTGGTTCGCTGAAATTATTCTGGAGAGGAAGAAGGAAGTGACAAAGGGGGAAGGAAAAGGAAACACGTTCTTTCTCTTTGCCCCACTTTCCCCCAGGCCCACACGTGGCCCATCACCACCAGCTCTGGACTGAACACTTCCACTGCCCCCAGACCCAACCTGGCAGGGGCCTCAGACACAAAGCCCCTGCCCAAGGGAGCCCCAGAGTGTCCCTGCCACAACCACAGCCCCTGGGGGCTCAGGTGCCCCTGACACCCCCAGAGCCACCGCCAGCCTGCCCCAGCACCGAGCCCAGCATCCAAACACCCTGCACAGCCAGGTCCCCTCTGTGTCCCTGCACAGCCAGGTCCCCTCTGTGTCCTTCCTTGCACAGCCAGGTCCTCTCTGTGTCCTTCCTTGCACAGCCAGGTCCCCTCTGTGTCCCTGCACAGCCAGGATCTCTCTGTGTCCTTCCTTGCACAGCCAGGTCCTCTCTGTGTCCTTCCTTGCACAGCCAGGTCCTCTCTGTGTCCCTGCACAGCCAGGATCTCTCTGTGTCCTTCCTTGCACAGCCAGGTCCTCTCTGTGTCCCTGCACAGCCAGGTCCTCTCTGTGTCCTTCCTTGCACAGCCAGGTCCTCTCTGTGTGTCCCTGCACAGCCAGGTCCCCTCTGTGTCCCTGCACAGCCAGGTCCTCTCTGTGTGTCCCTGCACAGCCAGGTCCTCTCTGCTACCCCCAAACAACCCCCTGAGCAGGAGTCACCCTGTGCCTGTGCTGACCACCTCATCCCAGCTGACCACCTGATCCCAACTGACCATGATCTCCAACTGACCACCCAAGCCCAGCTGATTCCAGCTGACTGCTCAACCCCAGCTGACCCCAGCTGACCATTCAACCCCAAATGACCATTTGAGCCCAACTGACCACCCAACCCCAGCTGACCATCCATCTCCAGCTGACCATCCATCTCCAGCTGACCATCCATCTCCAGCTGACCATGATCTCCAGCTGACCATGATCTCCAGCTGACCATGATCTCCAGCTGACCATCCATCTCCAGCTGACCATGATCTCCAGCTGACCATGATCTCCAGCTGACCATGATCTCCAGCTGACCATCCATCCCCAGCTGACCATGATCTCCAGCTGACCATCCATCTCCAGCTGACCATCCATCCCCAGCTGACCATGATCTCCAGCTGACCATCCATCCCCAGCTGACCATGATCTCCAGCTGACCATCCATCTCCAGCTGACCATCCATCCCCAGCTGACCATCCATCCCCAGCTGACCATCCATCCCCAGCTGACCATGATCTCCAGCTGACCATGATCTCCAGCTGACCATCCATCCCCAGTTGACCACTCCACAGCCCCCAGAGCAGGCAGGACCACCCCCACTGGTCCATCACCATCCTCACTGCACCCAGGCAGTATTTCAGGCCCCTTTTAGTGCCCTTCCCACTATTTTAGGCCCTATCCATCATTTAGGGTCCTGCTCCATCCCCGAATCTCCTCCAGGGCTGGGCAGGTGCCTTCTCACCCCATCCTTGCTCCTACAGCTTCTGGCAGCAGCATCCCCCGAGCCAGCCACACCCTGGGACCTCCTCCCTTCCTCCCTCCTTCATCCTCCTCTCTGCACACACCTCGGCCACCCCAGCCCATGGCAGAGCTCTGTGCCCCCCCAGGGATGAACCCCCTGCTCTGCCCCTGCCCCACACCAGAACAGAGACCCCAAAAATGGGCACAGACACCCCAAAAAACCTGGCACAGAGACCCCAAAAACGGGCACAGACAACTCAAAACCCGGCACAGACACCCCAAAAACGGGCACAGACACCCCAAAACCCAGCTTTGCCAAGCCCTGGGAAAGACCAGCCTCCCCAGGCCGGGGGTCAGAGCCCCCCCTGTGCCAGCCCCCCTGGCTCAGCCCCTGGCACCCCTGGCACCCCCTGGGCACGGGGCCGTGCCGCTGCCCCCACCCCGCCTTACCTGGGCTCAGGTGAGGGCTGGAGCATCCACAGAGAGAGAGTTCAGAAGGTAAAGATCAGAAACAGACTTTGGTTAAGTAACCACACGTTTAGAAAGGAATATATCAGTTTGGAAACATCTCAGTGCATACTTCTTATATGAAAATATACACAAATGTATTTCATTCTCCAAAAAAGGAACAATTAAAAACAAAAGCAAACTAGCCCAAACACAATATATTAGCTGTTTTTTTGTTGGTTTTTTTTTCTTTTTTTTCTTGTTGTTGTCATCCTTTAAAATCTTTAACGCTACACTTTGTTCAGGTTACACTTTTTTTGTCTTTTTTTTTTTTTTGTAAATGCTTTTTTTTTTTTTCTTCATGCATTTTACACCTTTATAGCCTTTGAGAATAAATAAGCTCCATTTTGCTTCCACATCTCTAAAAACTGCAGCATTTTAACTATTGTCATTTAAATCGTGCAATTTTTTTTTTGCAACACCCCTTTTAAAAAAATGGAAAATATATATATATATTTTAAAACTAAACCCTATACAACGCAAAAATTCCAAATTTAAAAAAAAAAGAATTTTACACAATTGTAACTGTCAACAGTACAGATGAGCACGAGAAATAAAATTAGATCAGAAACATATTTATAGAAGCACAAAGGAGGGTGTTGGTTTCTTAGATTGTCATTCTTCTTGTTGTCTTTTGAAAATTAGGAGGAGTTTACCAGATACTACAGTCTGGGGGAGGGGGGAAATAAAGGAAAATGACCCGGACAAAAAAAGAAAAAAAAAAAAAAATAGAATAGAATAATAAAATAACCCCAAGCCCCCAACAAAGTAAAGACCCCAACAAACAGCCCCCAAACCCCTTTCACTGCGACGTGAGGCCAACGGCGTGTGTGACCTGGGCATCCCCACCTCCCCACGAGCCTGGCACAGCTGTAGGTACCAACCTAGGGCTGGACCTGCCCCTGGCACCAGCCCAGAGCTGGACCTGCCCCTGGCACCAGCCCAGAGCTGTAGGTACCAACCTAGGGCTGGACCTGCCCCTGGCACCAGCCCAGAGCTGGACCTGCCCCTGGCACCAGCCCAGAGCTGTAGGTACCAACCTAGGGCTGGACCTGCCCCTGGCACCAGCCCAGGGCTGTACCTGCCCCTGGCACCAGCCCAGAGCTGTAGGTACCAACCCAGAGCTGGACCTGCCTCTGGCACCAACCCAGGGCTGGACCTGCCCCTGGCACCAGCCCAGAGCTGTTGGTACCAACCCAGAGCTGGACCTGCCCCTGGCACCAGCCCAGAGCTGTAGGTACCAACCCAGAGCTGGACCTGCCCCTGGCACCAACCCAGGGCTGGACCTGCCCCTGGCACCAGAGCCATCCTTGCCTCTGGCACAGCCCAGAGCCATAGGCACCAGCCCAGAGCTGGACCTGCCCCTGGTACCAAGCCAGAGCTGGACCTGCCCGTGGCACCAGGGCTGTACCTGCCCCTGGCACAGCCCAGAGCTGGACCTGCCCCTGGTACCAACCCAGGGCTGTACTTGCCCATGGCACAGCCCAGAGCTGTAGGTACCAACCCCGAGCTGTACCTGCCCATGGCACCATGGCACCAGCCCAGAGCTGCACCTGCCCATGGCACCAGCCCAGAGCTGGAACTTCCCCTGGCACCAGAGCCATCCTTGCCCTGGCACCAGCCCAGAGCCATCCTCGCCCGTGGCACAGCCCAGGGAGCGTCGAGTGCTGCAGCTGCAGATCCAGCCAGGCAGATCTGACCCTGCATCTGCCCAACCCAGCGTTTGTCTCTTGCATTTCGTGGTTCCAGCCTCTCAGCTTCCAGGCAGAAGTGTGAACTTGGCAGTCAGGGCATGAAGTCAATGAGCAAAAATGGGGTTTTTTTTGGTTTTTTTTCCCCCCCCTCCTGAGGGTCGCTCCGCACCGACGGCGTCGAGTGCTGGGGGGGTCTCCACTGCTGCCTCCTCTCCGGGGTCTCTGAGCCAGCTGGGCCCTCCTGCCACGCTGCTCCCGTGGTGGGGTTCCTTGGGTTGAGTTTATTTTTTGCGAAGACAAAAAAAAAAAAAAAAAAACAACCAAAATAAAATACAAAAAAAAAAAAAAAAACGAGAGCGATGAGACGTCATTATCCCGCCTAATTTCCAAAGCAAGGCCGTGCAAAGAGCTCAGGTGCGCGTCCAGCTACGTCCGGCGGGGCGGGCGAGGAAGACCACGGTCCACAGCAGCTCTCCTGCTTCCCCAAGGGCTTGGCAGGGATGAGGGAGGGAGGAAGATCTGCTCCTGGTGCTGGCATTGCAGGGCTGAGAGCCGAGCGTGTCCCTGGCACCCGCTGGGTGTGGCTGGGGAGGGGGCACGGGGGGGTTCAGCTGCACAAAACCTGCCAGGGGTCCTTGCTCCTCTTGCCCCCACCCAGAGCACGGAACAGGAGAGAGAGAATTGCAGATTGATGGCTGGAGAAGAACAAAGCTGTCACTTGCGGCAGAAGTTTGGTCTTTCCGAGGTGTGGAGGGGAGGGTTTTGTCTGGCACCTTGCCTTGATCTCTCTCTCTCTCTCCATGCCTTGATCCACGAGCAGGGATGGTGGTGAGGGTACCCAGAACGCCGGCACTGCTGAGCCCCCACCACCCACCCTGACCCACAAAACCAGCTCCTCATCTTCACCCAGCTTCTGAAGGATTTCCTCTCCTCCAACCACTCCCTTTAGGCTGCCCTATTCACTCCACAATAATCATCAGCTTTTTTTTTTTGCTTTTTTTTTTTTTTTGGCCTTGTTTTTTCCAATTTAGAAACTTTTTGGCTGGGAAAAAGTTTGTAAAACCCCATCAATTTGGTTTTGCCCTCATCCTGGGAGGTTTTTATGCCATCTGCCCCATTCCAAGGCTGAGCTGGCTGCTGACAGCTGGCAGAGGGATCCAGGAGGGGGGAATAAACCCCACCCTGACTCAGCTCCTCTCCCTTTGCTCTGCCTCAGGGCCCAGCTGAACCCCAGGAACCCCCAGCTCCTCCACAGCCCCCCAAGGCTGGCCAAGCTCCAGCTGGCAAAGGTGGCATGGGGCAGGTTTTGTGCCAGTTTGGGACTGCCAGCCCTGGGGTGATGGGGCTGGGAGGGGGCACCAGCACCTGCAGGGAGAAAGCCCATCCCTAATGGCTGTGCCAGCCAGGAACGGCCCCTTCTCCTCCAAACCCTCCAGCCATGAGCAGGTTGATGCATTTTGGGATCAGGGCACTGCCACCCATCCCTGGGAAACTGCCAGAGCAAGTGGCAACATGAGGAAATCCCTCGGTTTTTCCTTTTTCCTTCCACCAAATCACTGCTCAAGGAGATTTTCTGCACAGCTCACTGTTGCCTTTTCAGGCCTAGAAACCTTCAGGCAAAATCTTGTTTTAGGATCATTACTTCAGTTGCATCTTTCAGCAAAAAAAATAATTTCTTCCCATTTTCCTGATTTAAAGCTTTGGCCCACGTGCAACATTTCCAAAATGTTTTTATGGACTTTGTTTGCTAAACCCCACAATTTTCTCTCCAAACCAGCACTGAGATCCCCTCTCCACACACCTGCTGTGCTCAGGTGGAGCTGAGGGAAGCAGGAGCTCCAGTGTTCCAGTGACCCTGCTGAGGAACAGTGGAGTTCCCTGCTCAGGTAGGAAATGGGACTCTCATGCAAATGGGACTAAGCCTTAAAAATCTGCCTCTTCCTCCTCCTGATGCAGCTTCCCTGAAGCAGGCTGAGGATGTGGCTGCATCCCTGAGCTGCTCTCCACCTCCCTTCCCAGCTGGTGCAGGAAAACCCTTCTGGAGGAAAACCCTTCTGGAGGAAAACCCTTCTGGAGGAAAACCCTTCTGAAGGAAAACCCTTCTGAAGGAAAACCCTTCTGGAGGAAAACCCTTCTGAAGGAAAACCCTTCTGGAGGAAAACCTGTGCCTACCAAAGCCCTTCAAGCTTCCAGAGAGCTGCCTCGTGTCTGACCTGTCCCTCCCTGCACAGGGAGCCTGGAATG